>NC_056731.1:1507191399-1507393899 GCF_019279795.1 Protopterus annectens
TTACAAAGCAATCTTAACACCAAATGTATGACAGACCATTTCAATGTGAAACTGGGAGGAAGCTGGGTATTTTAAGATGTAGAATGATGAACATTTCACATACTGAGGTACACATGACAGGTATGTATTAGGTCTACTTTGAAACATCTAAAACCCATAACATGGAATGCATTATCATGGAACTTATAAACAAAGACATTGGCAACCTTCAAACACTGGACCCCACCCAGTTTGGGTACATGAAGGGCCGATCTTGTCTCCTGAACCGATTGACTTCTTCAAATCAGTCTCCAGAGCTGTGGACAAGGGTAAGGTGTTCCTCACAGCCTATCTGGACCTCACCAAGGCCTTCGAAACCATCCCCCACTCTGGAATAATAGATAAACTTACTAAGCTGGGCATAAATCCCTGCATCACTCGATGGGATGTCAGCTGGCTTACTGACAGAACCCAGACTGTAAAAGTAGCCAACTCCAAATCCATCGCCAGACAGTTGACAAGTGGAGTACCTCAGGGTTCAGTCTTGGGACCGCTCTTGTTTGACATCTACTTCTCTGAAGTATAGGCCAACACTAAGGGACTCTGGCTAACAAAGTTCCAAGATGACTGCAAACTGGGAGCCATTATTAAATCCCCAAATGATGTAGATATTCTACAAAAGGGCCTTACAGAAACTGATGCTTGGTGCCAGAGCCATGGGCTCAAGCTTAATGCCAAGAAATGTATAGTTATCCCCTTTGGGAAAAACATGTACCCGTGAATTACCACATAGGTGGCAGTACACTAAACACTGAAAGTGGGATGAGAGACTTTGGGACACAGGTGGACAGTGGTCTCACCTTCGATAAACACATCGCCACAACAGTCAGGAAATCCTTCTATATGGCAGACCTCATCACTAATGGCTTTTCATCCAGAAAAAAAGAGGTCATTGCTTCACTGTACTCATCCCTCATTTGACCCATTATAGAGTACAACACCCCATTTGGTATGTACTTCACAAGACATCTGCAACAGTTGGAAAGGCAGCAGAAATACCTCACTAAAAGAATCACAGGCCTAAATCAGATGCCCTATGCTGATTGTCTAAAAACCTCCAGCTATACTTTATGGCATAAAGTCCACTCAGAGGTGATCTCTGCTTAACATACAAGGCCATGTCAAACCCTGAGCTATTGGCCATGCTCCACTTAAAGAAATCCCAATCCCTCAGAGCCACATGCTCCAGGGATCTAAACTTTGTTATCACAATGAACAAAACATGCCGGAGGGATAGGTTCCTGACCCAGAGACTAGACTGCCAATACATATCAAGCAGAGCGCTTCCTTGGCCCTCTTCATAAGGAACCTTGACAACTGGATGGGAGATAGGAAATTCACCCTGGGGATCATGTCAGTCGCCCTGCAAGACAGGGGTCCAGGGAAGTAAATACTGTGGGAAGAAATATCCAGGGAATTGTTATGGCTAGGCTTGTATAGGCCCTAGGGTCGATAGCCTAGTAAAAACCTATGAACCTATGAACCTATGAATATCTAATTTCATAACATCTAACACTACAAATCACAAGAAAACAACATTCCCTCCACAAATAACGACACCAAACTACCAAACACACTTTTTACCACATTTCTGCAGGGGGTAAGCCCCCCTGCACCTCCATGTGGGGGGGTTCCACCCCCACACCCCCGTAAATTAAATATACCAACTCCAAGATCGCACTACAGTGGGAAAAATTAAATTTCCTAACCCTACTGTATCATGCCCCCTGCAGAAATGTAGTAAAAAGTGCGTTTGGTAGTTTGGTGTAATTATATGTCATTATTTGTGGAGGGGGTGTTATTTTCATGTATTTTGTACTGTTAGATGTTATGAAATTCAGTGTTATGGGTTTTAGATTTTTTGGGGGTTTTAGATGTTTTGGTCTCAATGTTTTGAAATTAGATGTTATGGGTTTAAATGTTTTGAAGGGGACCCATGTATTAGTGTGGTTTCAGTGGCACAAATGCCAGAATCAAGGACAAACACAGAACTGGCAGGACAAAAAGCGCCAATTAGTATTAGTTCATTAAGTTAATTAGAACAACTCACAGATTAAGATAACATTATCTGGACTATTGAATTTTGTTTGCAGAGTTATTGTTCCAGGCAGGATGTTTAACGACTCTCTCACAGATCTTTTATGGGGGTGACATAGAAAAAACACGAAGTTAGAGTCAACAGAAGATTAAGGGCTGATTTGAGTTTATAATCCAATTTCATTTTAGATTTTAATGTTTGTTCCTTTTGGCAGAACTAGTGGGTATCTGATGAAACACTTCAACGGTTCATGGACACCATGGGTGTTTTTTTTTTGTTGTCTAGTTCAATGGCCAATGATGTTCAGCACCATTCCCTTTTTTGCTCAGAAGGAAGATTGAAAGATGTCCTGTTCCTTCAGATCATGCCTGTTTTGTTTATAATTTTCATATTGCAGGATAAGTTTAAAAACAAAAAGAGTAATTTTTAGGTCCATTAATGAAGCAGTAGTGAATGTGCTAATAAAAGAAAATCATCCAGCTCCTTCAGGATCAATTCCATATTAAGATTATTTGTGCTACTCTGCTTGAGATTAAAGCTTTTTTTTCACTGCAGTGCATTTTCCTTGTAATTGAAATGCCTTACCTGGCTCTGTCTCAATTGCAAATAAAAAAGTTCAGGCAAATGGCACCCAGCAGAGCCAGGGTAAGTACTCTTACTGTCATCAACATGACAAAGTTCTTTTCTGTACAAAAGCAAATGCTGATTTGTCATACACTGAGTTAAACATATCTGACACAACCTCTCTTAATATAAAGAACACCACCTACAAAGAATCATGTGATTAAGAAGTTGCAGATCACTAAGAATGAATGGAAATACAGAATTTTATCTTTTCAAAGGTATGGAGACATTTCAGCTTACCTCCATAGCATAAATGAATGAAATTCATACTATTACCTAGATGACTCAATATTGTTTTACATCACAGGAATTGGATGGATCTTGGCAGAAGAGCATGAGAGTCAGCAGCCAACATCAACACATTCACTATAGTGTAAGGAGGTAGCACAACCCACTACAATGTCATCATCTACTGTAGAAAAGGTGCACAGCATGTAGAAGATGGGTTGCAGACATGTGCCTGGCTCTAATAAGCCATTATTGTGTTGTAGCCTTGTGAGAGCATGTGTTGGATCATGCATATCTACAGGAGAAGACAGTACAGACTGTAACATATCTGAGTATAAACATCAGGTGCTCAATGAGGGTTTAGGCCTATACAACAAAAAGTTAGCTATATGAATGATGACCTCCTATGATACGGTCATATCCACCCTGGGGAATGAATGGCCCTATCACTAGCAGCAGACTGATGGTTGGCAGACAGTGGGGAAAAGGAATAAAAACAAGAAGACATTGTTTGTTGGCAACATGGCCCCATTTCTTTATTGGATTTAACTGCATCATTTGCAGAACAATATACTTAAAATGTAACAATAGAAAGAAATAATATGTAAACTCAAGCCATAAAGTGCAATGCTATAAAATAAAGCTGTTCAATGTTCAACACTTGTTTTCTACAGCTAGAAGATTATATATTCTGTTAGTCACTGTATTTTGTATAGTACTCATTGAATTCATTTAATCTGTTACAGTAACCTGCCTCAATGGTTATGCATATGGACTGTTTCTATATAAATATGCATGTGTATATGTGTGTGTGTAAAAACAGCTTTGATGTTAATGTTACACTTTATTTCCAAATCACCACCATTTGTGTATATTGGAGTTTTTTGAGACTTCCACTGAGAATTGGCAAAAACCCAGATGAACATCCCAATGACAGAAACAAAAATAAATAAATACATTTAAAACATATCAATCTCTTAAAATACGGGAAACTGTTCAACAACTTAGAATACTTCTTTGTTTTTTTTTAATAATTGATTTTCATAGGCACCTGTTGAGCCACTGGAAAAAAATGTCTTGAAAGTTTATTCCTCTAAATTGTTAATTGACAGAATGCAACAAAATATGTAAGTCCAGCAGACATAAAGAGGTATAACGTAATGTGTCAATCAATCATCTTTATATTCTATTTTAATAGCTGACATTTTCAATGAATAACATATAGGAATTACCAAATTCATCTTGCTGTACATATCTCTGTTTTCTTGTCATTTCAGTGTTGTTGTTTTTAATATATTTTTATTGTTTGAAGATTCTCGGTCATCAAATTATTATAAAACAATTATACAATCATTTACATACCAGATTAAAGCATTATATCCAAATTAAAAAAAACTTCAATCAAATTTTCTAAGTAGGTAACATAAAACCTATTTCTAATATTCACAAGTGTATATTGTAATAGTTTATACAAAATCCATTCATCCACAGTCACAACTGCTGTATTATAATTTCTTAATATTTTAGCCGAGCACAGAATTCATTCTGTTTCTGTTTCTTCCAAAGATGAGCAGTCCTATTCCATATTTTACTTTTTTATATGACAATCTGAATTTATCAATAATCCATGACTGTGTGTGAGTATATCAGAATTTACTCATGGTTGGTAAACTTTGATCATGTGGGCAAAGTCTGAATGATTAAACAAAGCCAACCATGGGTAAATCCTGATATACTCATACACAGTCATGGATTATTGCTATTATACAGTTACATTATTTAAAGAAGAAACTGTTTACCTTTTTTAATAATGTTTTTGTATAATGGCACTTCAGCATGTGTACGGGACTTACATTCCTACTCTTACATAATACATCAGTGAAGTGCAGAAGACGGAACAGACAAAACAGAATCTCTACTGCTTTTTTTTTTAACAGTTAAAAAAATAGAGATTTTTCAAGGGAAAGTACAAAAATGCAAGGAAAGCCATGTAGGTTTCTGTTTCTTTGGTTTTGTAAAACATATATGATTTTTCTTGTATTTTGCTCTGTCCCTCAGCATATGCCAATAAAAACGAAACCACAGGACCAGTGAAACCAGTAAAATCAGATTTATTCTTCTCTCTCTCGTGCCTCAGCCTCAGTAAGCCTTCAAGGAGTAAACTATCACAGCTACAAAACACTTTATATAATCACAACAATAAAACAATAATCAATTAAGTAAAAACAATGCAATTAATCTAGTTAAATCACACTATTCCAGCAGCACTCTGTATTCAATCCCTTGGGTAACAAAGTGCCATATTTTAAAATAAAAACAGTTTCCTTCCTTAAAAGTAACTTTTCAACAATATGAACATCTGATTCAGTACCAGCTACCTGTTGTAAAATAGTCGCTTGTAAACTATCATTTTCTCCATTATGATATTCACAAAAGTGTTGCGCTAAAGGGCTCTCTAATTTATTATTTCTTATGTCCCTTAAATGTTCAAGTAACCTAACTTTGAACATCCTTTTTGTTTGACCAATATAAAACTTATTGCATCCACACTTAATTGCATAAATTACCTTTTGTGTCCTGCAATTCTATAGTCCATCAGGAGTAAAACTAATATTGTTAATACTAGCAAATACTCTATGTACATAAGGACAAACATTACAGTTTCCACATGGGAACATACCCAAATCAGAAATTTGATAGTATATTTTACATTCTGGTTTAAAAAATTTTGTGTGTAGTACCATGTCTCTAATGCTCCTACCTTTTTTATAAGAAAAAAATAATTTTGTAACCATTAAGTTATTTAATTCCCCAGAATTTTTCAAAAATTCCCAAAAGTGTAATATACATCTTTTAATATGACTACTACAAACATTGTAAGTGGACACTAAGAAAATATTCTCATCAAAGTTATTTGTTTTATTATCAATATAACGTTTACCCTTATTTTTATAACAATTATTCTGTGAATTATGTCTTAATCCTACTACCTTCTGAATATGAGTTTCAAGCAATCTAACATCATAATTTCTTGTCACAAACATATCTTTTGTTAATTGTATTTCCTTTAAAAATACATTATTATCATTACATAAACGTGAAATCCTTAAAAATTCACCATATGGTAAAGATTGGATAGTCTGGGTAGGGTGACAACTAGTGGCTTTCAAAAAATCATGTGGCATACCAAACTTTCTGTGTATGCTAGTAACTACTAACTACTACTGAATACAGAGTGCTGTTGGAAAAGTGTGATTTAACTTGATTAATTGCATTGTTTTTACTTAATTGATTATTGTTTTATTGTTGTTGGTTATATAAAGTGTTTTGTAGCTGTGATAGTTTACTCCTTGAAGGCTTACTGAGGCCAAGGCGCTAGAGAGAGAAGAATAAACCTGATTTTACTGGTTTCACTGGTCCTGTGGTTTCGTTTTTCTGCTGCTTTTTTCTGTTGTTATTATTACTGTGTTCTATGGCCAGTGATCCTGCTTTGAATGTTCCACGTATGTTTAGAGAGGACAATGGTGGTACCTCTCAGCGGACGCTTGATGGTTTTTTTAATACTAATCCAGACCGAAATACTGATCGATCCGAAAGGACTACAAATGCAGATGGTGTAGGGGATATTCCAGTATGGGAGCGGTTTTTGGCAGAAACACGGAGTAAACGTGTTACCAACCCATTTGCTAACATTGGTAAATGCTCCATGGATTTCCCTACTGTGGTAAAGACTATGGTCTCCAAGTTAACCAATTTGATGAATAAAGAAACGGCTACATTTTATAATTGCAATAGCTTACAAAGATATCTAGACTTAGACATTATTCCTAGGGGCTTAAGGGCTGTTAAATTTCCATCTGAACCCTTTAATGTGTCTTGTCCTACTGATAAACATTTCAACATAAATGGGAATCTGCTGCGCATCAATGTTCAAGGGAATGGATTAAAATCTTGGTGGAGAGAGACAATTTAAAATTGCTGAATTTAAAAAAGGACATTAATATGGTTTGTAATAATCTAGCTACTTTGCTAGATAGAACAAGATTGGATTCTTGTCTTAGAGACATCCAAGACAAGATTACTGTGTTGGAAAAGAGAATTATTGATCAAAAAATGCATAAAATTCAAAGAGACCTCCGCGATTTTGATAGAGGCAATGTATATTTGTATAGAGCCAATCAACGCTCACGTTCATCTGTACGTATACCTAATGTTTCAAATAGAGACACCAGCAGACGGATCAGCACTACCAGTGCTGACATGCCAAATCAGACGCCAGATAGACAATCTTATGCCCCTGAGTTGAATGACTTTCCTGACTTGCCTTCGTCCGCTAACCAAGATTTTTTTCCCGAACGCTTTCCTGATCGGTTTCGTACAGCAGGAGATTATGGTCAACAACGAAAAAGAGGCTTCGGAGAACAAGAATATCAGAGAGGATGGCCGCAACATCAATGGAGAGACAATAAGAGAACAAAATGGTACTGATATTTGTATGATAAGAAATACTGTGGTCAACCTATCTGGTTGTCAGGTTTCTGATAATATTTTGTCTATATTAAATTGTGGCTTGAAATTTGTGCTGACAGTATTGCCCAAAGTGCATGAATGTAAAATAGAAGTATTTAGATTTATTAGGAAGTTACATTTATGGTATTATTTTAATAATACACGCTGTGAAAAATTGTGCAATGAAAATGGGCATGTTAATAATGCTGAGAGTGGAGATTCTGATAATGATTCTGTAGATTCTTTTGATTCTTTTGTTTCTTGCGTTAGTGATCCAAATGCATATTGTCCTATTGATACATCTTGTTTGAGTACAGATAGTAATTTCATGCCTCCATTTTTTCATGAAGGAATAAAAAAATTTCATGCTATGGTGGATTTTGAGATAGACTATTTGTTAAAGAACTTTGATTATAACAAGATTCAATATAATCTTTCTAAACAAGAATGGGTGGAATTAATACAATTTTCTAAACAACATGATTTGGTTATTAAGCCCTCCAATAAGGGCAATAAAATAGTTATAATGCATTACACACAGTATTTAAAGATGTGTTTAGATTTATTAAGGGATGAATCTGTATACTGTATAGTTCAAAATGATGTTATAAAACAAGCTAAGGAACATTATAATAGCTTAATTCTTTAAGGTTTGCTTTTGGGTTATTGGACTGAATTTGATGTAAAAAAGAAGTTAACATCAGTTGATATAGGTCCTGCATATTTTTATTGTTTACCCAAAATTCATAAGAACTTTAGCAAACCTCCGGGTAGACCAATTGTTTCACCTAGAAAATATTTTCTGCATAACCTGGGAGTTATATTACATCAGGTATTACTTAAAGAAGTTGTTTGTCTTCCTTCATATATAAAAGATTCCTTTGATTTCTTGAATAAAATACAGTCAGTTATATGGAACAAAAATATGTATTGGATCACATTAGATGTTAAGAGTCTTTATACTAGTATTCAACACAAATTTGGCTTAGAAGCAATACATAGAAGTATGGGGGACCATCCTTTTACACATTATGTGCTTGATCTAGTTCAATTTTGCTTGGAAAACAATTATTTCTGTTTTGATAATATGATTTTTCATCAGATACAGGGTACAGCAATGGGTGCCCCATTTGCACCTATGTATGCTAATATATTTATGGGCACGGTTGAACAAGAATGTATATATAAGAATGATTTTGTACATAAATATGTTAAAATGTACTATAGATACATAGATGATTTGATTTTTCTGTGTGAAGATGGTTTCAATAACATAAATAAATTTGTATGTGAAATTCAGCAAAATAGGTTTAATATTTCTTTTGAGGGGCTTCAATGTGGACAGATAGTTAATTTTTTGGATATTAGGTTACAAGGTAATAGTGGCCAACCAGTAGTTACTAGGTAATAGTGGCCAACCAGTAGTTACTAGCATACACAGAAAGTTTGGTATGCCACATGATTTTTTGAAAGCCACTAGTTGTCACCCTACCCAGACTATCCAATCTTTACCATATGGTGAATTTTTAAGGATTTCACGTTTATGTAATGATAATAATGTATTTTTAAAGGAAATACAATTAACAAAAGATATGTTTGTGACAAGAAATTATGATGTTAGATTGCTTGAAACTCATATTCAGAAGGTAGTAGGATTAAGACATAATTCACAGAATAATTGTTATAAAAATAAGGGTAAACGTTATATTGATAATAAAACAAATAACTTTGATGAGAATATTTTCTTAGTGTCCACTTACAATGTTTGTAGTTGTCATATTAAAAGATGTATATTACACTTTTGGGAATTTTTGAAAAATGTTGGGGAATTAAATAACTTAATAGTTAAAAATTAAATTTTTTCTTATAAAAGAGGTAGGAGCATTAGAGACATGGTAGTACACACAAAATTTTTTAAACCAGAATGTAAAATATACTATCAAATTTCTGATTTGGGTATGTTCCCATGTGGAAACTGTAATGTTTGTCCTTATGTACATAGAGTATTTGCTAGTATTAACAATATTAGTTTTACTCCTGATGGACTATATAATTGCAGGACACAAAAGGTAATTTATGCAATTAAATGTGGATGCAATAAGTTTTATATTGGTCAAACAAAAAGGATGTTCAAAGTTAGGTTACTTGAACATTTAAGGGACATAAGAAATAATAAATTAGAGAGCCCTTTAGCGCAACACTTTTGTGAATATCATAATGGAGAAAATTATAGTTTACAAGCGACTATTTTACAACAGGTAGCTGGTACTGAATCAGATGTTCATATTGTTGAAAAGTTACTTTTAAGGAAGGAAACTGTTTTTATTTTAAAATATGGCATTTTGTTACCCAAGGGATTGAATACAGAGTGCTGTTGGAAAAGTGTGATTTAACTTGATTAATTGCATTGTTTTTACTTAATTGATTATTGTTTTATTGTTGTGATTATATAAAGTGTTTTGTAGCTGTGATAGTTTACTCCTTGAAGGCTTACTGAGGCAGAGGCGCTAGAGAGAGAAGAATAAACCTGATTTTATTGGTTTCACTGGTCCTGTGGTTTCGTTTTTCTGCTGATTTTTTCTGTTGTTATTATTACTATGTCAATAAAAAGTCTGGTTGCTCAATGGTACTTCAGCGACTGGACTTTTTTATGTTGGTATATGCTTGATTTACAATAGGAACACAGGTTGGGCCATCCAATCAGTGTGCTCATTTCTGAATAGCAATGAGCCTTTACTGTATAATTTTAATGTCATAATACCATTGTATTAAACACTTTTTGCACTTCCCTGTTCCTTGTAATAATTGTCTTCAGCCAACAAGCTCCAAAGAAGGGGATCTTGATCCTTTTTTAAACAAATTGGTATAGCAGCACTAAACAAAACTAATTCTTAATTTATGTGAAAATTCTCTAACCAAATTGACTGACCCAATTATTCAATCTTCCCCCAGATATCCCTCAGATATTTATATTCATATGTCATATGCTTTGTACATGGGGTCGGGGTATCACTTCAGTGGTGACAATCATCTAGAGCCAAGGTTCACACTGCCAAAAAAAGTTGACAAAAAAGATGACATTGTATAGTTTCCAAGATATGACAATTTGTTTTTGAAACATTAGAGAAAAATGTAACTATCTGTTTATATGCATAACAATATATTATAACACTGATGTAAAGACTATAATTGTACTATTATCAATGCAAAGAAGAATTTTTACCATTAACATTTCACTTTGTACAATTGTAGTAGCTTTTGTTGTTCATAAAATCTTTACAGTTCTTTGAATCATGTTTTTTAGTTGAATTGTTTAGAAAATGCTTTGGACTGTAAGTATGTGTGAAGGCTGCTAGAGATGTAACATTTCACATTACATAGGTGTTAATGAGTTAATGTACTTTGAGATATTAGGAGGATTTATGTTATACTGTAAGCAATTTAATAAAATTAACTACATAAAAATAACCACTTCCTGTTATTGACTATTTCAGGAGTTTGATAGGATAACTTACATTTTTATCTTCAAATAGTTGTAAAGTCTTCCGACTATATTTGTAAGACTCAACCAACCAATGTATTATAAATTTGATATATGAGGCCTGTGCATACAAGTTTAAACCTGGTCGCTTTAGTTCATCTTTTCCAATCTTCTAATACAGCAGACTCCCCCTTATCCGGTCTCGCTTTAACCGGACTCCACTTTAACCAGCCATAGCAACAGACAGAGAAGAACAACATTTCCACATCCTCTGTGCCCTTCAGAACATCTTGGCTTATCGTTTTATTCTTAAAATGTTCATTTTTGTTTCAATATTTTAACATTTTAAGAGTAAAACAATAAGATGAAATGTTCTGAAATGCCAGGTTGATAAGAATAACTTATTGTAAACCTTTTTCTGATTAACTGGACATTCATTTATCCACCTAAGGTTCGGTCCCAGTGAGACCGGATAAGAGGGAGTCTACTGTATGGTGTTTGTATGCTAGCCATTCTTTGTTTGGATGCTTAGGGATTTAAAAATTAAGCTGTTCCAAATCTTAACTTGTCCTGTAGAAGTAGTCAATAAAGTTGTTCATTAAATGTAGTGGGGAAATTCATAAAGGTACCGCAGTAAGTGCACATTCTTGTCCAGAACAAGGGAACTGACTGGAATTCAGAAACAGCCCTAAGACAGTGCTGAATGGTGATATAGTATGAAGACTTGTAACAGTATGGAGGGCTGGCTCCATGACCATACTGTATGCTAACGAGACAGTCCTGGAGATGGGCATATGTTAATTAGCCATGTGCCCTTTCTTCTAGATCTACCTCCAGGAAAGAATAGCCACCCAAACAAGTCAGGAAATCATGTGGATATGTAGATCAGTGCAGCCGGCCCCAACATGTTACAGCACTGAACACAGGCAAAATACCATGTTCATCTAACAGAAATTAATGCAGTATTGGTATCAGGGGTGAGGGGATATACTAGCCACCAGGGGGTGTACAACTGTGACTTAATGGCACCAACAGTTTTAGCAGGATCAGGGATGGTGGGAAACACTAGCCACCGGGCATATCACACTTGTGCCATAATGGCATTTAAACTAGTACTGAGATAAGGAATGGGGGGGTGACACTAACCACCAGGCATATTACACTTGTGCCATAATGGCATTTAAACTAGTACAGGAATCTGAGATGGGGGAACAACCACCAGGCATATTATACTTGTGCCATAATGGCATTTAAACTAGTATGAGGATAAGGAATGGGATGGTGACACTAGCCACCAGGCATATTACACTTGTGCCATAATGGCATTTAAACAAGTACGAGGATAAGGAATGGGATGGTGACACTAGCCACCAGGCATATTACACTTGTGCCATAATGGCATTTAAACTAGTACTGAGATAAGGAATGGGGGGGGGGTGACACTAACCACCAGGCATATTACACTTGTGCCATAATGGCATTTAAACTAGTATGAGGATAAGGAATGGGATGGTGACACTAGCCACCAGGCATATTACACTTATGCCATGGCATTTAAACTAGTACAGGAATTTGAGATGGAGTAACAGCCACCAGGCATATTATACTTGTGTCATAATGGCATTTAAACTAGTACTGAGATAAGGAATGGGGGGTGACACTAACCACCAGGCATATTACACTTGTGCCATAATGGCATTTAAACTAGTACGAGGATAAGGAATGGGATGGTGACACTAGCCACCAGGCATATTACACTTGTGCCATAATGGCATTTAAACTAGTACTGAGATAAGGAATGGGGGGGGGGGGGTGACACTAACCACCAGGCATATTACACTTGTGCTATAATGGCATTTAAACTAGTATGAGGATAAGGAATGGGATGGTGACACTAGCCACCAGGCATATTACACTTATGCCATAATGGCATTTAAACTAGCACAGGAATCTGAGATTGAGTAACAGCCAACAGGCATATTATATTTGTGTCATAATGGCATTTAAACTAGTACGAGAATAAGGAATGGGATGGTGACACTAGCCACCAGGCATATTACACTTGTGCCATAATAGTACTTCAGCGAGTAAGGGTATCAGTGGTGAAGGGAACCACTAGACACCAGGGAAACCACAACTGTGCTATATTTGCATCTCCAGCAGTATGGGGATCAATGGTGAGGGAAGCACTAGCCACCAGAGAGAATTGGAAACTCTTGTGCCATAATGGCATATACACAAGTTTATGGATTGGGGAGACAACCCATTGACTGGTATGAGGACTTTGCCATGTGTGTGTGTGTGTGTGTGTGTGTGTGTGTGTGTGTGTGTGTGTGTGTGTGTGTGTGTGTGTGTGTGTGTATTTGAATATATGTGTTGGAGAGTGACTGGGGGGTGCCTATAGTTAAATGATTTGGCCACAGCACTTAACTTCTGCAATATGTAGACAAACAATGATCTGCATAACATAGTACTGAGATTCAGAGACATGTAAAACAGCTGATAATGAGATCTTTCCTCATCATGGCTAACATGTCTCTAAATCACAAAATAAGATGATGTGAGATCAAATAGGTAGCTAGTATAGGAAATTGTGTAATATACTGCTAGTGAAATGCATCAGTTAATAGCCAGGCCATAGGATTTTAAACTAACTGCAGGTCATCATTTTCACAGTCTGGAATCCTGAAGCAGAGAGAACTGCAATGATTAAGATGAGATGAAAGCAGTTTAGGAAGGACTACTGGTTGGCTAACAATAAAGCTAAGAAAGAAGTTGCAATAGTAAATAATAGGGTATTGCAGGCACTGTACTAACTGGAAAGTGACTCAGTAAGGGGCACAAAGAAACTATATCAGGTTGCAAGACAAAGAAAGAAAGGTAAAGAAGATAGTCAGACACCCTTCATAAGGGATGCCAGCAACAACCTACTCAACAGCCCAGAGGACATCAAAGGCAGATGGAAGGAGTATTTCCAGCAGCTTCTGAATGAAGAAAAGCCCACAGAAGCTGTACTGCCCCAGACACAGCCTACAATGAGAGAAGAAGAGGATCCCACCCTGGAAGAAGTAAGAACGGCACTAAGGAAGATGAAGTCAGGGAAAGCAGCAGGCTCAGATGAGGTCACAGCAGATATGATAAAGATGCTGGGTGAGATAGGGGAGAAATGGCTCCTGAGGGTAATAATAGCAGTGTGGAGAGAAAGGCATATCCCAGATGACTGGAGAATAAGCATAATTGTGCCAGTGTACAAGAACAAAGGGGACATCCACAACTGTGGGCAGTACAGAGGCATCAAACTCCTATC
The DNA here is from genome assembly GCF_019279795.1 of Protopterus annectens. Lineage (NCBI taxonomy): Eukaryota > Metazoa > Chordata > Ceratodontiformes > Protopteridae > Protopterus > Protopterus annectens. Next base: position 1,507,205,626 of record NC_056731.1, read on the forward strand.
ACATTGCATCAACATTCAGGAGAGGATGATTGATAAACAGATACGCAGAGTAGTAGAATGTAAGATGGGAGATGAGCAGTTTGGATTCAGATCAGGATGCAGCACAACTGACCCGATGTTTGCATTGAGACAGATACTTGAGAAGAAGCTAGAGATGAGGAGATAGTCCAACTAGGCATTCCTAGATTTGGAGAAAGTATATGACAAGGTCCCAAGAAAACTGATCTGGGCAGTACTGCAGTGGTTTGAAGTCCCAGAAACATTGGTAGAAGTAGTACAGGCTATGTACAAGGACCCAATGACTCAAGTATGAACAGTGTTTAGCCTCACAGAGGGGTTCCCATTGGGATGTAGCTGTACATCAGGGTTCAGCTCTGTGCCCACTGCTGTTCATACTGGTGATGAACTACATTAGCAAACAGGTTGGAGGGGATGGATGACCAAAACTGCTGTATGCAGACAATGTGACAGTACAGACATACTCTGAGCTAGAACTTCATTTCAGCAAGGGATAGGAGAATGGAATGCAAACCTGAAGGCACATGGGATGAAAGTAAGCACATATAAGATGGTGGTAATGGCAGAAAATTGGGGAAATCAGAAGAAGCTGAGAATAGAGATAGAAGGGAAGATAGTGGAACAGGTAAACAGCTTCAAGTACGTGGGAGGAGTAGTTGAGGAGAAGGTTAGTCTAAATGAAGAGGTCAAAGCTAGAATCAGAGGGGCTGCAGTCAACTGCCATAGAGTATCAGGTGCAGTCTATGACAGAAGAATGCCAAAGAAGCTGAAAAGTAAGGTGTATAAGGCAGTGGTGCGACCAGTACTACTGTATGGCATGGAAACCTGGGCAGTAAAGGCAAAACAGTTGAAAAAGCTAGAGGTGATGGAAATGAAGTGCCTGAGAAAGGTGATAGAATGCACACTGGGGGACAGACGAAGAAATGAGGACATAAGAGCAGAAGCCAAGGTAGCTCCAATTGCAGAAAAGATCAAAGAGAACAGATTACAGTGGTTTGGGCACATGTGTAGAAAAGCAGAAGGCAATCTGGTGAGGAAGATTTGGGACAGACAGAAAGACGATAAGAGGAAGTGAGGATATCCAGCAAAGAGGTGGAAGGATTGTGTGAAAGATGATCTGTGACAGTCAGGCATGTGTGCTGAAGAAGGCAGGAGTGTGGCACTGAATCAAGAGAGTTGGCGACAGTTAACACGATACCTCAGCCCCATGTAGAAAAATGGGAAAAAGGGGGCTGATGATGATGATGATGATGATGAAAGCAGGATGTACAAAAGCACAGCAAAACAAGTGGCTGATCCTGGAAAATTACCTAAAGTAAAAACAGGAAGAGTTTGAAAGGTTGAGGTATAGTACCTTAGTGTCAGCCTGTTATCAACAATAACTTCTATATCACACACTAAGGACACAAATTCAAACCTAGCACTCCCATAGAAAATGTGGTATTTCAATGAAGTAGATTAGAGTCCAGGCACAGCCATGGCAAGTAGCTTAGCTGTACTTTATTTAAGCCTTCTACAAAGGGTGTAGTCTAAAGCGTCTGCTAGGGAATCCAGGGCCAATACAGGGTCCTGAGGGAAAGAGAAGTATATCATCAGCATGGTAAAGATACTGCAAACTTCTCCTAATAAAAAGATCATCAAGGCCAACAAATGAAAAAATGCACAACAAAATCAGTGGGGCTCAAGAAGGAACACTATGATATGCCACAATTCATGAGATGCAGTGAGAAAGGATTAATACCTGAAGCAACACTCTAAATGTGGCCAGAGAGGCAGCAGCGAATTACTTCAACAAAGCTCAGAAAAGGCAAATAACAAAAAAAAAAAAATATATATATATATATATATATATATATATATATATATATATATATAACACTGCTACAGATGACTCTCAGCAAATTCATTGAATCTGTAAAATGTTTTGGTCTCATATATTCCACTCAGGACATCTTAAAAAAACAGTACGAAAGACATGTACTTTTAAAATAACTGGAAATAATGAACAAGCAAGCATTAGCAATCAACATTAACATTCTATAAAAAAATGTTATTTATAGTATTATCCTCTGTGTTGCAGCATGCTCTTTAAACTGAAATTATCATTTGAATCAGACAAATTTTGTGCATTTAATCTGAAATGCCAAAGTAAATCCTTACACTCTAGAAAAATTATCCAGGTCACCTCCCTTTTTTCCATACTGAACCACACTTGCTTTGAAAAGCAAGGGTCTCTTTAAAGCTCGGCACCCAATTCAGTGTTTATATGAGTCATTGTTTTCATGTTGTATGCTAAAAGCATAGAAATATCTATACATATACTGAGTTAACTTCCTTGCATTCCTAGCTACATAAACGCTGTTGCAGTCATCACATCTAGGCCCATATACAATTCTACTTGTGTTAAAATTAAAATGTCCATTTATACCAAACTTCTTACCTATATCTGACAAATTTAAATATGGACTCTTTATCAATACATTTACAACAGCTGTGCAGACTACTCATAAAACTAGATTTTTATGGGTCTGACGGGTTCCTTCATTGAAGCAATATTTGAAATTACCACCCACTGTGTTTGCAAAAACAGGGGTATTTCCTAAAATCTGACTTAAATCCTCATTTCTCATAAATAATATCTAACAGTTTTATACAGCCTTGTTTTTAATTTCAGCGGTATTAATAAGTTATGTTAACTTAATTGCTTTAGTAACTTTTAATAGAGGCAATCTTTATGCTTTTATGCTTTTAAGCTCTCAGTATCATTATATTCTATTGGTCCATGCCTATGTGGCTTATGTTTTACCATGTACTGTGTAGTATCACTTTCAGAATTCAAATCATATCCTCTGACAACAAATACTTTATCAGCTTGTCAGACTTTTTTTAAAAAACTCTTTATCATCATTGGTGATAAGATGTGATGACCTGATCATTTGCCTCTTCACTGTATAGTCCTTTTTTATCTTGGTTGGCAAGTTATGTTCCCCACATAAAAATGCACATATACATTTCCTAAATATCTAAATGTTGAATTCCTTTCTCTTATCCCATCTGCTATTAACATTCTAGAAAATAAATTGCAGTATTGGATATATTAGCTGAAAATTTTAAACAAAACAGTACTTTAATTCCACACTTCTATAAACATATTTAACTATTGCTTTTGTTTACCTTGATAGTACGACTGGCTACCAAACCCTTTTTCAGTAGAGGGCTCGGGAGAAAAGCTCCACATATACATTTATAAACTACTATAGCAAAATATAATAGAAAATACAACAGTAAAATACAATAGTAATAAACGGCAGTGATTTGCATTCAGTTTGTATTTCATATATAAATGATACAACGCTAATAAAAATTAAGTTCTGAGGATAAAGTATATTTAATATGTGAGCAGTAGAGTAGTCGCACAGACTTTTGATTTAGGGAGTTAGAGGAAGAGTGAAAGAGTTTAGAGTTTAGGCAGGGAAGACAGAGTGGAGAAGCACTGAAAGAATGGGAGAAATTTTCATAACTTTGTTCGAATCTCCTAATGGCCTTTCCCACAGAATAAAATAATTGTTCAGGAAATGCTTGTTTAACATAACCTTCGAGAACAAAGACTTTTGATTTAAAATTGTTTTCATCAACTGTGACAGAGCTAAGTTAGCAAATGGTAGTGCCTTTATAACACCCATTACTAACACTGTGAAATGTTTATAGTACTTATACTGAAAAAAAAAAAAATTGTTATATAAAATTAACCTAACTCATTTTCTTCACTGTCAGATATACATCATATTACTTTGTCTAAATAAAGTATTACGTTTGTTGTGTTATTAAAGGCACTTGGATTGTAACTGAAAATTGTCAGTGCGCCAGCTGATTTACTCACTTAAATGGAAAATAAATAATGTACATACTAAGTGGATGCTTCTGTTTCCCACTTGACAGTTTTTTATAGATATCTCCTCACCCATTCAATCTCTCATCTTGTAGGACACAAATGCAAAAGGACATTTTGCCTACAGCAGTAATCAACATTTCTCTGATTCTGGGAAATTTTATTTTAGACATTCTGGAAAAGAATGGCACACATCTTGAATAAAAGTTCAGTCTGTTTAAGAAATGTGTTGAACTTTGCAGCTACCTGAACAATTACAGGATGTTTTATAACCAGATGCATAAACATTATCCCCGGGATTCAGGAAGCCATATTTTCCATGCAGGAACAGTGTTGGAGCTCCTGCATGGAAAATGGCTGCCAAGCGATTCAGGATAGTGCTGTTTTCATGTGCACGAGCGGTCCTACACTGTCCTAGCATGGAAAACCAGCAGATATGCAAATCACCTCATTTGCTGGTGAAAACCTTGCGAGGTGATTTAGTGATTCACCAAACTGCCTGGTCTCCATGCTAGAACAGTGCCAGTGCAGAAATGTATTCAGAAAATAACTGAGTACTTTTCTACAACTGACAAAACGGAGGTATGACAGCTCATGAAAAAAGCATGTATTATGTACACTAGACATGATAATAGCTAAATATAAGGCCCTTGGCATTAAAAAGTGATTAATTATTATGATACAGTCCAAGGGACCAAAGAAGCTACAAAACCAGCCACTAGAAAAAACAGTTAATCCAGTTTAATAAAAATTATTTATGAGCTCAAAGGCTGAACAACTCTGCTTAATTAATTGCTTGATTTTGTTGGTTATTTATGTATTTTGGAGGGTATATATATATATATATATATATATATATATATATATATATATATATATATATATATATATTATATATATATATATATATATATATATATATATATGGTTCTACCTGACTTAGACAGCTGAGAAGACCGACATCGAACTGAGCTCCAGAAGATCAGCGAAGAAGACCGACGCGAATCGCGGGTTGCAGAACATCGACAATGCAGAAGACCGACACGACGGATGACAACACCAACGCCGAGGATGCCGACATGGGGAAAGGCTGTGTGAGTATGCGGTAGTGACGGACGTTAGGTGCGAGGCAGGTAAGTGTGGAGATTGACGGTCTGTGGGGATAGGGGTGGGTTAAGTGAGTTAGGGTTAGGAGCGATAGGGGTGGGTTAAGTGAGTTAGGGTTAGGAGCGATAGGGGAGTTAAGTGAGTTAGGGTTAGAGCGATAGGGTGGGTTAAGTGAGTTAGGGTTAGGGAGCTATAGGCGGGTTAAGTGAGTTAGGGTTAGGGAGCGATAGGGCGGGTTAAGTGAGTTAGGGTTAGGAGCCGGTAGGTAAGTGTGCGATAGTGACGGACCTTAGGGTTAGGAGTAAGGTTTAGTGTGGGCTTGTAAGGATTTTGGTGTGCTTGTGTTGTGTGTGTGGTTTGTGGAATGGGGATGTGTTTTGTTTTGTATGGGGTTTCGTGTTTGTGTACCGGTTATTTCGTCGGTTATGTGTGGTTTCGTGTTTATGGACTGTCGAATATGTGGTGTCGGTGATGTGGTTGTCGGTGTTGTGTGGTTTCGATTATGTCAGGTAGAACCATATATATATATATATGTGTGTCACTATAACTGTCTATCCACATCTGATGAAGTTTTTAAATGAAAACGCTGTGGTCTAATGTGTCTGCATTCATGAATGTTTATATGTTAATTTTTGGCATTAAACTGGATTAGCTGTTTTCTAGTGGCTGTTTTTGTAGCTTCTTTGGTAACCTGGACTGTATTACATGTGAATGTTTGTACCTGCTGCCATTTTTTTGATTAATTATTATGAAAATTAAACTTTTTTTTTTTGGCCAATCTCGGCCGTTTAAGCATAGAGCAGTGATGTGCAAATGGGATCATGCCGAAAATAAAAAGAAAATGTGAAAACTCAATTTTACGTTAATTCTGCATTTTGCCATTATAGTCAATGGCATGCAGAATGTAAACAATACCAGGGAGCACTGGTTGTCAAGGGGAAAGGGTCTGTTTAAGTGTAGTAAGTAACGACCTACACACTGGGGTATGCATATGAGGGGAGTTATACTGAATCACATATTTCTTCAAATTGTCAGCTTGTACCTGAGTAAGTGCAACAATACAACAGTGCAAGTGTAAGAGCTAAATGACTTCATAAGGGGGTGTGTCATGCTTAATGTAAGCTCACTGGAGCTCCGTGGCCCGTGTTTGCTCTTAGCTAAGCACAGCTAAGGAAGGGGGTATGTCAGATGTGCCGGAACAGTGTGTACATAGCTTAAACAGGTGAGCCTGCTGCGCACCAGGTTTTAAACAAAAAAAAAGGAAAAAAAGAGGAAATGGCAGCACGGTTTACATTTGAGCACTGGGTGTGTGGCATGCCTTGGGGCTTAAATAGGGAAGAAATGGAAAAGGGAAACAGCAGTAGGAAGGCAATCAAGGAAAACTAGCATAGCTGGCAGGTGGAATGTATCAGAATTAGCCAATTAAACATGCAGCAGCTCAGCGCACTACTATAAACTATGCAAACACCCTACAGACTGTTTTTTTCCCACAAACTCAACACCAACGGTGTATAAAGACAGGGGATTTTTAACTAGCAAAACTAACTAATGTTAGAGGCTGCTGCTGCTTTACTCCATCAATATGTGCTAGAAACTGAGGGTGGTGAGGAGGAGAATGCTGACAACCAATCCACAGTGAGGAGGAGGAGAAGAGTGTACAGATCCAGGGTAACCTACCAGGACCTACATGAACTGGAAATAGTGGAGCACTACAGGGTGGATAGGGACATTCTACAGCAAATCATTGAGCTGTGCCAGCCATGCCTCACACACAGAACTAAGAGATGGAAACCTATCCCAGTGGATACCAAGGTATGTATAGACTTAAGGTACATTCCAAAGACCAACTGGAGATATCATGGGGGTCTCACAAGTATCAGCATCCAAGGTACTCCACCAGTTCCTGGATGCCATAACACCACATGCCAATGAGCATATATATTGCCCCACCACCCATGAGGCGTTGACCAGAAGTATGTGTCTCCTCCACAATATAGCAGAATACCCTGAGGTAGTTGGTGCTATAGACTGCATGCACATCCACATCGAAGCACCACCTGGTGAGTGGGGTAGGGTCTACATAAACCGTAAGGGCTTCCCCTTCGTCAACTTCCAGGTCATGTGTGATGCCCAGGGCATTATCATGAATGTGTGTGCTTGCAGCCCTAGAAGCTATCACAACTCCAAAATCTGGCATTGCTCACAGCTGTATCAGGCATTTGCCAGGGAGGGCATCCCATATGCCCATCTAGTGGGGGATTCTGGCTATGCACTGGGGCCCTGGCTGATGACACCCATCAGAAATGCATACACACCAAAACAAAAACACCATAATGAGGCACACGCACAAACCAGGATCATTGTAGAGCATGTGTTTGGGATGCTCAAGTCACAGTTCCACTGCCTTGACATAACCAGTGGAGCCTTGCAGTACTCTCCAGCTACATGGACACAAATGTTCATAGTATATGTCATGCTACACAATATGATCCTGCGGAAACAGCTGCAACAGGAACAGCATGGGGTAGGGCCACACAACCTCCCCACCATTGCCAAGGCAAGCACAGGCACAGAGGGACTTGGAGGAGGAAGATCCTGAGCCTGCCCCTGTAGGCAGAAGGAGGTGTGCCCAGTATGCCTATGCCTTGGCAAAGAGACAACGCATAGCGCACACACTGATACTGTAGGAAGCCAGGGACTGATACCTTTTTCTGACTCGCACTTACAGTAAAAAGGATGCCAAACATGACACTACCTGTACTTTACCATGTATAGGGAGTGTAGTACATACATCTGACATAGTCAGCCCTCCAGCACCGTCCTCAATACTAGACCAGCAACAAGGTAAGTCACCCTTCCTATCAATTACTGACTGGAGTAGTATGTACTCATAGTTGTATGTGTGATATGAATGCAAGCATGCAAGGGAATTGGGTGGCTGAATGGGAGAGCAGCAGACAGTTGACAGTGTATGGGACAGCAGGAAATCCATAACGAATACTGATGTCAACATACTAGGCAGTACTACACAAGGTGACAACTCCCACCACAGTACATGAGATGGCCCAAATAATTGTGGGTGTCAATAGGTCACACACATGGATGTCAATGAGGGTCACATACCCACCACCAGCCTCACCCAGCAGGACAGGTGTAGATGACCATAAAGAAAAGCCAGGCTAAGGCCCCCAAATGATGGCAATGGTGAACAGCCCCCCCCCCACCAGACCTGCACAAGACATACTACAACAGGTCTGGCAGTTGCATTTTAGTTCTGAAGGGTAAGAAGTCTGAAACTGAAATTTATGCCATTAAGATGTAATATGTATACTCTACTGATATGCCTCCTTTCTGCATGATAGGTCACAATACAATATGAAATGGAAGCCAACAGAATAACCGAAATACCAGTACAGTCATTGCAAATGTTTACAGTCTTCAGGAGTGCACCCCCCCCCATAATCCCATGTAGAAATGCAGTAACATGTAAGTTTGATGAGTAATATCACTGGAGCACAGATTGCCAGAGCTGTCCCAATCTACATTATTGCATGTGTACAATATGCAGGCGTCAGTGTGGTATGTTTGTTGTGTAATTAATATTGCCTGGAAGTGGTCAGCATGTGGGCCTGGATGGTTGTGTCTCAGTAGCCTAGGTACAGTACAATGGTCAACAGGGCCATGTTCCAACAACTGCAGTGCCAACCACACTGCTTCTCAGCTACACCAATATCAGCAGTTGTACATTCTCACTGTCCAGATGTCAGTATCTGTCACCATTGGAAAGCTGGACACGCCATGAACAGGGGCCTATACATAGAAACAGTACACAGGTGTAAGTAATCTACACAGAGTGCACGTAAAATAACTGTCAACTGCACACAAGTTTGGAATTATACATAGAGTATAGCATCACATTAGTTGTCCCTCTAGTATGGAATGCTGGTAGTCTGGTTAATCACTGGCAGACCACAAAAGGCGCAGTTATAAAGTGGTGACAGGCTGCCCATGTCCACACACAAGCCAGCATAAGGGAAATGTCCCAGGTATATTTGTGAGTCAGGTGCAATTAGCTTCCATAATGCCACCAGCTCACTCCACCATCAGCCACAGGTTTATCACAAGTCAGATCCTTGCTGTAGGAAATGAGTACAGCATGAAGCCATCTCTGTATAGGAATACATACATGATGCTGCATGCTGAATAGGTGTCAAATACAGGTGTGTCCCTAGCTGTAAGCAGCAACCCGATCACATCCAGACTTGTGGATCAGTATGAACAGGAAGGATTGACAGGAACACCTCAACCACTTATCACTGCCACCCCATGGTAATCCACTGGCTTGCAGCCTGGGAACGTATGAGTGACAGAATGCACTGGCCTGCTTCAGATGACCTGCAGCACTCTCAAATGGTCTACAGTCCTCTGACAAAGGCCCGTGCCTCACCCATAGTGCCAATGTACGGAATGTCAGGGGGTCCTAACTAACAACCTAACACAGTAAACAGAAAACAAATGCAAGGCCATGTTGACAAATGCCAGTAGCATGCCTCCCCATGTCCTACTGCAAGGACTGTGGACCAGGCCATAAATGCTCCTGGGATAATGGCCCAACTATAGGGATACCTTTGAGATATTGCTTTCATAATGTTAGGAAGAGGAGAGAATAACAGAGGGGGGTGTAGAAGCATGGATGTCATGGAGTGTGTGAAGTCTGAAATTCAAATGTCTGCCCATACTACCCCCCAACTGCAAACTCATGAATGAATAGTCAAAAAACTTATTTTAAACCACAATGTGAAGGTAAACTAATAAGATATATGAGCCCTGCCTCTGGATAACCTGGGTGTATCTGTACAGCTCAGAGATATGGCCCCAGCACAATATGGCCATTCCGTTAAGTTGAGAAAAGCACAAGCAGGGGATCCCCAGCCAGCATACTAACAAGGTGCTGGACCATTTACACAGAACTAGCAGTCTATTGTCTGTAGCTACCCTTCGACAATGGCAGGGGTGTGCCAGACTGTGTAGCCTATATGCCTCCAAATATTGGTCTCAGCTTCATTCATCTTGTATTTCCCTTGTAAATAACTGTGAGCAAAGAATGATAACCATCAGTAGTTGATGACATGCTACATCACAGTGTAAAACAGTACATATGTCAGAAAATCTATGCTCCACCAACTATGTTACACAAGCAGCACAGACAACAATAGTTACAGTATCCCCCGTATGTTATGCCCATTGTGTCTCCATATTGGAAACCTATGTACAGATATCCTGCAGAAACAGGTTGCTAGGTGTAGCTGTAGTGCATAAAACCCTGAACTGGAGTCCAACCCTCCCTAGAAAGGATGCTCACACTCAATATAGAAGGTCATACTGGGCATATTCCTACACGTAGAGAAATGAAGCCCATGTCTGACAACACAGTGGACTATAGATATCCATTATTCACAGATGTCTGTGCACACACATCAAATTGTACACTATTGATACTTCACACATATACACACACACACACACACACACACACACACACACACTTTGGATAGGAATACTCACACATATCTAAGGCCAACATAATATAATATTCCAAACATACACACAGAGACTTGAGGAAGAGAGAGACAGACAGAGACAGAGAGAATTATGAGACCCATTATGAGGCCTTTCCCACCCAGTACACATCCCATTGGTCTATATCACATGATGTGCTGATGTCATTCACTGTAGAAATTCCTTTGGTTAGCCCTCAGCCATATAGCCTCGGTGGTGCTCGTGATAACTGTACACAGTACAGTACAAATAAGTATTCATGTAGCAGTTGTAATCTCAGTCCTGTCAAATGTAAAGTTGTGAGTGTGTGTGTGTGTGTGTGTGTGTGTGTGTGTGTGTGTGTGTGTGTGTGTGTGTGTGTGTGTGTGTGTGTGTGTGTGCATGTGTGCTTCTAGACGAATGTGGTTGAGGCCATTCACACTTATTACACTTCCCATTACCCTACTTTAGCACTCCTGCTATCAGTCACCCTAAAATAGCCCTTTGGGCAACTTGCAGCCCTAAAAGCTCCATGGCTGTGTAATACTATAGTGTAGCAAACTAGTTAGGTAGGCGTTCTAATCCTGGACCTGCAACTGTGGAAATGTGTGTGTTTGTGTGAGAGAGTGTGTGTGTGTCTCCGTAGAGACCTGATTTTGAGGCCATTCACACTCACTACACTTCCCTTACCCCTCCTTTAGCACTGCTGCTTATGTCACTCACCTTAGAGATACGTTTGGACACTGGTCTACCTATAAGCTCTGTTGTGCATGTGATAAATGTGGAATAACATAATAGCAATAGCTACATAGGTAAGGGTTTAAATCTCATTCCTGGCAAGTGTTTGTGTAAGCGTGTACAATTATCTACAAATATGTGTCCGTACATTAAAGATTTTGGCACCATTTATACCCAGTACACTTCTCAGTGCCTGACTTTAGCAGTCCTGCAGATATTATTCACTTTAGAAGTACCTGTTGGCAACACTAAACCATGTAAGGTCAGGGGTGCTTGCAGCAAATGCGTAACATAAAAGTCTGAAAACAAAGTTAGACCGAGGTTTGAACCTCAGTTCTGACAAATGTAAATGTGTGTGTAGGGTAAAATATTTTTGTGAAATCTGTCACCCACTACATTACCCAATGCCAGTATTTACAGGGGCTGATGATGTTTCTCACCTTAGAAGTACCTTGGGACAACATCCATCCTATAAGCTCCATGGCGCATGTGATGAATGCGTAACACAGTAGTAGCAATACATAGCTAGGTAGGGGTTCAAAACTCATTACTTGCAAGTGTGTGTGTATGTCTGTCATCAGTATCCTGTGTGGGTGTTGGTGTGACTGTGTACAGGATCCATTGGGGGTGGGTTTTGCTAAATTGTTATATTGAGGACCTAGTATATGTCCCAATGTCCACATTACAAGGCCAACAGTTGTCAAACACCGTAGAGGTTGGTGTAGACAATCCACAGCCCTAAATGTGTAGTGGCATGTGCAATGACTATGTGACAGTATGGATTAATTAACAATATAGGCAACTCTTCTAATACTCAGAGACCACTCTCCTCCCATGAATCATACACAAATGCACTTGGCTAGGCAGCAACCACTATATCAGTAGTTCTCCTGCAAATTGCTTCACAGATAGTACCCACGGTGTGATTGCAGTGGACTCCATGTCAAACCGATGATCAGACATGACTGGTGTCACACAGGGTATGGACCCATGTCCTCTCATGTTTGGGATCTACCATTCTGAGGTGCAGGAGAATACAAAGGCACCCTGGCTGATAATGTATGTGTACAACAGTAAGGTGGGTGGTACTATTCCCAATCCATGTGATGTTGACAGCATGTCCAAAGGCTACTTGACTCCTATGACTGTTGTCAGAACCTTGGACATTACCTCAATGCCAAGAAATGTGCAACCATGACCTTTGGGAACACCAAGGCACACATGAAGTAATACATTGATGGTAGTCCACTGAACAGTGACATTATTATCACAGAATGGGGAACACAGGTTGACAGTGAGCTGCTAGTTGACCAAAACAGTGCCATTGACATCAGAAAGTAAAGTACTTTGATGTGTTGCATCTCCGGACTGAGTGTGTGTTATCCAGAAAGTAAAAGGACATGGCACCCTATTCCATTCCCTCAGTAGCCCAATCAATGTGTACAGTGGCCCTTTTGCTATGTTCCCCACTGGAAACCTGCAACAACTGTAGAGTCTGCAAACGTACTCCACAAAGGGAATACCATGACTTATACACATGCCCTGTATGGACAAACTCCAATAACTCCAATGAATCCCTATATCATACTGTCTATGTAGGTGCAATAACTACACCAACGGATCGAGGCAAACACCAATAAGTCCCCAAACAAAACTGTAGTACACCACCAAAATGCAAGCTCTGCAGCTAAATCAAAAGCAAACCAAAGGCAGATAATCCAAAATAACGCTTTATTTGTAGCTCCGTTTTCGTCAACAACTTCATCAGAATGAACTCAGCACATCCAACTCCATTGTTTTATATAATGGTCACAATTAATGCTAATGAAATACTAATAGAATGATCACATCAATTAAGAATGGGAAAATGCAAAAATACAAGTTGTTTAAAACTACATTAAAAATTAAGGACTTGATTTAATAGTAACTTTTATACATAAAAGAAGAATCCTTACAAGTTATACTAGTCCATTAATTAGTTTAAAAACATATATTCCATAACTTTCGCTGTTGTTTTAAAAATAATTAAACATTTTGTATTTTAAAGTTTAGCTGCCCTCATTTTTAATACGGGTGCCAGGGAAACCATTTCATTTAGACCAGGAGACCTATTTGAGTCCAAGACAACCTGCCAATAGAGTTCCCTGAACTCCACCTTGGTCTCCCACATACCCCCTCTGGCATCCGTTTTTACCACTTCAAGTACAAAAAACTGAAAATTTGATTTTATACATAGGCAAGAGTGTTTGTACAAGGCATTACTTTCTCTAGCTGTCCTAATCTCATACAAATGTTCATAAATACGTTGTTTCAATTTTCTTTCACTCTTGCCTATGTAAAATGAGCCACAGAACATACATACTGCTAAATAAATAATACCACAGGTATCACAATTAACAAATGAATTTAAATACAATCTTTTGTTCCTGTCTTTCAAGAAATAACTCTCCCCTACCAGTAAATATTTACAATATTTGCACGCCCCACATTTAAATAAACCCTTTTTATTTTGATTTTTATTCTTCAACCTAAAACATTTCGAGTCCTTATGACCTGTCTCAAAATGATTTTTAAGTGTTTTACCTTTTTTATATACAAACTTCAAACCATCAGAAAAAATATTAGTTAGGTCAGATATTTTAGAAAAATTAAGCCATTCCTTTTCCATAATTTTTCTGACCAACTTAGATTGTCCATCAAAGGTAGTGATTAAACTATTACTATAATTTTCTATTGTCTGTTCCTTATGTGAATGAATTGTCTCACTATTACAACCTAATATAGGAGCAAATCTGGTTTTTCTGGCTAAAGAAACTTCTTTTGATATAGCATCTATGAGGTCTTCAGGGTATCCTCTATTAAGGAATTGCACCCTTAACCATTCACATTCCTGTATGAAAATACTATCTTCTGAACACATTCTTGAAATTCTCACATATTGTCCCTTAAGAACCCCTCTTTTCTGTGAAAGTGGGTGGGAACTACTGTAATGAAGGTACGAGTTTGAGAAAGTATCCTTCCTATATACCCTTGAAACAAAATGGTTGTCTTTTTTAGTTACAGTAATATCCAGATAATTTAGGGTCTCAGTATCAAACCTGTATGTGAATTTCAAGAAGGTTGTTGTTTCATTGAGATATTCAACCATATCACAGAATGTAGTAACATCTCCTATCCAAAGAAAACATAGGTCGTCTAAAAACCGACCGTAAAGCACCCAATTGTTCTTATAAAGGGAATTAAGTAGATATTTATTTTCCCAGTAAGCCATAATGATATTTGCGTAGGTGGGAGCACAATGTGCTCCCATCGCTACACCCCTTACCTGTTGGTAGTATTCTCCAGCAAAATAAATGTAGTTGTGTTTGAGAATGACTTCCATTAATACCAAAATGGTTCTAAACTCGTCATTGGTAAACCCTTTGTATTCAATTAACATTTCCTCGAACCAATTCAACCCAGTATCATGAGGAATACTGGTGAAGAGGTCCACTACATCCATTGTGCCAAAAGATAATCCATCCAAGCACAATGAATGTTCAAGTTTGCCTAATAGATTCCATGAATCCTTCAAAATGTTGGTATTGGTAGTAACTATAGGTTTTATTTTTACATCAACATATTTAGCCAAGGGTGCTGTGACTGAACCGTCTGCAGAGACTATTGCTCTTAAAGGTGGATCGCCAATATTTTTATGAATTTTAGGTATACCAAAAATCACAGGCACCCTTGGCTTATCTACATGTAGGTATTTATATGTTGTTATGTCTATCAGGCCCTCCAATAATAAATCATTCAACAAAATATAAATCTTTGTATAGGCAATATTGATCTCATTAAGAGACACTCTCATATATTTGTCAGAACTGTTTAGTATTTCTAACATCTTAGCCTCATATAATATCTGGTCCATAATTACAACCCCCCCTCCCTTATCAGGTTTCATCACCCGAAGTGTCTTGTCCTTACCAATGGTGTCCAACATATTTTTCTCTTCCATTGTAAGATTGTAATTAACATATCCATTGGCAAGGGCTTTTCTCAGATTGTGTTCTAAAACATTCTCTAAGTTTCTTAATTGAGGGTGGATGGGGGAGTTGAAAGTACTTTTCCTTCTTAAAATGTTAGTAGGGATGGAAACATTAGTGTTTTTATAAATCAATTCTAAATTCTTCTTTCTGATGAATAATTTCAAATCTATAAGTAAATTGAAAATATTAGTCTTACTGGTAGGTATAAAACCAAAACCTTTGCAACACAAGTCAAAAGTTGTCTCATTAGGACAAAAGGAAGGAGAGTAGTTATATATAGAAAAATCACCCCTAGTCCAAATAGGCCCATCATTCTGTATCGAATTTATTAATTCCATTTGACTGGATTCCTCACTTGAGGTCTCCTCTGATAACCCTGATAGTTTTTTGAATTGGTATCAGTATTATATTCAGTATTATATTTGGACCTAAGTCTTTCCGATCTCCTTAAAGGGGGAAATTCACTTTCATAATTCTCATTACCCAGGATTACATCATCGTTCTCTTGAGCTACTGCTGAAAACCAATTAAAATTCCTATCTGTGGCTTTAGGTTTTGGATAATGTGTTCTGTTTTTATATTCTTTCAGGTCTCTTTCTATTTTATTATATTTCCTATGTTGTACTTCAGCACACTTAGCCTCAATATCTTTTAAAACTTTAACATATTTACATTTCTCTTCTTCAATGGTATACACAAGGTCAGAAGTAAGGCTTTGGTTTAAATGTTCAATCTTTGAACTAAGTTTTTCAATTTCGCATTCATTGTTTTTGATAATAGCTCTAACAACCTCCACCCCACATTTTTCAAAAGCCAAAATCATATCATTATGAAAATCACTTCCCTCTATTACATTATTGGGATATTTACAGATTCTAAGTCCCTTGGGTATAATGTTAAGGGATAAACAATGTTTAAGATAACAATTGTCCATCTGTAACATCTTTAATTTGTGTAGAAAATATTCAAAATCTTCCAAACGTGTCTTGTAAGTCTCATTATTAAAAAAGGAAGTAGTTTCCTTTTTAAAATCGTATTTGGCAGAAAAAATGTCAGCAAACAGTTTCTGTGTACCTTTTGAAACATTGTCGTTACTTCTAGTCCGTTGTGTCCTTGAATTGTTTCCATTTGCATTTAGTACAGGAGAGTTTCCATCATTGAACACCCT
This sequence comes from Protopterus annectens, assembly GCF_019279795.1. Classification (NCBI taxonomy): domain Eukaryota; kingdom Metazoa; phylum Chordata; order Ceratodontiformes; family Protopteridae; genus Protopterus; species Protopterus annectens. The sequence goes on from NC_056731.1 coordinate 1,507,222,115, forward strand.
CTCAAACAACCTCGGCGTGTCATCGAGGCTATTCTGTGTGTCATTGTTAATTCCAATTGTTTGTGTGCTTACCACACGCTCCGCTTCCTTCCTTGCTCTACCCTCCGCTTCCTGGTTATCTCTCGGGGGTAGCGACGTCACCAGCGTGGATACCGATTGGGTTAAAGGAGTCAGAAGACCGATGAGCTGAGTGAGTTGTCCAACAAGTTTGCGTAGTTCTCCCAACTCGGAACTGCGTTGAGTATTGCCAGATTGAGAACCGGAGTTGCCCGAGGGATCCATCCATGCAAAACTGATAAAACCAAAAACTGGAAGGTGTTAAAGGAACTGATAAACCAAAAACAACACCAACGGATCGAGGCAAACACCAATAAGTCCCCAAACAAAACTGTAGTACACCACCAAAATGCAAGCTCTGCAGCTAAATCAAAAGCAAACCAAAGGCAGATAATCCAAAAATAACGCTTTATTTGTAGCTCCGTTTTCGTCAACAACTTCATCAGAATGAACTCAGCACATCCAACTCCATTGTTTTATATAATGGTCACAATTAATACTAATGAAATACTAATAGAATGATCACATCAATTAAGAATGGGAAAATGCAAAAATACAAGTTGTTTAAAACTACATTAAAAATTAAGGACTTGATATAATAGTAACTTTTATACATAAAAGAAGAATCCTTACAAGTTATACTAGTCCAGTAATTAGTTTAAAAACATATATTCCATAACTTTCGCTGTTGTTTTAAAAAATAATTAAACATTTTGTATTTTAAAGTTTAGCTGCCCTCATTTTTAATACGGGTGCCAGGGAAACCATTTCATTTAGACCAGGAGACCTATTTGAGTCCAAGACAACCTGCCAATAGAGTTCCCTGAACTCCACCTTGGTCTCCCACATACCCCCTCTGGCATCCGTATTTACCACTTCAAGTACAAAAAACTGAAAATTTGATTTTATACATAGGCAAGAGTGTTTGTACAAGGCATTACTTTCTCTAGCTGTCCTAATCTCATACAAATGTTCATAAATACGTTGTTTCAATTTTCTTTCACTCTTGCCTATGTAAAATGAGCCACAGAAAATATGTTGGACACCATTGGTAAGGACAAGACACTTCGGGTGATGAAACCTGATAAGGGAGGGGGGGTTGTAATTATGGACCAGATATTATATGAGGCTAAGATGTTAGAAATACTAAACAGTTCTGACAAATATATGAGAGTGTCTCTTAATGAGATCAATATTGCCTATAAAAAGATTTATATTTTGTTGAATGATTTATTATTGGAGGGCCTGATAGACATAACAACATATAAATACCTACATGTAGATAAGCCAAGGGTGCCTGTGATTTTTGGTATACCTAAAATTCATAAAAATATTGGCGATCCACCTTTAAGAGCAATAGTCTCTGCAGACGGTTCAGTCACAGCACCCTTGGCTAAATATGTTGATGTAAAAATAAAACCTATAGTTACTACCAATACCAACATTTTGAAGGATTCATGGAATCTATTAGGCAAACTTGAACATTCATTGTGCTTGGATGGATTATCTTTTGGCACAATGGATGTAGTGGACCTCTTCACCAGTATTCCTCATGATACTGGGTTGAATTGGTTCGAGGAAATGTTAATTGAATACAAAGGGTTTACCAATGACGAGTTTAGAACCATTTTGGTATTAATGGAAGTCATTCTCAAACACAACTACATTTATTTTGCTGGAGAATACTACCAACAGGTAGGGGTGTAGATGGGAGCACATTGTGCTCCCACCTACGCAAATATCATTATGGCTTACTGGGAAAATAAATATCTACTTAATTCCCTTTATAAGAACAATTGGGTGCTTTACGGTCAGTTTTAGACGACCTATGTTTTCTTTGGATAGGAGATGTTACTACATTCTGTGATATGGTTGAATATCTCAATGAAACAACAACCTTCTTGAAATTCACATACAGGTTTGATACTGAGACCCTAAATTATCTGGATATTACTGTAACTAAAAAAGACAACCATTTTGTTTCAAGGGTATATAGGAAGGATACTTTCTCAAACTCGTACCTTCATTACAGTAGTTCCCACCCACTTTCACAGAAAAGAGGGGTTCTTAAGGGACAATATGTGAGAATTTCAAGAATGTGTTCAGAAGATAGTATTTTCATGCAGGAATGTGAATGGTTAAGGGTGCAATTCCTCAATAGAGGATACCCTGGAGACCTCATAGATGCAATATCAAAAGAAGTTTCTTTAGCCAGAAAAACCAGATTTGCTCCTATATTAGGTTGTAATAGTGAGACAATTCATTCACATAAGGAACAGACAATAGAAAATTATAGTAATAGTTTAATCACTACCTTTGATGGACAATCTAAGTTGGTCAGAAAAATTATGGAAAAGGAATGGCTTAATTTTTCTAAAATATCTGACCTAACTAATATTTTTTCTGATGGTTTGAAGTTTGTATATAAAAAAGGTAAAACACTTAAAAATCATTTTGAGACAGGTCATAAGGACTCGAAATGTTTTAGGTTGAAGAATAAAAATCAAAATAAAAAGGGTTTATTTAAATGTGGGGCGTGCAAATATTGCAAATATTTACTGGTAGGGGAGAGTTATTTCTTGAAAGACAGGAACAAAAGATTGTATTTAAATTCATTTGTTAATTGTGATACCTGTGGTATTATTTATTTAGCAGTATGTATGTTCTGTGGCTCATTTTACATAGGCAAGAGTGAAAGAAAATTGAAACAACGTATTTATGAACATTTGTATGAGATTAGGACAGCTAGAGAAAGTAATGCCTTGTACAAACACTCTTGCCTATGTACAAAATCAAATTTTCAGTTTTTTGTACTTGAAGTGGTAAATACGGATGCCAGAGGGGGTATGTGGGAGACCAAGGTGGAGTTCAGGGAACTCTATTGGCAGGTTGTCTTGGACTCAAATAGGTCTCCTGGTCTAAATGAAATGGTTTCCCTGGCACCCGTATTAAAAATGAGGGCAGCTAAACTTTAAAATACAAAATGTTTAATTATTTTTTAAAACAACAGCAAAGTTATGGAATATATGTTTTAAACTAATTACTGGACTAGTATAACTTGTAAGGATTCTTCTTTTATGTATAAAGTTACTATTATATCAAGTCCTTAATTTTAATGTAGTTTTAAACAACTTGTATTTTGCATTTTCCCATTCTTAATTGATGTGATCATTCTATTAGTATTTCATTAGCATTAATTGTGACCATTATATAAAACAATGGAGTTGGATGTGCTGAGTTCATTCTGATGAAGTTGTTGACGAAAACGGAGCTACAAATAAAGCGTTATTTTTGGATTATCTGCCTTTGGTTTGCTTTTGATTTAGCTGCAGAGCTTGCATTTTGGTGGTGTACTACAGTTTTGTTTGGGGACTTATTGGTGTTTGCCTCGATCCGTTGGTGTTGTTTTTGGTTTATCAGTTCCTTTAACACCTTCCAGTTTTTGGTTTTATCAGGTGCAATAACTACCTCAGTTACATAGCCATGCCTCACCAAATGAGGTCAGGAATGCTACTTCTGAAGATACCAGTCTGTTCACACAACATGCCCCACAGACCTCAAGCACACTTCCAGACTTAAAAGAACATGCATGTGGGACATGTGCACAACCCAGGCACTGTCCAGGTTGTGGAATATAAATCATATACATGTGAAGCAGTGCACATCACTGGCCACCCACAATAGAAATATGGATGGGTGGATGGGGAATACAATACCCACCTCTGGGGACCACTCCAGTGACTATACTCCTGAGCCACACTGGGGAATTTTTCATGTGGCCTGATGCCAGGGTATTCCCTTGGGCTAACCTTGTACAGCCTTGAGGCCCATTCACCTACTACATACCTATGAAGCAATGAACCTATGGATCTTAGTACTGGCAAATGTCTGTGTGTGTGTGTGTGTGTGTGTGTGTGTGTGTGTGTGTGTGTGTGTGTGTGTGTGTGTGTGTGTGTGTGTGTGTGTGTGTGAATAGTAATTTCAGTATGTTTGGTTGATGAATACCTCCTGTGGCTGTGGTTATTAGCAATTGGAGATGTGCCCAAACCACAACACGCACCATTCACCATTCTGCAACAGATGTTGTAAATCAATATATGCCTATGTACAACCCTCAGCCCTATAATCTGTGAGGCATATGCAATCACTGTGTTACAGACCAGTGATTTATGTGCATATACAGCTGTACCCTGCCTATGACATGGTGGATGTGATACCATACTGCCATACCCCGTGGTCTTGCTGCAAAACCACATCCTGGTGACACACAAATGTCTAGAACAGAAATGGGATACACCATGTGAGAACACATTCACTCAGCACTTTACTTGTGGGGGAACAGAGGGGTAAAGCTGGCACTGAATGTATTGCCAAGACTGTGGCCAATATCTGTTGTCTCAGGATAGGAATTAGCATTGTGCCGTAACTCACAGCACTTGTGTTTAATGCTATGGAGGTTATGTAACTGTCAAAGGCTGCTGTGATTGTCGTCAGTGTCTTCTGCATGTCTGCATGATAGATGCCTGTAGGGGATTCCATGAGGGATTCAAAGATGTGATTGAGGCTAATAAGGAAGTTCAACAGTCATGGGACATCACTTTTCTCTGCAACAGTGTCCTCCTCCTGATGTACACTTTAATAATGGTAGGGGGCCATCACATTGTCTCCCAGTGTTTGGAGGACAGTGTCTGGTTTCTGTTGGCTCTGGCTAGTACCATTCATTCATGTACCTGTTTGTACACTGCATATGTGTATGATTTCAAAGTCATGCAGCTATTTCCCATTGCCATGGGTGCAGTGTAGTCATCCACCCCTGTTTTCATGGCTGCAAAGTTAGCTTTGGAGAGGTTTAGCAAGGTGGTTACCTTTGTGGGGGGTGGGGCTATCATGTTGAGTTCCATGTTGAATATAGCCTGTGTGGATCTCACCATGCAGGGAATGACATCTGTGGATGAGCAACAGTCTCATATTTAAGTAGTCGACATAGGTCAAGATTGTTGCATCCTCTACCGGGGATCAGTATGAGCTGGTCCAGGGCACTGGAAATGATGAATCCCAGAAGTGTTGAGCAACTGTACTGGTGCTTGGCTACATTCCCCAGGTGATGGAGGGGTAGTTGAAGTCTCATACTATGTCGGTGCTGTGTTGGATCATCATAGATGGCAGGGTGTTGAGGAATCTGCATTGACGGTCTAGGGACATAGATGTGGACCCATAGCAGGCTATGGTTTATATTGCACTATTACCTCAAGGCAGTTGTACCAGACGTATCTCCAATGCATTAGGATATTAGTCTGGAGGTGTTCCTAGTCATAATGAATACAGAGAAAACACCACCTGTGGAAGCGTGGTGTGATCCATGTTTGGGGGCTGACAGCTGTGGAATGTGTCATAGCCTGATACTGCAGGTCTGCTATCTGCTGCTGTGAACCACCTCTCCATTACAGCAGATATGTGTCCTCCACTCCGATGAGTGCTTTCAGTGACTGCATCCTGACAGTTAGATGTCTACTGTTGAGCAGCATGATCCTCAGATTGCATACATGTCTAGCTGTTATGGTGGTAATTACATTAGGAACACTGCCTAATAAGGCATCATAGGGGTGGCAAAACACTTAGCTGGTACCTGGAAACCCAGCGCTGACAGATGTAGGCAGTTACTGGATTCTGTTAGTTATGTCATCCCAAGCAGAGAGGTACTGGATCCCCTGAGAATGACACAAAAGATGTAAGCCAATGTTGCAATCAGTCATCTGTTGCTAGACTGCAGCATCATTCTGGGTGATGGTGGAACACTGCTTAGGGCTACTGTCACACTTGTCTGGACCACATAATCAGAGAGTTCAATCATGTCTTTTTTCATGTAATCCAGGGAGGTGTGTCCCAAGTCATTCTCTTACATACTTATAGTTGTTGTGGAGTGCCATGACTGGCAGTGTCATGTGTTGGATACTGGCATGTGATAGATATTTGGCTGTTACCTGCTCCATATTCAACTTAGTGAGAGGGATATGTGTGTGTCTCAATACTGAGTTACCTATGATCACTGTATCATGCAAGGTGGTTAACCTTAGGAGCTTAGGTTGAGTTGCACACTGTGTAGGTTAAATATGTGTCCCTTGGCATGTACCATGTCACAGTGTCTGAGTGGGTGTCTGTCTTACTGGTCGGTGCTGTTTGGGTAAATGTCCATTGAGTGCCTCTGGGAAGGTGAGTGTGTGGATTTTCACTGTATGTCATGACTGTCAAAGTGGGTGTCATGGTGAGCTACGTGTTCCACATATTGTGGTGCAGGTATTGATCTTATCCTCTTGATCTGCTAGCCCAGTCTGTGCTAGAGAGTGCATATGTCCACATTGTGTGATATATGGGTAACTGTCACAGGTCTGAGTGTTTGGATTTTAGAGGGAAGGGTTGTCTGCATACATGAGGCAGTTGCAACAGTGTCTCAGAATGGACAAGTGCACCAGGTTAATGGGTGAAAGCACAGAACATTGCCCTTCAAACATGCCAGGAGAGGTGGACATAACTATTAAGTTCTGGGGCTACATCTGTAATGAACAAGTACTGCTGATGGCTCCCAGGTGTGCCACAATTCTTGATACAATAAGCTGGTGAAGTGCCAAGCCATAATGCTAGTTGTAGTGCAAGACAGAAAGAACTAGCACGATGTAAGGGTGGAACAGAAGGCAGACTGTCTGCCACCTGTAATACTTTACTACAGCTCTGCAGTTATCAGCAGCTTTGGCCATGTGAAAGTTTAGTAACCACTGTAGCATGTGCGGTAACTGTGTAACACTATACTAGACATAACTAGATAGGCAGGGCTTCTAATCCCAATGGTGGCAAGTGTGTGTGTGTGTGTGTGTGTGTGTGTGTGTGTGTGTGTGTGTGTGTGTGTGTGTGTGTGTGTGTGTGTGTGAATCATGTACTGTCTGGCTTATGCCATTTTTGACTTGAGTACTAGCCTTCACACTTCCCCTCACCCCAATCTAGTAGTCCTATCGATGTCATTCACTTTGGAAGTACCTTTGGAGTAGGTAGAAATGTATCAGCACTGTGGCGCATCTGATAACTGCATAGCACTATAGTAACAATAACTAGATAAGCAGTAGTTCTAATCATCGTACTGGCAACTGCTTGGATGTGTGTGTGTTTGTGTGAGAATCAAGTAGTGATTGGGTTATACCATTTTTGACCTGTGTACTATCCTTTACCCTTCCCCTCAGTCCACTTTAGTAGCCCTGTTGATGTCATCCACCTTAGAAGCACCTTTGGAATAGGTGGAAAAGCTTTGAGGTGCATCTGATAACTGTGTAGCACTGTAGTAGGAGTACTTAGGTAGGCAGAAGTTCTAATCCCAATACTGGCAACTCTTTGTGTGTGTGAGGATCATATCTTGTGTGGCTTATAACATTTTGATGTGTATACCACACATGGCTAGTGACCACCTCCCGCTGCCATTACTTTATATAGTATGGTAACAGCATCTCCCTCGCATGCAACAGGTTAAACCACTGTGCAGTCCTCTGTACAGATGTGTCTGGAATATCCATATGTTAGCAACCTATATGTGGTCGGAAGTGGTCTGTGTGCATTAACAATGCCCATGTATGTGATATTGTAGCCAAATAGGCCACAGTGAGTGTAATGACACAAATAGCAGCATAAGGTATCATACCTGACTTAAACATCATGCTGATAGGATGTCTGCTGCCCTCACAAGTGAGCAGCCTAGTAAATGCAAGACATGTGTCCAGATGCTTGGTTTTACAAGTGAACTGTTCCTGCTATGGGTCACATTAAAGGCTGGAAGAGGTGTGGACTGACATATTGTGGTCCTAATTAGCATGTAAAAGGAACACCTTGCATCTTAAGAGGGGTGTGTACACAATTTATATCCACTGTATACCACTAATCTGTCACACATGTCCCTACCTTAGGCTGTTTTTCCAGCCCATTTTGCTGGCCTCTGTCCAGACATCTTGGCACTGGCAATTTGTGAGGTATGCTATGGGAATGTTGAATTCACATCAGATAGGCCCCAGTGGTGACCACTGTGATGCACTGCAGTTAACCCCAGCACAAGTGAACATTCACAAAAAGGAATATAGCTATTACATAGAGCAATATAGCTATTATTGATGATTGTGTGCATGGCAAATTGCATGCCCTTCACATGCCTGGGGTATTGCCAGACAACAACAGAACAATGTCATACTCACCAGCTTCAGGCTGCTGTCCCGTATGCAGACCAAATGTTCCTAGGTAATTGTGAGAGGGAGTTAATGTCAGCAGACTCACATGTGGCCTTGATACTGGATGGATGCAGCATGTCTGCACATCTACAGTACTAACCCCATTAATACACAATGTCCTTTTCTCACCATAGATGTGCACCTCTGTGCACTAGAAAGCCCCATCCACAACTGCAATTGGACCTGACACATGGATGTAGATACAATACAGAAACATGTATGTCTGATACATTAGTGTACTAATCCCCACTGAGCCCTTACCTGCATGCTCCTCACCCAGTGTGAATGTGCAATACACCTCCACAATGCTTCCCTCAGCTTTATGGCTTGTGCGTTGGCCGGGTGCCCCAGGTTTGGTAAAGAGCTCCTTGATGGGTGTCAGTGGGGGCTGGATGGCTGGGCCCCCACCTGTGGCTATCCGATCCCTTGCTACAGCAGCAGTCCATTGATGGGCATGGTGGATGAGGTCAGTGGCCCAATGCTGCATGTGCTCATAAGTTCTGCTGTGCAGGCTGGCATCATTTACCCTGTGGGCCACACTGTTGCACAGGGCGGTCCTCTCCAGCACATTGTATGCTCTCTGTCCAAATAACACGGCATAATGTCCAATCACATATTGGGTGATGATGTCAGTTTCTCAAACAGAGAATGCTGGTAGGCGAGTGCTCTGCATGTTACCTGGAAGACATAAACAGGAGAAGGTCACAGGTCCTCATACGGTTGTCAAATTGCACATCAGCAGTGGATATTACTTGCAAATAATCCACAATACACCATAACCCTCCAAGCTGTCATGGCTATAGCAGCTTGCATTACACTCCTGGTCCTGAGCTAGCTTATTTCCCCCAATGTTGGACACTTGATTGCATAATCCTCTATTCTCCATTCATTTGTGTGTAAAGGGTTGACAGTGGCCATCTTCCATGTGGATGATGGCAGTTCTATGTTTGACTGTGGTGTGTGAGGGAGCTGTGAGCATATGCCTGAGTTCATGTAGGAGGCAGACAGTGATGTTATTATGCCCCATGGTGATATGCTGTTGTTGTCATCAGTAGGCAATATGTACATACTCATCATTGCTGAGGGGAGAAGTGTGGTTGATGTGCATATCTCTCTGTACAACAGGAGTGGACAGGGTGGTGATGTTCCCACCTAACCTGTGTGATGCAGGTTGCCTATATCCATGGCATGTGTGTATGAGGTGTTCTTTACCCCCAGTACAGGGTGAATTGTGTTGTGTCCTCTGAGACTTACAACATATGTGGAGACAAAGTTGCAATTGTCCTTGGTAGTGTGGATATGTCTGATTTGTAGTCATAGTCAGCCTTACAAGAAGTCACCTGTAAACTTACATGACTGCTCAGATATAGGTGGACTTGCTTCCAAGTTGTTACCTACACATATGTGTCACTGTACAGCCAATGTAGCAACCTATTATTTGGTTTGTGTATTGCTGCTGTCCACCAAAGGGGATTATTCTACCTTGGTGGTGTCTGGTTATACAGGTCAGGTACTGCTGAGCCTATATAGCTACAGTGGATATATAGGGTGCACCCCCCTGTTACAATGTCTGGTATTTGTGCAATTGTAACATGACAGCACAATAAATCATTTTAAAACAATTACCATTTGTAATGTGACCTATAGCCTGTACAGTTCAACTGAAAACATAACAATCGGGTCTGTGAAAACATATGGAAATAATAATCAGTACAATAAGCCAGTTGAATGAGTGTGCACACCCTTAAATTGATATGTTGTGTATGCACCTCTTGAGATGGTTACAGCATTCATTCGTCTTGGTTTTGACTCTAACATCATGGCACATCTTCACTTGGCAATAGTTGCTCACCTTCCTAGAAACACCTTTGATTGTATTTCAATGGAATTGTACAGGTTAGGGCCACATTCAAGATGAAAAACATTATGAAATGATCTTCTGTGGTCTGATTGTCAAAAAGCACACAAACCTGGCATTCCAATGGGGTGTGTACACCTGTGATATCCACTGTATATAGGTGTTGATATAGCTGGTAGTGATAGGCATGGACAGAGGATCATAACACATTTGGACACTTCTCTGATTAATACCTGATAATCATGCCTACTCTAGTACCCATATCAGTGCCAGGGCAATGCAACAACCAGTAGCTGTATACATTTATGTCAGTTGTATGCACTGACACTAATATTACACACATGTGCAACATGCACAACCTATGTACCTGACTGCTTGAAACCCATGTGATTAGTTTTGTGCCTTCCAGCTGAACATATGCATACATAAATGTCCTTAGGGGATACCTGGTTTACATTTCTGTTCTGTGTTAGTATGGCACACTGTATTTACAGTCTTGCTGCTCAATCATGTTTCTATAGCAGTACATCTGGACAATGGCACACATAAATGGGTGACAAAAGGGACATCAATATTCATACTGTATTAATATAGCTGCACCATACATTTGTACGTTGATTGCACAGTAGGCGTTGACATCACTGTGATAACCTGGAAGATGTTCAACAGTCATAAGTAGACTATTATGTTACAATGTCATTGTTCACAAACCTGCCAATGGTTTGGCTGACATAACATAGGTATATGTGTATGTGACTACAGATATCAGTCACAAATGTGCTTATTGTTCAGCAGAACAGTGTACAGTTAAATGTTATTAATTCAATATATTACTTGCAATTCAACACACATCTGCAACAGTACTTTACTATGCACATGCCCTATATAGGTCTCTTAGCTTTACAAGACAAACATGTGTCATTCTCATATTCACAGGTAACATGGACAACATCCAATTAAATGGCCTAGCATTGGCACAGTCACAACTGTTTGACAGACACCCCAGTGGTTGTCCTATATGAGCTGTCCTTCCCCAGGGTGAGTCAGGCTCCTGAGCTGTGATCCTACCTCGCAACTTCTCAGATCATCACATCTGGACAAAGCCTAAAATGATGGGGGGATAAATAGGGACCGACTTTAAATATTCCTGTTACAAACATAGGAAGTCTGCAGAATAATACATTTTGCCTTACCATGAATATTCTTAAGGATGTGGAGTCTTAACTCGTGTTTTTCATTACTTGATGAATTCAATCCTCAGCTATTTGCCAGAAAAGTACAGATTTCAGGAGGATCAAACAATAAACTACGATGGGAAAATCTGGACATATTGTGAAGAGAAGAGAGGGCCAGATGCTATGGTCATAGCACCTGTTCAACAGGACATTAGTACAGCAAGTCTTCTTGGAACATATATTCCTCCAAATCATATTTCCCATTATTACAGACCAAGTACTATATTCAGTTATATGCTTACATGCTCCACTTACCTTTTTTTCTTTCTCCTCTTTTCCAGTTTATGTTTTATTTGCTTTCTCTCTCTCTCTCTCTCTCTCTCTCTCTCTCTCTCTTTCTCTGTGTACTGCAGGGATAGAGTTAGTTTGAATTGGTGGCAGTATGGCTTTTCTAGGTGATGCTCATGACCAGGTGATGACTTGTGCACATATTGGGATTCCCCACTTACTAATTGCATGCAGAGCAGCTGTGTAGCTCTTCCAATAGCCAATGTCATGGCAACACATTCCTATAATTGAGTATTCCATGTGAGCGTTGGCCCTTTCCCTTACTTGTGAGGAAGACATCCTGGAGTTGTGTGAGCTGCTATATCTTACAACAAGACTTGTGGAGACAAGTCAACTAAATGATGGAGAAGGTTCAAGACTTAGGGGCAGAATGTGAGTATTGCTGTTATATGTTTGGAATACTGCTAGTTTAACAGGGTTTGTCTACATATGCTACTTCTGCATGGGTTTCAGTCTCACAAAGGTTTGTCTCTGCATAGCTTTGAACTGTAGGGCCATCCACATAATGGCCACAGGTTAGCCTGTTATGTTTGGTCTGTACCCCAGACAGGTGTTGTCCTTGGCAAATTAGTAACATACTCTGGTGATTACATTATGTAAATGGTAACATCTTTTTGTTATTCTGACTTTATATCCCTCAGAAAAGATATGTTACAACAAACCCCGTAAAACCAGCAACTTTCTCAGTGTATAACAGCAATATTTCAAGTATGGTTATGTATTTGGGCCTCTGTCCACCAATTACGTCAGGCTTTATCCTGGTGTCATACAGTAGGAGGTTGATAGGTATACTGGTCTATCATTATTTAGTGCTGTCATTCCTGCTGAGGGTAAAGGCTGGGAAACATGTTGAAGTCTGTACATTCAAGAGGTTGGTGTATAGAGAATGCTCTTAGATGACCTTGTAACATATTTTATGTGGGGGACAGTAACACATGTTTTAAAACTAGGCTGTTAGAACATGTGAGACATATTACTGATAAGAAAGATAACAGTTCTATAGCCGTACATTTAAATACATCTAACCAGGGGGACAGCAGTGGGTTTCAAGGTACAGTTTTTGAAAAAGTCTGTTCCTCAGTTTGATGAAACATTCATAAAAGGACAATTGTTATGTACAGACTCAATGTATGAATATTAGCTGTGATAATTTATCTTGTAGGGGCTTACATGAGGAGTGTAATTGGAAGCTATGTATTTAATTATGTAATTAGGTGCTAATTGCTTCTTGTGATTAAGGCATGTATTTCTGGTAATGTTTTACTCCTTGAAGGCTTTAGCCAAGACATCAGAGTATAATAAACATGTGTGAATTACTGGCTGGTTGTATTTCTCTTTGATATGTTCAGGCATTTTATTTGTTTTGCTAAGAGGTCGTTGTATGTCTGGCCATTGTGTATGGCCTATCATGATTTTGTAGCAGTGTACTGCTCACTTATTTATTTAGACTGTGGGGGGGGGCCAGATGTGAGTGTCATGGCTGCTTTTGTATCCAACTGTGCATGCTGTTCCAGTTATATGGGTGGTCTATTAACAGTATATGTTTGTGTGGGCATTTTGGGACATGCACATATATATATATATATATATATATATATATATATATATATATATATATATATATATATATATATATATATATATATATATATATATATATATATATATATATATATATATATATATATATATATATATATATATATATATATATATATATATATATATATATATATATATATATATATATATATTTGTATATGCACACACACACACACACACACACACACACACACACACACACACACACACACACACACACACAAATATATATATATATATATATATATATATATATATACACATATATATATATATATATATATATATATATATATATATATATATACATACACACACCTCAGTATTTATTGTTAATATATCTATATATCTATATATTGTTGTAGACATATATGGATCTCCCTGCATATCTCTCTCTCTATGTATGTTTATATTCAAATATATATATATTTATAGATACCAATCCTTCCTAATTGCACAGTGTATCTTCCCTATTGTAAACTGGCTGTAAAGAAGGGTATGTTTGAGATAACATCCTAAAAACCAACAATTGAGGTGGTTTACTCATAAATTGTTTTGATTATGGTGTGCAGGATCCAGGGTTCAAGACCTGTAAGGGATGTTTATTTTGTTGCTAGGAAGAACAAAGACTGTTGGATACAGAGTGATTAAGGCAGTTTTGAGCAGCTTTAAGCATGATTGAGCATGTTTGTGTGATGGTAAGCAGTGCTAACATACGGTTTAACGAATAGGAGCTTACACTGGGTAGGCTTCGCTTACCACTGTGCAAATCTGCTTAGTATTTACATTTAAGCAATGCTAAAACCTGCTAAGCATAGCTCATCCCTGGTAAGCAGTAATCACATTCCAGTCTGATAATAAGCGTATTTAATTTCCTGTACATAACATGCTTCTATATGCTGTCATTGCAGTGACAAGGGGTATGACTATACTGTATGGGACACCTGGGTATACATGGGTAGTACCACAATCTTGTCTCTTTGTATTTGTTTCATACATGGGTAGTATCCCAGTTTATATGCAGTCACACTTGCATGTTACACCAGCTACAGTGCACTGGTTGACAAAAATAGTTTAACAGATATTGTATCATTCCATTTGTACTTTTACCACTGCTTTTTCAAGTAAGAGTAGATTGCAGATTGTAGTACTAGAACCATACACCCATGCATGCAAAGCTGGGATTCTGAGTATGTACTATCTTGTTCTTGGTGTTTGAGCTGTATGTTTTTATGTATTTCCTGTTGGATATTGATCTGATATGTTGATATTTACTGTAGACTACTATGTTTTTTGTACATGTCATTGATGACTGCTGTCGTGTAGTAATGCCATACCTTTTAGTTTCAGACATCTATCTTTCAAAACATTCATCCTAATGCATAACCTGTTGGCTATCTACTTTATGTCTGTCCTCTGTACAGATGTGCAGATGTCAGTTACTGCTAAGGCCCTACCACTATGTAGGTGCCCACATTGTATTGTGCTGTGGGCCTGAACACTGATGCTAGTTCTGACATATTGGACATTCCTTAATGTTTGCCTTGCCCCTTTTCCTTGCCTGTGGGAGGGACATTACCGAGGTGGTGGCCTACAAATTCACATACAGTAGGTGGTAATATGTCACGGGACAAAAAATGTGGAGACAGCCAAACAACATGGGGGACATATCCCCAGATTTGTGAACAGATTCTATGTCATCAGTGCTATTATACACATGGTGGATTGATAGATTGACAGGGTTTGTGTGATCATGTATTTAGTGAGTGACTTCATGACTAACAGTGATATGTCTTTGACATACCGCTCCACTGGCATACTGTCCAGAGACTGGCCACATGTATCCCTGTATGTTTGTCTGTTCCCCAGGCAGTTGCTGTCCTTGGTAAATCAGTTGTGGGCTCTGAGGAATGCTGTCAGTAAATACTCTTAGTATTCCTAATGTCACATTCCTCATAAAGAATGTTATAACAAACCCAGTAACATCTGCAACTGTCTCAATGTATGACAGCAGTATGTCCAATCTACCCCTGTGTTTGTGCCTCTGTCCCCAAATGATGTCAGGCTTTGTTCAGATGTCAATGAGGTGCAGACATAGTTATTATCAATATTTCTTGACTTCATTCCTGCTACCATCCCAGTGATATAGTAGACCCACAGGCATGTCAGGGAAGAGGCCCTAGATATAAGTCCTGCGCCTCTACATTCTGAGGTGAATTGTACATGTGAGAGGCCTGTGTATGTCTGGCCATTGTTAACAGACTGTCATGATTGTGTACACATGTCATGTGTACATGTCATTTGGGCTGTGTATGGAGGGGGTGGATGTAAGTGTTATTGCTCCTTCTTTATCTGACTGTGTATGCTGCTCCAGTTTCTGCTGATCTATTGACTGTATGTGTTTGTAGGGGCAGACTGAGACATGTCCTGTACCAAGGTCAGGATTCAGATTACACTAAGAATTGGGACTGTATATGTAGGGCTAGTTTGTGAGTGGCAAACAATGATGTATTTGTTCACATGGTCCGTATACTCTACTGTTCACTTGACCTACTGGTATGTGACTGTGGTTGTGGTGATGTTGGTGGTGGGTATGCACTTTCAGACTGGTGTATGTTTGCCACTGCTGTTACATCACCACATTGCCTGATATATTTGCAAATACACGTGTAATTACCCATAGCAGATGTCCTAATTCAATTACTTGTGCTATTTCAGTAAATATGTTAGATCACACAGGAGGGTGTTACTACAGTAACTGTGCTAGCTTATCTACACCAGTACTTCAGATATATCCCCATTTTCATGGCTTCCACCCACTACTTTGTCAGCCTTGGTCCAGATTCATTGTAGAATGGGGTTCTGAGCATACCTGTCAACTAGCTGGATTGTTTCAGGATGTCCAGTTTTATTGCTCATATTTCTGGTCTGTTTTACATATTATTATCATTTCTCTGGTAAATCACTGTAATGATATGATTGTTGTCAGAAAATGAGGACATACATTTCATTTACCTACCTCACATCCATCAGAATATGTATGCTGAAACAAACTGTGTCACTCTTTCAGGAAGAGTACAGGAGGACAATGACCTCTTCCTTCCTGGATGCTAATGCATTAGTATTGAGATGTGCCACATAGAAGGACTTTGTGACAACAGTGGCAATGGGTGGTCAAGAGACATTGCAGTCAATCTGCGTACCCAGATCTCTTATAACACCTTCTTTGTTCAGGGGACTACCATTAATGTGGTAAATCAGGGGAACAAGTTTTTCCACAAAGGGGATGACAACACATTTTCTGACATTGAGCTTATGGCCATGGCTTTGACACCAGTCATTGGTCTCAGTGAGGCCTTTCAGTAGGATGCCAACATCACTTGGGTAGTTAACAATAGCTCACGACTTGCAATTGTCTGCAAATTTTGTCAGCCAGAGCCCCTTCATGTTGGCATGGACTTCAGAGAAGTTGATACCAAACATGAGAGGACCTAGGACAGAACCCAGTGAGACTCCACTTATGACTGCTCAGCAGTCTGACTTGGGGTCAGCTATTTCCACACTGTGAGTCCTATCTATGACCCAGTTTGCAAACCACCTAGTGATATAGAGGGTGATTATTATCTTAGTGAGATTTTGCATGATTCCTGAGTGGGGAATGTTATCAAAGGCTTTGAACAGATCAAGGTAGGCTGTATGTGCCATCTTGCCTTCATCCACAGCTCAGGTGACTGATGCCAACAAGATGACCAGGTTGATTGAGCAGGTATGAACTATCCTTTACAAAAGTAAACTGTGTAGATCCTGAGTCTGCAAATTCCTATATCCCTGTTTATTAGGTGCATGTTGATGCATTCCACAGCTTTGCATAACAGACTTGTGAGGCAGTTGGGGTGGTATTTCCCAGGGTCTGTAGTCACACCTCATTTCTGGAGAGGAGTGACTGTAGCAGTGCAAAATTCAGTAGGGACAAAGCCTAAGGTGAGGCTGTGCTTGAACAGGGGACACAGGTGAGGTGCCAGGTCACTCTTTAGTTCATGTAGAACACAACCAGGGATATTGTCAGGCCCCATAGAAGCTGTATTATTGGCCTTGGACAGTGGTGTTTTAACCTGTGCAGCAGTAATACTGGGTGCCTGGAAGTGTACTGGTATTGTGATTGGTCCTTTGAGGGGGGAGAGAGGGTAAAGTTTGCAATCAATATGTCAACCAGTATATTGGCAATATTTGCTGGCTCAGTCTAGGAGGTACCATTGTCTAGTAGCTCAGAACAAATTGTGGTATTGCCATGGAAATTCTTTACTTAACTGTATGAGGCCTTGTAGTTGTCTTTACTATGTGCTCCAATTCTGTTTTCATAGCTAAGTTTGTAGTATTTGATGAGGGATCTCAGCTTTTAATTGTGGCTGATAAGGGTTTGTTTTCCAGTCTTGGGACTTCACCTTATCCCATATTGGTTCCTGTCCTTCTGTTGTACAGTTTCTTTATGGCCGGGGACCACCAGATCAGCATCCTTTTTTTGGAGGTGAGAGTCCTGGATCTATTGGGTATGGCAGTATCCATGCATTTGTGTGCATGTTCATAGTGCATTGTTGTTTTATTCATCAGTCATGCAACTAGTGTCCATTTGTATGGCTGCTGTGAGGTTAGCCACCTCTGTTGTTATGAGGCCATAGTTAGCTTTGGACAGGCTTTTCATGGTGGTTACCTGTGGAGGGGGTGAGCTGTGGATTTCCAAAGGTGATCTCTATAGATCAAGGAACAACTGTCTAACACTAGAAATTTAAAAGTTGAGCAGGAAGGGAACCCCCAGCTGGAAGTTAAGGAGCTTAGATGGCATGTTAAACTGCAAGCTGACACGCCCCCTGGGCTTAATGGTAATCTTAATGTAAAATGCATCCTTAAGTGGATTCGTTAGTGAGAATTCTTTCCCTTCCCCTTCTTTGCATAAAGAATTAATTATACAGCAGCTTTTATTTAAACAGTGTTCAGTTGATAACTTTTGTATTTCTGAAGAAGTTCAACTGTTCTTCTTCTGGCTTTTCCTGGTTAGGGGACGCCACAGCAGATCAGCCATCCACTCATGATTGGCAGTGGAGTTTTATAGTGTTGAGTTGCCAGCCCAGTGCCCAACCTTCCATAGAAGGCACAAACACTCCTAGGGCCAATTTAGAGTATCCAATCCACCTACAGCATGTCTTTGGGATGTGGGAGGAAACCCACACGACCACTGGGAGGACATGCAGACTCCACACAGAAGGCAACCCAGCCTCGGATCGAACTGTAGAACCTCTTGCTGGGAGGCAGCAACGCTAACCGCCACACCAGCACAGCCACCCTGAAGACGTTTGACTGTTAAATAACTTTAAAATGAACTTGACAACGAATGAAAGCTTAAGTACACTTTCATTTTATTTCAAATTTATTTCAAGTTTCTTACACTGTCTTGGTGGGCGTTTTTTACTGCTGGATTAAAAGATTTCAACTACTGGATTAAAATATTTCAAAGCTACTACACGAAGTGAAGTGATTTTTATTTCATATCCAAAAAGTTTTATGGATTTATATATATATATATATATATATATATATATATATATATATATATATATATTCAGATATATGCATATATTTATGTATATTGATATTGATAATGTTTGTTTTATGTACATAGTGAGATATTTATATATATGTATGCATATATTTACTTATGTATATATATATATATATATATATATATATATATATATATATATATATATATATCACATATGTGTATATTTTATATGTATATCTCTGTTTCCATATATATATATATATATATATATATATATATATATATATATATATGCATCTCCATACACATATACATTTATATCTATGTACAACACATGACTAATATTAACAAACCTTTTCCCTACTGTTGAATGACTCTGCTGCATGATATGTTTGAAAAAACATCAGACATATCTGTAGCTCAAATGCCTTAGTGGTAAATTTGTGTGGCTATGGTGCCCAGTGTCCTGGGTCCGAGACTTGTAAGGGCTGATTATTTTATTGCTGGGCGGAACAAGAGCTGTTGGATACAGAGTGACCTTTTAAGCAGTAGTAAGTGGGTTTGCATGGTGGTAAGCAATGCTATCTTCCCGTTAGTTATGCTGACAGCCTTAAAACTGCTTAATCTTTGTAGGTATTGCTTAGCACTGTGCAAACAGACTTAGTCCTGCTTACTACTGCTTACCCCCCCGCTTACCGCCACACTCATTTCTTTAAAAGAAAAAGAAAAAGGCGTGATAGGAAAGTGGTGAAAAAGGGGGCACAAAGAAGGAAAAACAATATGAAAGATAGCTAGGGATGTGCAGGATGGGTGTAGGGAAGGTCCTTAGCTGTCCATTTCTTCTACAGCAACAGCTGTGCATATCTACTGAATTTGGAGGTAAATTTGGACACTCAAACCCCTGAGTGAGATGGGTGAGGACAACAATATGTTGTGAAGCAAATTAGACCAGATTACATGTGTCCAGTGGACATGTGTGCGAAATGAACAGCTATGTACGGGGCAACATTTTTTTTTTGGGAACAGATTGCCCTTTTTTTAAGGTGAGAGTGGGATGTTGGGGAAGGATAGTTGGTATATTTGGGGCTGAATGTTGGGTAGGAAGACAGACAAGACAGCATACAGGTGTGGTATATGACACATGTGGGGGGTTAACACCTTGGATGGGGAGGGGTGTTTGGTAATCGGAAACACATGAGTCCCCAAATGGATACAGTGGGGCTGAGGTCCCCACCCATGGGCAGTCACCACTGCACCTTCACAGCCCCAAAGGTGGCTGTGTTGGTGGCTGAAAAGGAGGGGCAGGATGACCCTCTAATTGTGCCACTCAGCCCTCAAGCTGGTGTAGCAGATCTCCCATTTCCTTGCGGAGCTCAGTATGCACCAAACATCAGACCTGGCTTCGGGTGACAGGATCCTGTCCATGCCCGCACCTGGGGGGGGGGGACTAGCCCCATACCCTGAGGTTGTTCCACCCAAAGGTGGTGCAGGACCAGCAGACGAGGAAGTCCTGGGGTGGTCCCAGACATGCTGTGCCTGGTGCCATGGCCAGATGTGACGGGAGAGGTGAATCCACTGGGATCGGCCTTCCCAGATGTTCTATGGTATTGCAATTTTAGAACATATGTTGGCTAGTAATGCTAAACACATTCCAGGATTAGTTGTAACAGCATGCATGAGTATTCCCATTAACCCAAAACAACAGATTTGGAACATTTGCATAGCAAACAGAACACATGCATATATGGAACCACAGTGGGCATTACACCAGCATGCAGGTTACATTAATAGCAACATGCCACCAATGATAGTATTTGAACAAGGAACATTAATTGGAATAAATTTCAACATTTGTAGAACAATAGGACACGTCCCAACAGTAGATTTGGTGGAAAACATACCCATTTATTTATGTGTTTAGATTATTGGTGAAGATAAGGTAGGAGAGAGAGAGAGAGAGAGAGATGTCAATTAACAAATGTAGATTCTTGCAGTGGTCACAGCTTTAATGTTCATTGCTCTAATCATTAGTCTACAGGTATTATTACAACAACCTATGGCCTTGGATTGGGCAGTGGTATGTTTGTCCACAGTGTATAATTACAGCTTTCTTATAGCTACTTTATGCCTTCTCTTACCTGGAAGACCTGTGGAGGGAATGTTTGTTAATACTGCCTGACTGTTTCTACCCATATTCACATAGTCAGGGTTACATATGTGCACTCATACGGTGTGTATGGGTTTTGTGTGTGTGTGTGTGTGTGTGTGTGTGTGTGTGTGTGTGTGTGTGTGTGTGTGTGTGTGTGTGTGTGTGTATGTATGTGTGCTACTGATATACTCTGCCTTGATTTATATCAGTCACCCTGGTTTTTGTAGCAGGGACCGGTAGCTGTGACAGCATTACACTTTTGAACATTTCTTGTGGGAGACCACTTGGTGCATGTACTTATCTTGCTGTCATTTTCACCCTTGGGGTTGGACTATGGGTGTTGGACACAGAATAACTGCAGCCTTCTTATATCTACTTTATACCTTCTCTTACCTGGAAGGCCTGTGGAGGGAATTTATGTTGACACTACCTGACAGTTTCTACACATATTCACAAAATCCTAGTTGAAATTATGCATAGAGCTTACTACCACTCCCGAGATTCGAACCATGACTGTTTCTGCTATTAATACAAGTTTATTTTTCATCAGAACAAGTTATTAAAAAACTGCTGTTTTTGTTTTCAGTGTTTTCTGTCTAATTCTCTTAGTTGTACAGTCAGACCTTGTGATTACAACATTCTTATATATACATCCCTGTACATACCTTTTGACATAGCCCAGTGTGGAAAACAGTGGTTAACACAACATTACTATTCTGATATCAGATCTTGGTGCATGAAACATTTCAAGTCATACAATACCACAGTAAACATGACCAGTCTGGGGTTTTCACTTTTATTGACAATACTTACACTTTTATTGATATATAACCTGTATGTCACTATTACTTTCCTACTGGCTTCTTCAGTCATTAAAAACCATACCCATTTTTAAATACTGCAAGGTGACATTCTACTACTTTTTATTTATTTACCCTACATAATACCAGCTAGATTGTTACTCACCAGCCTCACGATGCAGCCTTGCAGCCTACTGGCATGGGCTTCCAAGTTCACAGCCCTCTCATCTCTACCTGTACAGGAGATAAGAAAAGATGTTTATGCATACCTATCCATCACATACACAGGTTGCACTTTGGAAAACACTTATTTTGACTAATACTTACAAATGGCTGGAGCATTCCCACCCAGGCATCATGGACCCACTAGTCCAAAAGGTCCCTCTTCCTCCGCTTCATGTTGGCAAAGTGGTGCCGGACCTGCTCACCAGTCCATGGGACACCAGTGGCAATGGTAAGATCTCACACAAGATGGTTCCAGGCCTCCGATTTGTATTGGGAGCCCTGGCACTGGTCCTGTGGAAGTTGCCCATCATGGTCTTTAATGAGGAGTCCGACCATGACCCTGAACTCTTAAATGCCCCAGCGCTGTGCCCGAAAGTGCACACCTTCACCTACACCATCCATAGTGCCTACAGTAGGGAGCTACAACTGGTTGTGAGCTGTATTCCCACCTATGAGGTTTAAATAGAGCTAATTCCCCACTCTTTACTGTGATTGGACAGCTTGGAAACTGCTGAGCTAAGCTAAGCACCAGGCAAACCTGCTTAGCTAAGATAACTATTGCTTAAAGGGGTAGATGCTTATCCTTCCTTACCATTGTGCAAATCCACTTAGCTACGCTAATTCTTGCTTAAACTTTAAATTTCTCTGACACTCAAATTTGGAGCTGCTACACTATCCTGGTTAACATATACATAATATTCACTAACTACTTATAAAAAAATACATTTTAGTTGTGTTTCAGTTATGAAAATGCATGGACTGCTGTGTGTCTCAAACCATGACTGACTGCATATTAGGCAAATGCCCTAATAACTATGCTATTTTACTTCCACCTGTTTGACTGTATATTTCTATTTAGCTTCTTTTGATGTTTAAACTCTGCTATGTATTGCTGCTCGATGGGCACACCTGTTCAGCTACGGTTAAACTTTATTGGTTTAATACAAAAAAGACTTTGAATATTTAAATAAGATTTAACTTTTTCTCACTTCAGGTATATTCCTGCCTTAATGAGGGAATAAGGGCGCAACACTAGGGACAGTTTTAGAACTTTAAAAGTGCATTGGATAATGGGTTTTGTGTTAGCATGTATTCTCTGAGGTGTATGAGAACTCAGGCATGTCAATGTTGTGTTTCTACTGTTATTTTATTTCTTCATTTAACATTTGCTGACTGGATAAGTCCGACTAGGATGGGAAAATATTTTCAGCAGAGGCCCCGGGGTTGCACGCTCCAGATACATGCCTGTGGCATGCATTCTGCAGATATACTGCACAATTGTGCAGTATATCCACAAACAACTGTGGTTTTGCTTTTAAAAGTGCTGTAACTGCACTTTCTTAGTGAAGGGGGCATGTTACATGTGCGGTCACTACTGTAACACACCCTCTGCACTCATTCAATGATTGTGTCCATGTAGATATTACAGCTGCGTGCCTTCATGAATATGTAAGGCAGCTGCTGTGTTGCACGGACACAATCCATTCCATGCAAGAATAATTTATTCTTGCACAGAACTTTACTGAATTCTGGGGTATGTCTAAATGAAGAATATCACATCCTTATGAATTTTAGAAACACTGTAGATACCCATCATTGGTAAGATCAGACCATAAACAAATCTCACTGGACATCCATATTCCATCCCCACTCCTAGCCAAGGAAACCACGGTGAAGAACTTCTCAAAAGCAAACTTCACATTTCTCAAAACTGACGTAGAATCCTTCAAAGCCCCCGGGCCAGTGGACAATACGGCCCAAAATGCAGAATCCTTTACAAAAGCATTCTATGGACACCTACAGGAATGCATGGAGCATGCTATCCCAAATAAAACCAAGACTCACTCCTCCAAAGGCAGGAGACCTGTCTGGTGGACCCGGCCATAAATAAGCTATACAACAGGAGAAAGCTACTACATGACAGAGCAAAATCCCAAAAAGGGAAGGCGTCACTGATCAGTACTAGCAAGAAACTACGATCCCCCATAAAATCTTCTAAGGCCAGCTTTGAAAGAAAAATTGCACAAGACACTGCAGATAATCACAAGGCCTTCTTTAGTTATGTCAGAAACCTGAGAGGCAACTCCCAGATATGCTCTGAGTTAGTGCAAAATGACATAAAATTCACTGAACCCACAGACATTGCCAACATCCTGACAGAAGGGTTCAGTGCAAACTCCCCCCCCTTCCACCCCAAAAGAACAAATGTCTACCCAACAGAGTGTAGCCTTCCAGAGATCACAGATGCACAGGTGAGAGCTGCCCTCTCCAAAGCTAAAAACACAGCATCAATGGGACCAGACGGTGTCCCAGGCTGCGTCTTACATGAGCTCCAAGAAGAACTAAACCCTCATATAAAGTCACTGTTCAATCTCAGTCTTACTACAGGATATGTTCCCAAGGAATGGCATACAGCAACAGTGGTCCCACTCCACAAAGGTGGTGCCACAACAGACCCCGGAAACTATCGCCCTATAAGACTGACTAGCCTGGTCTGCAAAGCTATGGAACGTATCATCATGGAAATCATAAACAAAGACATTGGGAATCTCCAGACACTGGATCCTACCCAATTTGGCTTTGTTAAGGGCAGATCTTGCCTCTTGAACCTGGTTGACTTCTTTGAAACAGTTACCAAAGCCATAGATGAAGGGAAGGTAGTCCACACAGCCTAGCTGGACCTCGCAAAGGCCTTTGACACAATATCCCACTCGGGCATAATAAATAAGCTCATCAGTTTAAATATCAGCCCCTATGTCACAAGATGGGTTGCAAACTGGCTCAGGGATAGAACCCACATGGTCAGAATAGCACGTGCCATGTCAGACTCTAAACCAGTTACATGTGGTGTCCCACAAGGCTCAGTCCTGGGACCTCTCTTGTTCGGTATATATTTCTCCGAGGTACAGGCTAACATGGGTGGACTATGGCTAACCAAGTTCGCAGATGACTGCAAACTGGGTGCTATAATCGATTCTTCGACTGACACAAGCATCCTCCAAAAGGGTATCACGGAGACAGATAACTGGTGCCAGAGCCATGGCCTAAAGCTAAATGCCAAAAAGTGCATAGTCATCCCCTTTGGAAAAAACAAATTGCCCACAAATTACCACATAGGTGGTAATCCATTAAGTACGGAAGAAGTAATTAGGGACTTGGAGACCTAAGTAGATAGCAATCTCTCCTTTGACAATCACATTGCCAAAGTGGTTAGAAAAACCTTCTATATAACCCACCTTATCATGAAAAGGTTTGCATCTAGATCAAGAGAGGTCATTGTGCCCCTCTACTCATCACTTATCAGGCCCATAATTGAGTACAATGCCCTGTTTGGGATGTACCTTACCCGACACCTTCAGCAACTGGAAAGACCCCAAAAGTATCTCACCAAGAGGATCAAGGGGCTCAAACAGATGCCCTATGCAGTTCGGCTAAAGAAACTCCAGCTCTACTCAGTTGCATACCGCCTACTCAGAGGTGATCTGTGTCTGATGTATAAAGCCATGTCCAACCCAGAATTAATGGACATGCTTCACCTCAGGAAATCTAAATCCCTTAGAGCTACATGCTCCAGGGACCTGAACCTCAGCACAGAAATAAATAGGATATGCTGGAGGGACAGATTCATATCCCAGAGGCTCCCCTCACTCTGGAACAAAATCCCAATCCATGAAAGGCAGAGCCCCTCACAGACCATCTTCAAGAGAAATCTTGATGAATGGATGGGAGATCATAAATTTACCCCTGGGATCTCTTCTGTGTCACTGCTTGACAGAGATACAGTAAACAAACCTTAAAAGGGCTACCTTCTTTGACCTACTATACAGAGGCACAGTCAACTAATGTAAAAGGGTGGTGAAAGCCAAATATACTCAGGCTAGGCTTATAAATGCCCTAGGGCAGATATCCTAGTATCAACCTATGAACCTATGAACAGAGAATTTTGGAAGGGAAGAAGTTAATCTCATTCCAGTTAATTTTAAAAATAGGTTGAAAATTAAATGGGCTGGTTTAGGGTATAAAGATTTTATCTTACATGTCTGACTGTAGCCAGAGACAAAAATGTCTGGGAAAACCAAGATTAGGAATCTTACTGTATTGTCTTTAAGGACAGATACAAAATTGCCTTGGAAAACCAGGACTAGGAATCTTACTGCATTGTCATTAGGGATGAACTAATTGCTACCTTGGAAGGGTGGACTTTTTTGAAATTGTTTTATAACTTTCATATCTTGCAACAGATCCTAGCAAAGCTCTGGATATGAATTGTTGCAGGGTCAGGTGATCAGATGTGATATAATTCTATAACCAGCACTGAAATTATTTTTTTAGATATTAATGACAGATATTCTGGAACTCTCTCAACAGCACTTTGTTTTTCAGAACCTGATGGGAAATATCTTTCATGGATATCTCACACAACCATATACCTCATCGTGCCTTGCTGTATTAAGCAACTCAACATACTTCATCTTGCCTTGCTTTAGTAAGTAACCAGGGAACAGTAATTCTTTACTCAGTCAGGAAGATATAATAACGTTAATTAAGTACTGAAAAACACTTCTGGGGCTTATGTGAAAAAACTGACACAGAGAAAGATCCGTCTATGTGTCAGTTCTTTCACATAAGCCCTGGAAGTGTTTTTCCGTAGTTTAAACGTTTTTTATCCGCAGTTCTTCAGTGTTTCCAGCATTAGTTATTGTTTTACTGCATCTGTATGAATCTGTCCAACTGTGTTATTTTTATATCTCCTGTGATTGAAACTCTGGTGTTTATTGTAACTAGATATTCCGTTTTCTATTTTATTATTTATTATAAAATATTTCTATAATTTTAATTGTGAATGGTCTTTTAGAGAATGCTTTTGACATATTAAAATAACTTATACTTAATTTAGTGACACTGTGTCTGCTCCTGAAAGCCTTGCTCCATTGGTCAAACTCTATCATTTGTATTAGTATTAATTCTGCTCAGTATAATTGGGTACCCTTGTAAGACCCTTAGAGAAGCTGACCGGTGGCAGCATAATTACTTTATAGTCTGGGCAGAGATGGCACAGTTGGTAAATGTGTGACAGCCTTTCCCAGGTGTGTGTGTGTGTGTGTGTGTGTGTGTGTGTGTGTGTGTGTGTGTGTGTGTGTGTGTGTGCGTGTGTGTGTGTGTGTGTGTGTGTGTGTGTATGTATGTATAAAACACATGGGAGGACTGGTATACCTACATGAAATTTTTTGTCAATAAAGCCATACTCCAGTAGATGCAGCTAACCTTACGCTGAACTGATGAGCATTGGAGAGTATTGTATTTGAACATTTGGAGAGTATTGTATGATGAACACAAAGTCTTAACCTTGTGATGAGCATGTGCATGACCACGACTGATTAAGATGTTGTTTAAGCAGTGGTTTAAAATTATTGAGTTTGTTGGAGAGTTTTATTTGTGTGGGGATACTTTTGATCCCTTGATCCTATAAAGGGAATCTAGTTTCTGGTGTGTAGATTTAATGTTGTGCAGCACATGCTGTTTGTATTATAATGTCTAGAAGTTTACTGTGAGTTAGATTCAATGACAGTATTATTTGCTGACTTTATGGTAAAAGATTGCTTTTGGTTTTGGCAACTTTTTGAGGAAAAAAGCATTAACTTAGTTTTCCTGGGGTTGTGTAGGAGGTTTGATACTTTAAGCCAGGTTTCTACAGAGGAAAATGATTTTTGGTTAATGTTTTGGAGCTTATTTATTGTTGAGGCCACACATATTAAAGTTAAGTCATCTGCATACTGAACTAAACTAGCAGGTCTATATCACTTTATTGAAGTGGCACTTCAACAAACAGCATTTCATTGGAAATGCCATTTATCGAGTTCTGCCCATGCCCCACTAATTATATATACCAACTCTGAGATGACACTACAGTGAGGAAAGGGCAAATTTCCCAACCCTCACTGTACTGCAATCTCAGTTTGAATAGTTCAAGTGAACAGCATGTTCGATGTATGTGCACTGAAAATGTGGTTCACTGAACTGATTTTTCTCTGAACTGATAGGGACCCAAACTAGCATTGTGAGTGGAGGTTATTAATAAATATATTACAAAGAAGAAGACCCAGTGACACCTGTTTATTAATGTTTAGATTAAAATGATGCAATGCAGTTCATTTTATATGTTGGTATACTTTGTGTAAGCAGGTTAGCGTCCATAATGAATATGGTGAGTGTAATATCAGAAATAAATGTTTGTGTTTGCTTCAGAGTCAACTAAGTCCTGTATTTCTACACAAATTATGTTTTTGAAAGAAAAGGAGACAGAGGATTAATGATATGGATCATCTTCCTAGAGTTGTCTGCTAATGGCCACTCCCACTATTATATGACCGCAGAATAAGTGTGGTTTCACATTCTCAGGACAGAGATATGTTTGAACTTTCCATCTCATCTGTTATTTTGCTTTACTTTCTGGACAGGCCCAAGATATCACAGAGCAGTTTAATCCTAACCTTGAGGGGAATTACAAGGTAAATGCCTGAATTCTGTTCATGTTCAGATTTTTCTTTCAACTTGTGAGCTGAGTAGTACTTTGGTAAGAGGTAATTAAACTCCTTAAACAAGGATGCCAATGATTGCCAAAGGTCATTTAATGGGCTCAGTGGCTTCACTTTTTGCAGTTTTATAATACAGACCACTCCATGTTCCCCATACTTTAATGGTCTGTATTACATTTTAATTATATGTCCAAAAATATTGAGAAGCTCTTTTACTTTTTTCACTGTCACACTGCCATTAAAACACAAATACACCAGATATGAGACCCATTGTGATGCTTTTTCTGCTGCCCAAAGAGACTTTGGTGGTAGTGTATGGTGAAGCATCTAATTAATCTGCCGTGCCATTGTGGTGAAAACCAAAATACACCTTAGGCTTGAACTTTGATTCTACATTCCATCAAGGATTACAGGACAGGAACAGTCAATTACCAGTACAGAATAAATTTCAGCCAGTACCCAGAAAACTGAATCCACAATTGTATACAAATCATTAATAAAACCTAAAGCCATCATTTAATACAACAGTTCATACAGTATTGTACTGCCAATCCATCTTTCATGATTCATGTACCCAAAGTTGCACAAAGCATTAGACACTTAGTACTATATGCCTTCATTTTATTGACTGTCTGTTTTTCACTCTTTGTCTTTTATGTTTAAGTAACAACCCCTTGACAGGCTTTATGCCCTCAGGAGGAGGCAAGTCTCTTAAGCCAGGATCATTAATAAAACTTTACATATATGATATAACAATTTGGTTACAATTGAGGACAAAGTGCTGGCATGGCATAATTGGACCAAAGCAGGAATCTATTGTATCAAGGATTAATAAGATGACTCAAAAGACCAGTTCTGCTCCTTAGTGAGGCTTAAATGAAAACACCAGCAAGTCAATACAAGGTGATGGCAATACCTACATCTGAATAGCATCCCATCTCAATATGAAAAGGAAGCAGGCCAGCCTAGGAGTAAAGGAGGCTCTGCTGCTGATCTTAGGATATGAAACTTAACTCATTCTATGGCAAGGAACTAGAACCTGACAAGAGTAATGGCCCAATTAAAACAAAAATGGGAGTGATTTCTCCAAATAATAATGACTGTGGTTGACTGGAATAAGTATTTACAATCACTCAGTGGTGTATATGGCTCTATAACACTCATCAGCCTTATGCTTGCAGAATGGCATATAATTGTCAAAAATCACCAAATGAGTAAAGAAGTTCCCCACAATTTGAGCTAGAGTCCTTTTGGAGATGGCCTGAGGAGGAGGACTGATTATCTTCAAATGGTTTGGTCATATCCTAGGATATTATCCAAATATCTGGTGCAGTACGAATAACAGAAGACCAGGAACCAAATGGAAAATGTACCAAACAAGCCTGTATATGAACATTTATTGCAGTAAAAACACACCAAGATTAAGCACTTTCGTCTTTCACATAGAAGACTTCATCAGAATAAAGCACACTGATTCAAGAACCATTTTTATACCAGTACATGTTACATAATAGATAAAGTTGAGCCAATGGTATGGTCAAAAAAGGTCACATGTAAAATGGTCACAAGAGCAAGATTAAATACACAGGATGTTAATATTCAAGCCAACTTAGCTTTTTACAAATAAAACACTGTTATATATTAAATATCTTCAGCATATGTTTAAAAATGCAGGCACAGTAATGCATGTAAAAATGTTAAAATACTTAAAGTTTCATATATTTTTCTTTCAGGACTGGAAGTATTGTCAAGGAATAATTTATTCCTGGTGGAAAATTAGCTGATGTGAAACCTGTAGGTCTAATTTTATAGGTTTTAAATTTGGTGTTTTGGATACTATGGACATAGATTTGAGGGGGGGGGGGTGACTGGAAGAATCTATTAAGTAAGAAAGAGCTGGTTTGGCAACTCAAACTAGCAGCTAATTTTCCAACAGGTATAAATGATTCCTTGCAATACTTTAAAAAGTGACATTATAACTCTTACTTATGATCAAAATGAGGTTTCTTATTTTAGTGTTAGAAGTTCTAACAACAAGCTGCCTAACCTTGAGGCATGTGGGACACATCAATGTCTGTGTTATAACTGAGACTTGGTTTCAATATGCAGATTGCATTTCCTGTTTGCCTGATTCAATGCTTACCATGACTTTAGACATGTAGGAAATTGTGGAGGTGTCTCCATATTTGTCATAATATCACTGAACAGGCAAGACCCCATGACCCAAATGTTGAACTTGTCAAACTTCAACTTACCCTTAATGAGAATAGCTATTGCTTGATTGCCTGCTATACGAAACCATCCATGTCCACAGTAGACCATGATAGATTCCTAAATGTACTTCATGAACTACCCTTATCAAAATATACCTGGATTTGGCTGATTTCAATTATTATTCAATTACATGGTATACATGGACCCCAAAACTGGGAACACCAATGATTTCTACACTGAAGTGGTATGTTCTTAGAACAAATAGTTATTCCGACTGCAACTGGCCAGACAATTCTGGACATGGTTTTAACCAACACTGACGTAAAGTGTGACAAGATTTTATAATTTATTACATAATTTTTACAACAGAATAGCCAAATTTGCCACCAAGGCCAAGTTCTCATCCCACCACTGTAACTCATTGAAACAGTTAGACTGGCTGGAACTCCCACACCATCTTTTATTCACCCAGCTAACTATAGTGCACAAAATAATCTACAGACCCACAGACTGTCCTGCTCTCTCGACACTACTTGCCAAATACCAATCCAGCAGGCAACTAAGATCTGAAAATCATCTACTTCTAAAAGTAGAAAAGCCCACCTTACCTGCTGGTCAACTTCTCTACTCCTTCACCATCTCCAAACTAACTCACTTCCACCTTCTATACGAAACACAGGTAGCACCACCACCTTCAAACAAATACTGAAAAATCATCTCAACTCTTCCTTCTTATATGACAACTAAACTCCTATACGTTTTGCTCCTGCTGACTGATAATACTTTCTCCATCACTTTTCATCACTTGTTGATACTGGTACAATAATGCTGAATAATATATCTCTGTTTATACCTCTCTGATTGAATTCAACTGGCAACCAAGTAAATTCCTGCTTTTATGTATATATTCGGTATATATTACTATAATCAAACCAAATAAATTCCTGCTTTTATGTAGATATTCTGTACATAGTACTGTAATCACTATGTGTAATACTGCTTCTACTTCTGTACTGATAAATGTTTAATTTTTTTCTCTATCTATGTCTGAGCTTTTCTCACCAGGCCTCCACTGAAAATGGGATCTTTTAGGCCCAGTGGACTTCCCTGGTAAACAAATGCAATAAATAAATAAATAAATGCATAATCTCCATCCATTGTTAAACTGGACTACAAATTAGTAACCTTCTTCTTTAAAGCCACTAACCTCACAATGGTAAACTCTTCTGAACTCATTGACATTAAACATACAAACCTGCTTAAATTCAATAAGCTATCAAGCTCTGATGTCTACTTTCACATAAAACAGTATATAGTTGCAGCTGACTCCAACAGAAAGTATAATGAAGAAATTACAACAATTAAATAACACTGGTAGTCAACCTCTATAAATACATTTTATAACAAAAAACAAATATTTAACGTTTCATAGCATGCCTACTCATATTAAAAATGTAACCAAAAAGATCACTATGGAACTAAAAATCAGAAAAACAAAAATGCTGTACATGAGCTAGAAATGGAATTAGAGGCCAAAGATAACTACAAATCCCACTTTAGTGACTTTAAGAAACTGAGAATTAATATTTTGTTGTGTATGCAATTAATCAAAAATGGCATTAAACTCTCTGACCCTAAAAACAGATTTAGGACTTACTTTTTAATTTTAGAAACAGTAATTGAAATACCACAAATTGCCAAGGCATGTCCTGGCTGTACTCTTTATAACTAAGAACACCCCTTCCATGGGACCACAGCCTTTACCTATATGCCTAATTAACAAGGCAAAATTATCCCACTGACCCCACCCTTGCACTTTTTAACTTAACCCTAGCCACAGGTTATGCCCTTGAGGTTTGATTAATAGTTGTAGTGGTGTTACAAAAAATGGGGACCTACCACAGATCCCAGAAATTAGGGAATTATCAGCCTAGGTATCCTAATTTGAAAGGCCATGGAATGTATAATGTCTGACTCTTAAAGTACAATATTAATTTCATTAAACTACACCCATAATAGTTTGGGTTGGTCAAGCCATGTCTCTCAACTTGGCAAACAACTTCAAGAACATTGCAGAGGCAGTGGATAATGGCCAATCAGCCCATGCAGCATATCTGGTTCTGGCCAAGGTTTTTTACACTATAACCTCTAGTGGCATTATAAACATGGGAACTTACGTATTATCGCAACCACATTTTCACAGTAATACTCGTTGCTTCCTGATAGAGAAATCTGGCCATTAAATGTTTTAAAAAGGTCATGCAATGTGTTTTCTTTCACAATGAAGGCTCCTTTATGCAGGGATATCAATAAAAAAGGGGAAACTTAGTGACGCTTTTAGGTATGCAGTAGACTGGCAGCATGTCGTAAGAAACCCAGCTTGACTGCAATTTCAGACAACTGCCTGTCTGCATTACTTACTGCAACTTTATCACTGAAATGTTTATTTTGAAGTATGTTTACAAACTGTGAAAACATAAATAATTTCCCAAAACCATCATTCCTGTATGTGTGTGTGTTCCTTCTCAGAAGGATTCCTTCCACCGAATGAAAATAATCCGTGCGTCAGTAACAGAGCAGCCATGACGAGTCAAGCGTGCAAAATAGGAAGAGGAGTTTTTCAAATTTTTTTCTCTTCCTGAAGGTAATCCAAACTTATTCTTCAGCAATAACAACTTTGAATAACCTTACAGTGTTTCCTACACTCGTTTTAATTTCAGGATACAAATTTCGCAACCGCGAAAATGTGGTTGCGATAATACGTAAGTACCTAAACATGCTAAAAAAATTTCTAATCACTCCCTTATTCTCATCACTGGTCAGACCAGTTACTGAGTTGTAATGTATCTTACTAAATATATCAAACAATTAGAAATTCACTAAAGGTTCCTAACCAAAAAGATCAGTCCTAATGATTACCAAGAGAGGCTGGAAATTCTATACCTTTATTCAGTGTCTTATAGACATTTGAGGAGGGATCTCTGTCTCACCACTACATTAGAAACCCAGTTATCTTGGACTTCCTGTAGCTCTACAAGAACCATATATTTCCACCAATACTAGAAATAAAGACCTAAATCTTCACCAGCACTTAAAACCTGTTAGATGGATAGATTTACAATCCAGTATCTCCTAATCCTCTGAAATAAACTTCTTCTGCACATTAAGTAGTGCAACTCACTAACTTCTTTTAAATGTAACCTAAATGATTGGATGGGTATCTACAAATTTACTCCTGGACTGAGTGGTATGGCCCTCATAGAATTAAGGAGGTCTGGTATGAACGAGGGTACATACAAGGGATGAATGTTCATAAGACTTAGTGACCTTTGAATACCTATGAAATGTATGAAAACAAATCTGTGAACTAAATGAAGAGAGTGATGTCCTAAGGTGGACTATAAACTTACTGAAGGATAGAACTCACACAATTAAAATTAGAAATTAAGAAAGTTACCAGTGGAGTACCATAAAGCAAAGCAATGAGACACCTCTTCTTTGGTGTGTACTTTTCTAACCTCCATACTAGAAAACCTAACCTATGGCTAACCACATTCGTTATTAACTGCAACCTAGGTGTTATCATCTGCTCCTCCACTTAAAAACTAGTGCTTCAACAAGAGCTAGTACTTAAAAACAATGGTCTGCAGAAAAAAAGGGGTTCAAACTAGATCTAAATTAGTATCATTACCACCTTTAGGAAATACCTCTCATGTACAATATACATCATTGCTAGTACACGACTTCACACAGACACAGGGATCTCAGCATGTGGGCCAATGATCACATCACCATGTTGCAATAGTAGCTAGGAAATCTTTCTATCTAGCACACCTGATTTCCAAATATATCTAATCTAGGTCAAAGGATGTTATTGTTCTTCTGCATTGTACCATAATAAAACCAATCAGTGAGCACAATGCCCCTTTTAGCATGCAACTACCGAGGCATATAATACAGCTAGAAACAAATTCAAAGGTCTCTGATGAAAAATAGTATTGACGTACAAACCCTTAGCTTCCAAAGCTGAATGGAAACCCTGTCCCTAGACTGGCATTTTTTGCCAGCATGTACCCCACACAAATGAATCACTTATAGCTACACAGTACAAATAGTTATGGAAACACCAGAATGGGGGATCTGAACATCCACCAACATATAAATAAAGTTTGGAAACCAAAAAAAAAAAAAAAAGTCCAACAGTGTCAAATGGCATTTCCATTCCACTAGAGTAAGGTCTTCTCAATATCAACTTTCTGACCTATTGCAGTGCACTAATGCAGGGATCCCCACAAAAATGATCTTAGTTATTCCAGACCTTAATAAAATTAATGTGATCTGGATGGACTAATCTAGTCTATTTATATACTTAATTACCTTACCTAAGAAGGCACTAGTCAATATCTTTTTGTCACAAGATATTTTGAAAACTGAGCTATAACTAATCTGTTCAATAAGGGATTTAATTGTTTAAGAATAAAAATACTGGTACATTAACATAAATTTTAACCATACTTCTAAATATTTATGAAACTAATGATGTGAAGTCACATGTAGCTGTTCATAAAGGTCCCCTAAGAAACCCATCAGAGTCAGGAGCAGACACTATTAGGATGACCAACTCATTATACTATTTTCTTAGAGGAAGTAGCATTTTCAGTTGTGTTGCATCTACTTGTATCAGAAAAAAACTATAACAGGAAAAAAATATATATGGTATCTCTTTTGAAAGTGTTACAATATAATTTTGCATAGAATGTTAATCAGAAGGTGTTTGTTTGCTTCAGACTTATCTCAGGTTAGATGTTCTTCATATTGATCATATTGATCACTGCTGCAGTAGCCTCAGCTTTATGGGCTATAGCCTGCCAAGGCTATAGCAGCCAGGTAGTTTATAAAGCTTCAGGGCACCTTCTGCACAACCAAGCTGTCAAGCAGCTCAAACTGAGCTGACTAAAAGAGAAGTTTGGTTGCGGAGCTGTTCACAGCTTTTCTGCATTGAACAATATGCTCCTCTGAGGCTTTTGGGGACTGATTGTTGTCTTGTGCTTTTTTTGCTGGGCAGATAAGCTTCCTTTGGGGAACAATTTTCATTTTCTTAAAAACAATGATGTCTTATTACTTTTTGTTTCAGGAAAGTTAATTTAAAACTAGGAATGTTGTTATTTAATGGACTGTCTCAAGACTGTAATGTTCTTTAAATAGAGCAATTGTATATTTCTTTCAGTTTAAAATTAGTGCATAGCAACTGAAAATGTATCTTCTGTTGAGAAATGTATTTATTTTTCCATTGTGGGGCTGTCACAGTGCTTTAAAGTGTTTTCACTGTATTTTTTGTGTCAAAAAAAGTACGTTTTGCAGACTGGTAGTTTTACCATCATCTGCTGCTTGCCTTGCTTGGTAAAAATCCACCAATTTCAGTTTGACCATGAAGCAGTCTACCAGTCCCACAATCATTCCTTCTTCCAGCCACAAAAAGAAAAAGTTATGCAAACAGCCTTTGCTACCACAGCAGTCTAACAAGTTTCCTCAGTCTCAGTTTGTTGACTCTGCTGTGACCATTATTATACCTCAGACTACTCATCTTTTACCCAAGGTCCCGCTGGTGTAGAACCTACAGCCACTATGGACTGGAGGTTAGCCTCTTCCTCTGCAGCTGTTGGGGTCCCCTTAGTGGCAAGACAGAGACACTCTTGTTGGTACTGTGAGAGGGAACAGTGAAGGTTTTGCTGTTGTGTCAAAATGCTGTGCCCATCCTAGTGGAAGCAACTTCTGCCAGTAATAACATGGCTGGCTCCATTTGTCCTGTGATAAAGAAACAGAAAACCAAGCAAGCATTTACTCTGAAACAGAAAACCAAGCAAGCATTTACTCTGAAACAGAAAGCCAAGCAAGCATTTACTCCTCCTCAAACTTCTTTGCATAGGAGTACTTTACTAAGACTGGTCAGGGTTTAATTCAGGCTACTTGTTCTTCTTGTAAGGGAAAGAGAGAGACCTATTTTGCTGAAGAGATGCAATGTTCTGAATCTGAACAGGAAGATGCAGGGACTAATTTGTGGTTTTCTTCTAAGATTTCTGAATCAGACTAGGAAAAGAGCTTAGTTTCTGATTCTCCCTGAGGGGGCTTCAATTTTTCTGAGACTATTGCTAGAATGTTCCATTGTTTTCAGTGGGAGCACACTGAGGTTTCTTAGTCCCTCAGAAAATACTATGAATTGTTACAGAAGGATTTTCTAGAACATACACTCATTCATCTTGCCCTGTCCTGTATGCTTTAGAGGGTGTATGTCTTACTGCCTGCAATTTTCCTATTAGTTATCCAGCTGTCAATAAGCAAATAGGATGTATAAAGTTCCTCAGTCTTTTAAATTTTTATATACTATTCTGAAGCCTGACCTGGGAGCTATAGCCCTAGTTGATTTGACTGCTAACACTTAATTAATTTCAGTCCTATGTTTTCTAATAAGAATGTAAAAAATATTGATAGGTCTGGGAAAAAAGTGTATACTTCTGCTACTTTGATTTTCAGAATTTCAAATTGTAAGGCTCATACTATGAGAAGTGTTTAATTTGCAGTTTCTTCTTGTGCAGATAAATCTACTTTGGATAGCTTAGGTCTCATCTATTGCATGGGTCAGTACTTATTACTTGTAGTGAGTATATGACTCTGTTGATACTTCCTCTAGGGCTATAGCCACTGGTACAACTTTAAGGAAATTGTTTCACCGCATTCTCAGAACCTCCCCAGATGATGTTTAAAGGTTAGATTTTAAATTCTCCTTCAATAGAGATTTAGTGTTTGGCCTTCTGTGACAGAGATGATCAAAACATGTGATGAAAAGGGCAAGCTGATCCAGTGAATCTCTAAGTTTTTTCAGCCCTCCTTTTCCAAATTGTCCAAGGGATTTTCCTTCTCTTCATCCCAAGTTTGCCAAAAGAAAAAAAAAACAGAATAAACAGCCTAAAAAGAATTCAGGCAAACAAAAGCTTAAGAAAAAATGGCAAGGGGGTTCCAAAATAAAGTCTTATATCTCCCAAAACCAAGAACAGTCAATGAAGCCTGAATGACTATTCAAGAGACCTTTTGATCCCCTACCAACTTAGACCTTTTTCTCTTCCAGACAAAGTTTCTATTTGGCAACAGCTTGATTCAGACAAATGGGTTTTGTAAATCATTGAGCAAGGTGACAGATGCAGTAGGAGAACATTCCTCCTTTCCAGTGGGTCATTCCTGATCCTGCAGATCAGACATTTTTGTTTCTACCTTTCCTTCATCATATGCTATTACAAGCAATGAAAGAACCAGCTCCTCTTTTCCAAGTGGAGAATGGCTTTTATTCAAGGAAGTTCCTAGTGCCAAAGAAAGGAGACCAGTTCTGGATCTTTCTTTCCTAAACCTGTTTGTGATTCTGCCCAAATTCAAAATGTTGTCACCACAACCTGTCACCTCTTCTTCCTCTTGCAAGTTTCCTTATAACACTAGACTAAAAAGATGCTTATCATCACATGCATACTCATCCAGACTTCAGACATTTGTTAAAATTTTGTACGTCTGGATCACATTATCAGTTCTCTGCCTCACCCTTTGGACTATGCACTGCACCAAGACTGTTCACAAAAAGTGTGCTGATTGTAGACTACAGGGTTTCCACATTTTTCCATATCTGGCCAAATTGCTTATCTTTTCAGTCTGTTTCTAAGTGTCAGGAATCTAGCTCTTAGGTGAAAG
Organism: Protopterus annectens; assembly: GCF_019279795.1. Lineage (NCBI taxonomy): Eukaryota > Metazoa > Chordata > Ceratodontiformes > Protopteridae > Protopterus > Protopterus annectens. The sequence continues at coordinate 1,507,260,625 of NC_056731.1, forward strand.
ATCAATTGCACAAAGTTGGATTCCAAGAGAATATCCAAAAATCTTTCTTGACTTTCTAAAACACAATTTTGTTCCTGTTATATCAACTAAGCACACCAGTTCAAAGAACTTTTCTTCCACAGGAAAAATAAATAGATATTTAGATCTATTTCCAAGGTTTTCCACTCAGACTTCAGTCACTGCAAAGGAATATCTTTGGGTTTTGGGTCTCGTGGCATCTATGATTCTCATGAAATCAGTGGCAAGACATCACATGAGAAACATACAGTGGTATCTGAAATCTCTTTGGTCCCAGCATCAACATCCTTAATCTTTTTAAATCCCAGTGATGGAGTATGTCAGAAGACAAACTGTTTCACAGGGACAACAGATATCCTTAAATCCAGGACTTCCCTTTTCCCTCCTTGCTCCAAATCAGTCAGTCCACAGACATGTCAGACTTTGTTTGGGAGCAACTGCATGAGAGATAAAAGCACAGGGGTTGTGGGACACCAGGGACAGATGCAAGCACATAAATATCAATGAGATGGTTGCTCTTGATCAAGGGACTCAACTCTCTGAATCATCTTTTGTCCTGGGATCTCTTCAAGTGATTACAGGCAATACATCAGTCATATCGTACATCGACAACCAAGAGGGAACCAGGTTATACTCTCTTTGCAGACTAGCCATGTTACCTTGGGATATAGCTTCACAGCAGTTTCACTTTACAGGCATCCTACATTCAGTCAGAGCAAAACTGTGTAGCATGCAAGCTGAACCGAACCAGGGCAGATCCTCACAAATAGAAAGTAGATCAGGTGGTCTTCTAAGATGTGATCCATCTGTGGAGAATTCCTCAAGTCAACCTATTTCCCTACTCCCTGAACAGTCAACTGGCAAATTCTGTTCCAGTACTCCATGCTAAAAGACATAGATGATAGATGCCTTTTTTTTCCATTGGACAAGAATGTTCCTGTATGCCTTTCCACCCTTTCCATTAATATCGACGGCACTTCTGAAGATTCAGATGTAATCCTCACAAGATCATTGTAGTGACTGTCTTCTGGCCCAGGCAACTGTGGTTCTCCCTTCTTTTTGAAATGGTTAGGTGCAATTACCACAAGCTTCCTCATAGACTGGATCTACTCACACAAGACCAGGGGTGTTTCATACACCCTGACATAAATGACTGCCTGGATGATAAAGTCATAATTCCTTCTAGGCACCTGTTTTCTTAGAATGTTCAGCGGGTACTAGTGGAGACAAGAAAGGCTTCTATTAGAAAATTATATATTTGCAAATGGAAAAGTTTTTTTAGTTGTTGCCAATAACATAAACAGCACCCATTCAGGGCTAGTTGTTCTCTGGCTTTACAATATTTGTGTGAGTTACTATCCAATGGCCTTTCTTTTTTGTCTATCAAGGTTCATTTATCAGTTATTTCAGCATGTCTGCACATGGATCCTCCTCTTTCAATGCAGTCTCAAGTAAAAATGTTCTTGAAATGGGTTTTGCATACGAGGCCTCCTAGAAAACTTGTGGCACCTCCTTGGGATCTTAATTTTATGTTGGGAAGTTAAAAGTTGCTCCATTTGAATCATCTAATCTGGCTGTCTTGAAGTTCTTAACATGGTAAACAGTTTTACTGATTGCTCTGATGTGTACAAGAAGGGTATCTGAGTTGCAAGCTCTTATGGTGAGTCAACCCTATCACTTTTTCCACAGAGACAGGGTTTCTTTGAAAACTAATTCTTCTTTTATGCCTAAAGTAGAATTTGAGTTTACGTTAAGCCAGACTATCCATCTTCCTGTTTTCTTTCCTGAACCAATAAATGAGGGACAAAGGATACTCCATACCATGGGCATCCACAGACAACACAGGTACTCTCTAGACAGAACCAAATCTTTCAGATCTTCAGAGGGACAGCCTGTGTCAAAACATACCATTTCAAAATGGTTGACTAAGGCTATTACTTTTTGTTATGATCACCACAACAAATCTATTCTAGGGAGGGTGAAGGCCCACTCTACCAGGGCCTTGGTTTCATCTATGGCATTTTACAAAGGGTTGAATTCAAGAAGTATTTTAGTAGCTGCTACTTGGTCTGCTGTATATACTTTTTAAGGCACTATAAGTTGATTCATTTTTTAGGTCTAGATCAGGCTTTGCTAGGACCATTCTCCAGGGGCTCCTGGACCCTTCTCCTTCCATCAACTAGATATAGCTATGGTAATCTACCCATATACCTAAGGCTACTGCAGCAGTGATCAATATGAAGAACATAGCATAGCTGTGTAAGCTGAACTTACCATAACAGTAGATGTCTGAATGATCACTTCTGCAGTAGCAGCTCCCTCTCTTCATCCCCCTTGTTTTTTTTTTGCTGTGCTTTTTTATGCCAGGGTATGGACATATATTTTTGTTGTTCCTAATATTGTCCTTTCTAGGTTCAGCCTCTCTTTCTCTCTCTCTCTCTGCTGGCAGGAAAATTCTGAAGGGCTTTGCACACAGACTTGTCTTTTAGTCAACTGAGCTTGAGCTGCTTGAAAGTTTTGGTACATGGAATCTGGATGACTGCTATATCCCTAACAGATACAACCCCTATAGCTAAAGCTACTGCAGCAATGATCATTCACACATATGCTGTTATGGTAAGTTCAGCTTAAACAACTGATTTCTTATAAAGTTTGCATTCTTTATCAATTAACTACATCTTCTCTGATGTGTTGAGAGTTAGAAATGTAACCAAAACATGCTGTTTTATTTCAAAATTACTGATATGTTTAAATAAAATAAAACTCATCAGTTGTAGCTCATTTCTTTCATCTGTCACAGATCAGTTTTATGTCTAGGAGCTGCAAGCTTTAAGTTATGCTTATTCCTTTTTATTTTACATTTTCTCTCCAAAGCTCATCTAGACCTCCTATGTATTCAGTTATTAAGCACATTTTTGCTATATTAAGTTAAGTTATTAAGAAAATGCACTATCATAGTTAATTGTCTAATTCTAAACAGTGAGAATGATGACACAACTAGTTTCCATTTTTTGCTACAGTCTTGGTACAGTAATTAAGAACATTATAGCAATCATCATAAAACAATATGAATTATAATTTAAATAAAATATAAGAGTGTAAAGCAGGTAACTACAGTGTATATTTCCATGGTGCCAATAGCTTAAGAGTGTATAAAGGGTTTTCTTTTCAAAATCAGAAGTTAATATGCTGTGTGGGTAATACTCACCACGAAGCTGAAAATGGCAAAACCCACTGCTATGATAAAAAAAAAACATCTAAATCAGCAGGCAAGGATAATAAAACTGTTCTTTAGAATGTGATTACTTAGAAATATTATCTGAGAAAAAACAACTAGACCAGGTAATTCCCTGGATAACTAGTACAAGGCAGTCACTGCGTCAAAATGCCAGATGGTTCATTCTGTGAACTTTGACAGAAAATAATCTGCAGAAAGCATGATGCAACCAAGGTAATCATAAAGGTCATAGATGTGCTGTGAAATGCCATTCTAGTGTTTGACTACAGAAGGAGTACGCATTTCATGTTTTAATTGCACAAAAGGCTAACTCTAAACTTCTCCAGTAATAGTCTGACAAGTTAAGACATTTTATTGAAATGTTACAGCTTCAGAAGCTATTATTTTTTTTTTCTAAAATATGACAGTTGTATCTGCCAGCACTAATTAATTTTGTAAGGTATAATATAACACATACATTAGTAACCATGTTGTCATTTTGGGAAGGGGAATAAGAACTTTCTGGATATTATATTAATCTTGATGGCAGACCTTTCTGGAGTACCCAAGAGTGGTGAATGGGTGTGACACTAAAATTTGTTTTTAGAATAAAAATAGAAAAAGCTTATCTTAGCATCCAAATAAGTAGAACTGAGCTCTGCTTCAAGCTCTGCATTTTATAAAGTGCTATAACTGACCCAAATATAATTACTCAACAAGTGATGAAAGTGCTATGGTGTCATAATGCATAACTAATTCCTAATTAAATGTATTCAGAAATGAAGACTTAGAAGTCTGACCCTGCATAGAAACATTTTACTTCCAAACCCATATTTGTCAATAAGATGCTATACATTTTTTTAACTTGGATGTTGCTAGACCCCAAATAAACAGCACATCTTTCATTTATAGTCAAGGAAAAGTTTACTTCCCAAGGATACTTTTCACCACTAGACTCATTCATTCATGCCATCAATGAGACCATTTGCACACTTTGACCTTTATTATATTCCTTGCCCTTTCATTGTTCAAATGAATACATGAAAGCAACAAGGAAAAGAGCTAGCTCTATACTCTTAAAGATAAACTTCCAAAGAAACATCTGAATTCATGATGTAGACATTGTTAAACATAGATTGATGTGGTTGGGCAATGGAGCCTCTATCTTTATTTGTGGAAAAGCAACTGCAACCAGTACTAGATAAAGTCAACACTGTCCTTAGAGATGCCAAGCATTTCTTAAAAACTTTGAGTGGTCCAATACCAGCAATAGTGACTTTTTTTCTGTTGGTTACAAGAGATGTTGTATCACTCAATGATATAGGGACTGAATTTGTTACTCTAGTTCTGCCTAAATATTCTGACTATAGTGCAGGACATATTCATCTGATTAGCTCACTTCTTGATTTGATTTTGAGCAATAATATTTTCACCTTCAATGATGTGCATTATATACAGAGGGTGGGTGTAGCTATGGGCACATCTTGTGCCAATAGCTATGCAAACCTAGTGCTTCCTTATTGGGAGACACTTTATTTCCTTAATGAAAGAAACCTTTTTAAACAATACATTTCCTACTATGCTAGGTTTGTGGATGATATCATTTTTGTATGAACAGGGTCCATCTCTATGCTGCATGATTTTGTTGAATACCTGCAAAAGACCACTCAGTTTTTACATTTCACTCCTAAGTTCTCTTCTGAGAGTATTGAGTTTTTGGATGTTGAAGTCATTAAGAAACTTAATTGCATTGACACTCAAGTTTATAAAAAAAACCTTGCAAAAATCCAGTATCTTACATAGGCAGAACATGCACCCACAACACATTCCTTGGAATGTTTTGAAAGGACAATTTCTTAGATATGCCAGGCTCAATGCAGGTGATGAATGCATGGTATCTGTATTTGATGAGACAGCAAAATATTTTAATAGCAGAGGCTATAAATAGCACAAGATAGATATTTTTCTCATCAAGACCCAGAGGCTAAGAGATCTGGGGTGTCACAAGGAGACAGTTTGAGATTGAGAATTATTTTCTCCAATGTTAGTTCTGTTAGTGATATTATTAAAAACATTGACAAGTTCTTACATGTGATGATAGAAATAAAAGTATCTTAGGTGAGGTTCCTAAATTTTGTTTTAAGAACAATGTTTCTTTGAGGAAAATGATGTGTTATAAACCTTTTCATAAGAAGCCAAGGATCACCAACAGGGTAGGAACTTATGCTTTCAGAGACTGTAATTTATGTCAATTTATTGAAACTACTGATAGATTTGAGCATCCTGAGACCAAGCATATCTATAAATTTAACTTTTTGCAAACTGCAAAAGCTGTGATCTTGTGTATTTAGCGAGCTGCACCATTTGAAAAAGTTTATATGCTGGGAATACTAACAGAGCACTGAAAGACCGTATGCTTGAACACATTTATGATGTGTCTAGAAATGATAAAAGGAATGCATTTGTCAAAACATATTCTGGCCACTGTGGATACTGATAAGTTTAAGTTTGTTGTGCTACAACGTCTTAATGTCAGCAATAGAGCTGATGATGTTAAAATGAAAACAGAATGATTGAGACTAAAAGGATCTTAGAAGTACAAAATGGCAGAAAAAAGGGATTAAATGACAATGTTCCTTTAAGACAACTACTTAGGTGACATGGCCTTAAGAGGCAGTTTGAAACTTTGTATATTTAAGTAGCATTCTGTGCCTGTTTCATTAAATCTGAAGAAGGACCTAGATAGGTTTGAAAATGCTTGTCTCTTTCCTGTTTGTTTTTAACATTTTTCACACTTTTTTATTAAATGTTGGAACTGTGACTTCATTGGACTCTGCCATGTTGACTGGTTAGCCTTTTACTTGGACAAGTGGAAATCTACTTATACCTAACCAGACAGTGTACTGCAGGAAGGAAAACTGACTCTCTCCTCACCCCAGAATGTATTATTCTCAATCTGAGGCCTCAATCAGTTAAATAAGGAGAAACACTTGATTTGTAACAGTTTTCTCTTCCTCAAGATTGTCCTGACTGAAATTAAAATTCATCTGGTCACTTTCAACATACTGTTCAATGAAATAATGGGTGCAAAGGATCCAAAAGGTAAGCAGGACATTTTCTTTGGGGGGGCATATTCTGCCTTCTACAGATATAACTTTAGTTTAACATTTATTCAGGTTTTGATAACAACTGTGTTGCTCTGTTAGAAGTCGCAGAATGACAGGCAGCACACCTTAGAAAACAGAAGATGTTTAGAATATGTATTTGTCATGGAATCTAAAAATGCATCATTGGTGCACATAGACATAATTTGGAGGATCATAAGTACTGCAGAATGTTTTGAGGCTCTGTTTCTCCTCATAGCAAGAATGATTTAAAATTAAGCAGCATGCTTCCATCCAATGCAGTTCTTGCACTCTTTTCTGTAGAAAGATATATATAACACAAAAAGATATGATTACTGTAATGCATGTATTGGCTGTTTTAGTGAGTTGACACCATTTCCTTGAACAAGTGTGATCTGTTGGATCAGAATGGCTCAACTAGGTGGAGCCTAGATGGCCAACTGAGAGCAGTGAATTTTGAGAGCTCCATAAACTAGTATAATAATATAGGAACATTTTTATTATTTTCAAGTTTAAAACATCAGAAATCTATAGATAAACTACTAAACTACATAAATATCAATTTTGGTGGAGATATACAAACATTTTCCTTTCAAGTAACTTGGAGATATATTGAGTTACTGAAAATGAACAACTCAAGAAATTCTCATCCAGATGCTGCTTTGAAAAAAGAACTGCAATTGATGACATCTACCTTACAAGAACTATATTTGAAGATGGATGGCTTTAAAAATGACTTAGAAAACCTCAAATTAAATTCTCAAAATCAGACTGATTCTCTTAAGGAACTTTTACAGCAACACCATACAAAAATAACAAATATAGAGACTTCTCTAAATGACATTGAAGCGATACTCAAAGAGGAAGAATTCCAAAAAGAATTTCTGCTTAAACAGAATACATGGTTGCTTAACAAAATAGATGACTTAGAAAACAGGGAAAGGAGAAACAACATAAGGATCTTTGGTCTGCCTGAAAACACTGAAGGAGAAGACATTATTTCATTCTTAGCAACCTGGATTCCTGAATTTTCTAGACTTGAAAGAGAGACATTCCTTTGGAACTGAAAGGGCACATAGAGCACTGATGAAACCTGCTTCTAACTCAACAAATACTCCACCTAGACCCATAGTTAGAAAATTTCTTTCAGTTCTGGAAAAGGAGCTAATACTAAAATCTGCTTGGAGAAAATCATCCTTAAAATACAATCAAAGCCTGATAAGGTTTGACAATGATTATTCTTCCAGAATACCAGAGCAAAGGAAAAAAGTCTGTCCAATAATAAAACTGTTGAAACAAAACAACATTAAAGCAAAGCTGGCCTGTCCAGCCAAGATAAAAATACTTTTTGCCAATGAGATGAGAACATTTAATGACTTAGAAGAAGCTACTATATTCATCAAAAACAACAACATAGTGTCTATCCCAGAAGAAATGGAATGGATGGCCCCTACTCTTAAAATAATAAAAGAAACAAATCCTAGAATGATGCTAGAAAGAAGAAACAAAAAACTGATTCCAAGATAGCTGTCCCCCCCCAAAAAAAATAATAATAATAACTCTTACAACTACATCTCTCAAAGTACCAACTGATATGGTACATCACTTGTCATCTGTTTTTATTTTTTTAAAAAAGGAGGGTTTCATAAACAAGTGAGAAACAGTAATGATTTATTCAGAATGGTCAAAGAGTCCAATAACTATTCACAAACAAAGGTAGGTCAAGATGGTTTACTACTTATATTATAATATAAGCCAAACAAAGCAACATATAATACAAACATAGAAGTTCCTACTTGAACTCAGTGAATACTTATCTTGTTTATTTTATTTTATTATTTATTTTATTTACATTTGTTAAGCAGGAAATTCCGACTGGACATAGGTTGATTAATTGATTTAATTTATAGTACTTTACTTTACTTATAATAATTTAAGTAATTAATTAACTAATTCAACAAGGTACCATTCATCAGAGTTCAGACTCAAATGTAACAAATTGACATCATATATAATAGCAGTAACAGTAGAGTATTTTGAAAAAAAAAATGCTGCCATGGATACTAATGCCTTCTTCAGTTAAAGTGCAATTTAGAAATGTCATGTATATCCTGGTTAAATAATAGTAGCAAGCTCTTAGTACAAATGTCATTATTATTCTGTCTAAATATAGTTAATATCAGTTATGGCAGGTATCACAGCTACGAGTGCTGTTTGATCAATCCTGATATGGTGTGTGTGGATGCAGCTGTGTCTGGCAGCAAGTACAAATGTCATTATTATTCTGTCTAAACATAGTTAATATCAATTATAGCTGGCAGGTATCATAGCTTCCAGAGCTGTCTGATTAAGCCTGACATGGTGTGTGTGGCTGCAGCTGTGTCTGGCAGCTATTGTATGTTGCCATTTTCATCTCCAGGAAGCTGTGGGTTGCAGCTTGTGATTGAGGATTACTGATGCGTGTGTATTAGGAAGAGACATTTGGTGTTGTAGCCTGGATCAAGGGGAAGGAGGTGGATAAAACCATGAATTGGGATATTTTGGCAGAGAATAGTTTATTTACACATCTGCTGATTGAGAGATGGGAAGGCTGGAAGAATGTGTTATCTGTTGTTGTGGCGGTTTGTTGGGAGGATTTTTTTTATCTGTTTGCTCTCCATTCTTTTCCTGGCTGCTGCCTCACTGAAAGTGAAGGGATTTAGGCTTGGAGTTGTAGTGAAGTGAAGCTTTGCTTCAGGTGCATCGCAAGCCTGTGGTATGCAGTACACAGACTCACTAATAGAAACAGACACTTCCAGGTTGCTATGGTAATAAAGACAGAGTGACGATAATGCTTAATGGCTCTGAGGAGCCTCCAAGATAATTCTTGGCAATGACGTTTTTGGCTTTAAATATATATATATATATATATATATATATATATATATATATATATATATAATAAAAGGGCTGTTTTAAACCACATGCACAGCTATTGATGGTCTCCCAACACTTCATTTAGCTCAATACATTAATTCTTGATAAAAAATGAATAAATAAATAATAAGTGCAATTTTATATTTAAAATGTATTTTGGTCCAAACACATTAAGGACTTACATAACAGTGGAAATCTGAGTTATTGTGAAAGACTAAGAGCACTTGGTCTTGTGCAGTACCCTTTGCAGTGGTCTGGGAGGTGACCTTGCTTGGACAGGTTGGGCATATGGAGTTAGCTGATTCTAGGGGTGTTTGGGGTTGCCAGAAAGTCCTAGAGAGTCATCAGATTTTGTTCGAGGAAATATCTGTGAGAATGGAAGGTGTGTTGAGTGGTTCACTGGCAGAGTGGCCACTGCATGGAACAGGCTGGTAAAATGGAACAGGGCAAATTTTGGTTTGGATATTTTAAGAATAGCCTGGAAACACACCACGTGAACTAGTGAATGGTATTCTGGCAAAACTGGATGGGCAATGTTTCCCGTGCCTGAAGTACTGATATGTGTGTATGTAAGGATGGAAATATACTTAATACAAATAAGAAACTAGAAGGGTCTCATAATTTAAAGTTTATGGACTGTATAAACATGCTTGGAAGGAGCTAATAATAAGAATAAGCATTACAGATTGTGATATCTCAAATAACTAAGCAACATCCCAAAAAAATAAATAAATAAATAAAACACATAATAGTTATGCAACGCATGATTTTAGTAAATCTAGACATAAAATATATAATCGTCATATAAGAAGAAGCAGTCTGTTGAATTTGTATATTAAAGACAGGATTTAATAACATGGGCTTGTGTATAATAACACTACTGTCTTAACTTGTCATAAATTACATACATTACATTGAACATCAAGGGGAAGCATGATGATTTTCTTATATAAGTAAATATGCATAACAAGTCATGTAATTACTTTAACTTGAATTGTAGTTTTTGTAACCTCTCTTGACCATATATAATGCTTAAGTTGTCACCATGGTAACTAATGTTTCATACATGACATCAAACTGACAAAGTTGTTCAAGAGAAATAATAGAAGCCTGAACTTGAAATGTCACAGAATGTAACAATCATATTCTGAACAAATAGTATTAAATTGGCAATAGACACTCAGTTTAATAACATGGGCTTGTGTATAATAACACTACTGTTTTAACTTGTCATAAATGACATACACTATATTGAATATCAAGGAGAAGCATGATGATTGTCTCATATAAGTAAATGCGCTGTTACCAAGGTAATTAATGTTTTATACATGACATCAGACTGACAAAGTTGTTCAAGGGAAACAATAGAAGCCTGAACTAGGCATGTCACAAAACGTATCAATCACATTCTGAACACATAGTATTAAATTGACAATAATCACTCAATTTTTGCTGATTATACAAAATAGAATGTTGCCATGTAAATTTAAAAACTTTCAGTTTATGTCATAAAATTTATGAATATGGAAAGGGAACTTGTAATCATTAATCCCAATAAGTGAATTTGTTTTTTAACCTATAATTTCACTCATTTTATAATAAGAAATGACAGATATGAAAATCCTTGTGTGTAGGAAATGGGGGGAAGAGGGATGCACTGATAATTTAAATGCACTAACTTTCATCAATGTTCACATAAGACAAACTTGATGCTTTATGTAAGTTAGCAACAAACAAAGTGATTACTTAAATGCTAGCAAACAATGAAATATAACTTCTGATATATCCAGTAAAATACATTGTATTATAAATATTAGGTATAAATATTATTACCATCTATTTATATTAAGAAATACATTTTGAAAGACTTCATCAATAAGGGTGAATATGTTAAATAACTGTGTGCTATAATATTTTACTGAGGTTTTATATATGATACATCCTACTTTACTATGAATTTGTCATCTATCTTTCATGTAAATATTAATTGCCTATACAATAAGCAAACATTTATATTGTATTAGAATTCTGTCTAATCTACAATAGTCCTATATCTGTTCAAAATAATATAACTATTGCTTATTCCTATTACAAATATTCTCCATATGATAATTCAGTTTATGGAGCTCAGATGTTCTGGATTGTCAAGGTATGAGTGATAATCAGATGGACTTAGGTCTATCCAGCAGATTAGGAATGATTTCCATTCCATGGCTAGTGCATATCTTAGTTTTGTTAACATTTATTAAGTTAAATTTGTTATTTCACAAAAAAGTTTTTAGTATGCCTAACCAAATCATTACTTTATTGGTGAGCACTCAAAGTATAAAACTGATAATTTCTTTTAAATGCTCAAATATATACTTTATAGTTATCAGAGGAAAATGTTTAATAGTCACAATAAAACAAAACATACATAGTCTAAATAATCTAAGATGGATTTAACTTTATTATATTTAAGTACCATTGGCTTAAACAATCCTAGCAAGAGATCAAGTCTACTGAAATATTTAAAACTCAACAAAACACAAATTGTCTTTCTTCAAGAAACTCATTTTAAAACAAGTGACAATTACAAATGGAATCCTAAGGAATATATGATATTGGCACAGTCCACTTATAAGACAAAGACAAAAGAGGTAACTATTTTATGGAAAACAAATGTGATTAACCCAGTAGGAAGATAAAGAAGGCCTTATGGCATTAGTAATAGTTAAATATAATAACAGAATATGGACCCTAGCCAGTCTATACTGCTTTCCGGGCATTGGAACAGGAACTGTTAAAAAACCTTTGGATTTTATTTCCAATAATTATAAAGGCAACTTAATATTAGAAGTAGATTTTGACTGTATATTTGATATTTCTGAAACTACAAATAAAAGACTGCTGAGTACATCTGGTGTATCAAAAGCTTTAAACAAGTGGGTAGAATCATCTCATCTTGTAGATACTTTCAAATAAAAAAAATGTTGTTGTTTTCCCATCAAGATCACAGATTTGATACCCAAACTAGAATAGATAAAATATTTGCTGCCCATGACTTACACTCAAAAATCATTAATTTCTCAATCACTCCCTGCCCTTTTTCAGACCATAATTCACTGATATTAAAACTTCAAAATGGGTACAAACCATTAATTTTTAACTCCAGAATTCCAGCATATTTAACTAAAATTATAGAGTTCAAACCCTGGTTATTATCTGAATTACAGTTCTTCTTAGCTATTAATTACTGCACAGAGATAAATAAAATAATGATATGGGACTCGTTAAAAGCTTACATATATGGTAAAACCATAACTTGGTATAAAATAAAATCAGAGAATTGGATTATGAATTATTAGATCTACAATCCAAACTTTTATCAGTAAAAGCTGAAAAAAATCAAAATCATTTGGAGATGAAAAAGAAAGCAGAAGTATTAAACAATAAATACAATTAAATTCTAACACATAAAACTAGCTTAGCTTTAGAGAAACTCAAAATGAATACCTTGGCCACTTCTCCCAAATATCTAGACAATTTATCCACAAGATGCAAAATACAATCAAAAGCTAATAACATTAAAAGTATCTTCTATGAAAACAAAGGGAAAAATATCTCCAATATAGGTGACATTCTTGATGCTTATAGAAATCACTATATGGAACATTTCCAAAAAGAAAATATACATATTGATCAATTAAATCTAGATGAAAGATGTCTAATATAAAAAAAAATAAGAAAAATTAAAACTAGATCTGCAAGCACCCATATCCTACACATAAATCAAAGACACAATAAAAGAGGGTAAAAACAATAAAGCTCCTGGTATAGATGGCATAATTATGGAAATATATACACTTTTTCTGTCAAAGATACTATCCCTCTTCCATAACACTCTATTAGAAATTCATTCAGTCACAAGCTTCAATACCACACTCTTGGAGATATTCCTTAATCACACCAATCCTAAAGGAAAACAAATCCCCAAACCTATGTACCTCATATATACCTATATCATTATTAATTAATGATTATAAGATATTTATGACAATATTAACTAACAGAATGAAAATACTACTATCCAAAACATTAAATAATGATGAAACTGGATTTATATACCATAGACACACACATGACAATATTAAAAGGATAATTTCTCCTATAGATTATGTTAAAGAAAATAAAGAAACACTCATAATTGGCTTAGATATAGAGAAAGCCTTTGATTCCCTAAATTGGGACTATTTATTCAAAATCCTAATGCTATTTGAATTTCCTGCAGCCTCTGTTCATCTCCTAAAGAATATATATACACATAGTTTAGTGTATGTCAAGTTAGGTCCTTTTACCTCTGAATTTATACATATAACAAAAGGCACTAAACAAGGATGTCTCATGTCACCAATTCTATTTGCTCTGCCTATAGAAATATTGGCAGATTCAATTCGTAACAATATAAAAATGAAAGGAATAGATATTTATGAACAATACAATTATAAAGTAATCCTATTTGCTGATGGCATATTACTAACATTATCTAATACAACAGACATTAGAAGAATTATATATATTAATTGACAAATTTCACATGACTTCAGGACTCCATTTTAATAAATCAAAATCAACATTTTTATTTTTAAATAAAAAAAGTACCGCAGACTAAGGAGGATCACATCACAGGGAAACAAGAATATACCTTATAATATCTAGGGATTGAGTTATGCAAGGATAATAATGAATTAGTCTCAAAAACTACAATAATATCATCAATACAATTAAAATCTCTGTGGAAAAATGGAACAAAATAATATTAACATTTGAAGATAGACTACAGTTAATAAAAATGGTTTTACTGCCCAAGATCCTATATATAGTACTGGCAATACAGCTGTTATCAGAAAGGAATATACTTAAAGAAATAAATTCATGCCTAATAATGTTTTTATGGTTTCCCAAAACAAACAGAACAGCTATAATACATCATATCAGACCATGGACCAGGGAGGATTACATTTCCCTGATATAGAAACATATATAAAAGCATCAATATCTAAAACAATCTCAGATTGGATAAGTCCAAATTACTCTGTAAATTGGAAATAATTAATAACTGTAATATCAATAAATGTATTTGATTTGCAAAAAAAAAAAAAATTCAAATAGATAAAGAATTTGCCATGGCACATATTATGTATTAGTATGCAATATAAAATAACTAAACTCACTAAAACTCATATGATTAATTATTACATTGACTCATTTAGGAAAATTATTAATGCAACTATAGATTTAAAAATCTGGTTTGATCTTTTAATACCATTTATAGTCACAAAAAACTTTCCACATAAAATATACAGAAAAATTATTAATTCCTGGGAACAGAAATTGTTTGTTGGCTCCAATGTATTAAAGAACTAAATGTTTTAGATATGCAAGTAATAAAAACAACATACAAAATTCCACAAAAGGACTGGCTAACTTTACAGAGTGTTCTGTCATACTTGCAAGATTTAAGTAGAATAATTAACAATTCTTCATTTAAAGTAATACCTAAATTTATGAAATACATATATGAAATCATATATGATGACTTTGACATGGGAAACAGTATTTCAAAATTTTACAAATAATCGATAAAATATAAAACCACACACAAAACTCAGTATTGGAAATATGTAACAAAATGACACTCAGTACAGTTAACTGAAGATATTAAAACAAATATCTTATCATCGATAAAATATACATCCTTTAAACAATACTGGAAAGTTTTAAATTGGAAATGCTTGCACAGAGCATTCTTAATCCCAGACAGAATCAGTAAAATTAGTTCTTCCATAAAAGGAATATGTTGGTGATGTGAGCAAGTACACAATGCAGACTGGAACCACATTTTCTTTGATTGTGTTAAAATTAAGCAATTTTAGGAAAGTGTCAATAACTTTCTGCAAGCTTTATTTCATGAATCATTTTATTAACTAAAGCTCTTGTATTATTAAATGTGTATGAAGGTCCTCATTTGAATAGGTCAAACATGTATCTAGTATGGACTATACCTTCAACTTCAAGGAAGTGTATAACAAGAAGATGGAATACAAACACAATACCAACTTTGAGAGATGTCTACAGCATACTGAAGACCACAGCATTATGGGAAATTAAAGAACTAAGAATTTATCCAAAGCCATTTATCAACAACCCTTGAGGAAAAGTCTTATCATTGATTGACACTATACAATAATTGATCAGACACTCTGATAATGGATTGGACATACGAATAATGTAATTGTGTACATTAAGATCTGTTATAGTGTCAGGCTAATGTAAATAGTGTACATAGTTATTTAAAATGTTATGTATAAATACTATGGAATTCATGCAAATATATTTGAAAAATAAAAAATATTTGAAAAAAAAAGAATTGAAATTCATATTTCTGTTCAAGAACAACATTGCTATATAGTACTAATAGAAGTTCAAGTTCCATTATAAGATGCAAACAGAATATATTCTGTTATACATAGTAGGGGCTATGTATATGTCCTTAATGATTTCTACAAATCGTTATCTAAATTTTTATCAATAAAACAACAACTGCTGATAACCAGGTGCCTCCGTACCAAATCACCAAAAATCCAATAGTATAAAACAAACATAGCCAAGGCTCCAGGTTCACAAATATATTTAATAAAATGCACAAGCGCTTTCATTAAATACTTCTTCAGGTGCCATTGAGATCTATACTTAAAATTAGACCATTACACAGATAAAACATGCAGACATGTTGTTTGAATTAGGGAAGATGGTATGATGCTTAAACTTGAGTCTTGGTGCTTTTAATATTTCATTTGTTAAATAAGGTTTAGGCTAGCATGTTTGAGAGAAGACAGAGTAGATTTAAGCTGTATTACTGAATGTATCTTTACATTTTCAGTATGTTAAGTCATGTGATTTTAACTTGAGCAGTTAAATATGGTGTGTTAGTTACTGTTTGCAATATACCTGAAGAAGCATTTGGTGAAAGCACTTGTGTGTTTTATTAAATATATTCATGAACCTGGACTCTTGCCTGCATTTTTTTGTTTTTTACTATTAAATTTATACCATGTTCATCTGTGGTTAGGTAGACAGTTGTACACATGCAATTCTTGATATCATTTTGTTCCACAAATGTCTCTCTTACTCAAATCCCTCTGCTTTGAACTATTGATAACCACCACTTATAATTTGCATAAGCAACCATTTCTTGCTAACATAGTCTTTACATGGATAGTATCTGTCCTGCTTAAATCGACTCACTACAGATCCTTTCTGGACACTCAGGGTATACCTCCACTGTGATTAGGAACACTTAACTCTCTGGAAACCTTTATGGTGTCAATACAAGAGGATGGCTTTATCATGGGTGCAGTGGTCTGGTATCATGGGTGCAGTGGTACTGGTAGTGGTGACGTTTGGGCCATTTTACATCAGCTACTTTCTCTTATAATATGTAGATTATATATTTTTTTCTGAAATCAAGTTCTTATTCATATCTGTGTGATTATTGTAGATCCAGAACAGTGTCTGTGTGTGTGTGTGTGTGTGTGTGTGTGTGTGTGTGTGTGTGTGTGTGTGTGTGTGTGTGTGTGTGTGCGTGTGTGCGTGTGTGTGTGTGTGTGTGTGTGTGTGTGTGTAAGCATGTGGTGTAGATTTGTGCATAATTCCTAATGGAGCTTTGTGCCACAGTCCTCCACAAATAAAACATCCCTTAAGTCAAATCATAGTACTGCAAAGTTCATATCCACATTTCCAATTGATTAACTGCTCACAGCTAAACATTTGTAACTGCATTTGAGTTTGAACAGATTTGGAGACATTCCTTCTACTTCTACATATATTTTCTCTGACTTATTTAATCCTAGAGGTAATATATATATATATATATATATATATATATATATATATATATATATATATATATATATATATGTATATATGTATATATATATATGTATATATATATATATATATAGAGAGAGAGAGAGAGAGTTTGGCTATAAATATATGAAGTGACTGGGTATGTGAGGCAGGGCAATTTCATTAGGAGGTACAAGAAGAGTTTGCCACCGCAAAGATGGGGTTTTATATGTTTAATGTTTTTTGCATGGATCTAACGTAGAAATGTTAGTGAGTTGCTGACAGCAAGTTACTGGGAAGTGCACAGGTGTTGCCCCTGTAGTACATCCCATTCCCTGATGTGTTGCAGTGCAAGAATGATTGGCATCACCACATAAATATTTTGGGGAATTGCTGACATGTTATATTTATCCTGTCTTCCATTATGTTTTGTATAACGCTATCTAGTCAGTGACATTTTAGCTTTGCAAGTGAGTCCACATAGGTCTGAGGCTGATCTATATTTGCTTTCACTTTTTGTTGTTGTTGTGATTGTCTATGTGCTGGACAAACATCCCTAGGAAAACTTAAACAAAAAAGGAAGCGTCCCTGAGCTGTGGCTAGCATCTTCCCATCTATTGCTGGAATTTTCCTTCTTTTGCAAAATTCAACAGTGCAATCTACCTGTAATAACAATTAATGCAAAACAACACTCCCACTAAGCAATACATGACATCATTACACTTTTATTCAGTGTGTGCGCGTAAAGTGCAGATCAGATCCCCAGATTAAAACACATGCACATTTAGACAACTCCGCAGTCAGAGCCAGTGATCCTTAAGAGTTTGTCAACCATAACTGGCTATGACTGGGGACTATTGTGTTGCAATCAAGCAAAGGCATTACATGTCTGCAGTTGTCATAGTGCTGTCACAGAAAAGAACACTCGCAGCAGCAGGCAACCATGATTCCAACTTTATGGACAAGACATTGTTTAGAAACAGCTTCATTATTAATATGTAATGCACAAAGAGTTACAATATATGAACATTACACAAATATATTTTAGAGTCTGTAGAGTTGAGTTGGTGCAATATTTCAAAGGAAAAAAATGCAAATGTTAAGCCTTGTAATTCCTTAGAGATCATTTGCATACCATGCCTCTCTGAGTTCTGTGTGTGCTTTTTTGACATACTGTTTGTATAGTTGATATTGCACTGATGTACAGAGGCACTGAAAGCTTTCATTTCTTAAAAGCTGAGGCACTATTCATAATTTTGGAGCTAAAGTTGTTGCTCAGATGCATTCATTTTATGAACACATTGATCTATCAGTTCTCTTTAGATTTTAACAGCTGCAGATCCACTGTTCTGTTAACATATTTTAATCTGAATTCTGTATGGCTGCACTATGAAATCATATGTACTGACAGATACTCATTAACAAAAGCAATCTGCAAACAGACTGTTCTAGACAGTCCATGTGGTGTCCTTCTGTATGCTGTGTTTGTGCATGCAATCTGAACTGCACTAAACCTTGGTATCTGCAACTATCACTACATATCTTTTTTATATATATCTTTTTTATATATATTTTCTATTTAAAATGTTTTTAGACTTTGAATTAGTAGTAACAGGAAATGGCATTTTCATTACTGTGATGCTCTGTCAGTTTAAAATTTTAACAGGAAATGACATCGTTGTTACTGTGATGTTTTGTTATAAATATGAGTGCTTTGTCAGTCTAAATTGTTTAACGGCCTGATGAAGACCTAGTTGAAAGCGCTTGCCGATTTTTATATGAATAAACTACCTTGGATATACTCTGTTGAACGCTTGGTTTGTCATTGAAGGTTTCCAAGCTATTGTTCCTCTGAAGTTTTGCTCTGGAATCAGGTATCTTATTTGAATTAACTGTTGACTCCATCTACAAGCAGATAGCTTATTTTTGTATGCACTGACTCGCATACTGGCGTTGAATAACAAGCCTGCATTGCATTTACTTGCTTTCTTTGTTATACGACTTTGGATATGTCCCGTTGAACGCTTGATGTGCTGAAGAGTTTTCAAGCCATTGTTCCACGGAAGCTTGTTACAGTACTTGGTATACTTTTGCTTTTTACGGTGATACTGACTAACTGGTAACTCTATCTGTACGCAGCTAGCGTATTAGTGTACCTGTGTGTTATACAGACTGCTGTTGATTGATACGCTCTACGCATACTGTGCCACCACGCCTGCATCTCATATATTTTTTCTTTAACTATTTGGAAGCACAGGAGTGTTGGTGAGTGTAACCTTGCAGTTTTTCTTATATTTTAATCTGAATTCTGTATGGCTGCACTATGAAATCATGTGTACTGACAGATACTCATTAACAAAAGCAATCTGCAAACAGACTGTTCTAGACAGTCCATGTGGTGTCCTTCTGTATGCTGTGTTTGTGCATGCAATCTGAACTGCACTAAACCTTGGTATCTGCTTTTGTATATATAACCTCTTTATACAGCAGTATTCAATGTTTAAGAATAGCACCACATATCTTAGTTTTAAAATAAAGCTCAGACATTTTACAATGGTTTTAAGTTTTTTAGGGGTGTAGCAAGAAAATCTATTACTGTTGATATATATATATATATATATATATATATATATATATATATATTAATAAAAAAGCACACACACAAACACACACACATATATATATAGATATACATATGTATATGTATATCTATATCTATATATATATGTATAGAGAGAGAGAGAGAGAGAAATACACACATGAAATTATATAATTTATTTATTTATTTTATTTATCCAATATTGACCAGGTTAGTCCCACTAGGTTAGTGGCCTCTTTTAAGGGGAGACCTGAAATTGTGTTTATCCTACTAGGGGAAAATTAGCCAGGACATCAACTCTTTTAGATAGGTGCCATGCATAGCTCTCAACCTCTAATCACAAAATATCTGGACAAACTCAAAAATAATGGGAGAACAATTTACCAAAAATAGGGACAATTTTAAAATGTTTCTCTTAGAAACTTAGAAATTGCTAGAATAAAATATCTTTTGTTACCATGCATTTTATGAAGGTTTGAAGTCGAAGCTCAAATGCCTGTCATTATATAGTGAAATCGACCCTCACTGATTTGCCACAAAAAAAAAAAACAGAAAACCATCAATTTTATGAGGAACAAAACAAAAATATGAGACAAATATCTGGACATTCTGTGAAAATCTGGACAATTGAGAGGCATGGTGCCTTGGGATCTTTTATATCCACCCGAGCTACTACCAGCACAAGCATGTGGGTTTGATGGGTCCTTACTCCAAGCCAGTAATCAAGGAGATTCAATCATCACAACTGACTCCAGTGAGGGATGGTCAATAAGAGTAAAGATGAATTAACACAGTATTTTCAGATGAAGCTCCCTGCACCAAGCATAATTTCCCTTAAGAGCACACAGGAAGCACACTCCAGACCTTAGGCTGGATTCTCTTTCTCTCTCCAGGCCCAAACAAAACTCCACACTGACCACTTTGGAGCTCTGTGTCCCTGTTTCCAGTAGCTGACACACACACACTTGGATATTTGAATTTCACACACACAGACACAACTGGGAAAAGCTGGCACAGATTTACTAGCTGTGCCTCTTTCTGGCCAGACTCTGAGGTAATCATGCTCCCACTGGTCAGCTTTCCTAAGGCTCTTACAATGGGTACCCAATTATACTGTGTAAAATTAATACTCATACCAATGGTAGGATGTGACTAAAGCAGCAAGGCTTTCACAAGTGGCCACAGAGTCACTAAAACAAGCATAAGTACTCTCAAGATGTTAAAAGTATTCTCTGAAGGACCAGCCACAATTAAAGGTATTAAAATATTTTAATGATAAATAATAAAACAGAAAAAATGAGAATTCTAAATACAAGAAACAACAACATTTCAGCCACAGATATATAAAAAATAATACAGTTGGATAGTTTCTCACAGATGCAGAAAACAATGCTAAACTATTCTCACTAAATGTCCCTGACTGACTAAAGAATTACTATTCCCTGATTACTTACTAAAGCAAGGCAAGTAGATGTGTGCTGAATGGCTTACCACAGCAAAGGCCAGATGATGTCTTTCTTTGTCTGTGCGGATGTGCGAGATATACATCCTGTCAGAAATCTTTCCTGTCAGATTCTAAAGTGCTGCTGAGAGGGTTCCAAAGAGGCTAGATGCTGGCTAAAGGATGACATCACCTCTGGTCACCTGACTCTGGTGCAATGCACGGACAGAGCTTTGCTAAGATCTGCAGAGCATCTGAAAGCTATCACACAATTTCAAACTTTCCACTTTCCAGGGTTCTCTGATAAACATACACAGTTGATCAGTTACAGTAATGCAACCTAATATACATGCATACATTCTTTCTGTCTAGCAGGACATACCACTGATGCATTTTTAACACAAGTAGCTTTACAAATATATTTTTAACTCAAGCATCTGTACAAATCAGTGTCATAGTCAAATAACATAAAATTCTTTACAAAACTCCAGGTAGCTATGCTGGCATATGTACACATGTACTGCTCTGCTCTCTCTGGAACAGATGGTACTACCTCATAACATAACAATGGGAGGTTAGTTTTAATATCAGATTAAAAAGAGCACACTCAGGAAGTGTACTTCCAATTAAAATAAATAAATAAATTAAAAAATAAATTAAAATAATGAAGAAAACAACAGAAGAACATGACAGTGAAATAGACATGTAGATGGAAGAGTATACAGTAGAAAAGTATACTTCAAAATATAAGGGAATGCAAAACTACTTCCAATACTTTGCAAACATTCACTAAAACTAATAAATATGACTACTACTTCTGCTCCACCACAATAAAAATGACAAAAATGACAATTACCCAGTAGACCAAACAAAAAGGCACATATAAAACTTTTATTTTACTCTAGCGCTTCAGTGTGACCACCTTCCAGGAGTAACAAACAATATCATACATTTCTCAAACATCTATACAAAAAAATCTTCAATTAACAGTCAGTTAAACACTAATTAAAAAACTCATCCACATTTAAAGCAAACATTTCCAATTTAAATCATAATTGAGTCCATTTGGCACAAGTGTTTTATACTTTAAAATATAGATGCTTTCTTTATAACATAACTTATGCTTCAATATATTATCATCATCCTAAAACCACTTAACAGTTTCTAAAATTGTTCCTTTCAATTTAGTTACATCACTTCCATGGAACATATGAAAATGTGCAGCTATTATTTTATCTTCTTTTTTAATTTTAATGCCTCTAATGTGTTCTGCGAATCTAATATGAAACTCCCTCTTAGTTTCCCCTATATAAAACAATTCACATGGGCATTTTAATGCATAAATTACCCCTTTACTTCTACATGTAAAAACATCCTTGGGCTCAAATTTAATACCATTCATATTATCAAAAGTTTTAACCACATTGGTACAAATACTACATTTGTTACAACACAACGTCCCCTTCACATTCAAAATGTTTGGGATACTAACTACCAGTAAATAAAAGTTTTATATGTGCCTTTTTGTTTGGTCCACTGGGTGATTGTCATTTTTATACACTAAAACTAAGTTTCCTCATTAGGATCCTGAATATTTGACAACAGGAAACTACCTGAAGGAGGCAGTTGTAGTCTGTATTCACATAGCCCAAAATAGTGACATGCAGAATGACTTAATGCACCACAAAAGTACAGAACACAATTCATAGTATTCAGACATATAACAACTTAATACAGTGTCTTGCCTTGCTAAATATTCCATAAAATTAGTCTCTTCAATATCCTGTTGCACTATATTTCATTTTTCTTTCCTTAACTCATATTCCAAAAGTAGTTTTGATAGCATCATTGTTTTACTAAATGGCACTTTAGGTATCAAACGTAATGCTGACTTCAATGAACAAACTTGACTAAATAATGTACTCCAGATACTGTCACTCAGACCTAATAATGGCACTGCAAGTCACAGCAGTTCTGGGAGATACACTGTTCCTGAAAATATAGTCAAGTCATGGCATTTCTGTATGCATCCTGTGAGATAAAAGTGAAGACCATATTTCAAGTTTGTTTAAAAACTGCCTTCAAAATAAGCCATAAAACAGAAAAGAACAATCATTTGTTAATGCAAAAATGTTAGCTTGTTGGTCTTTATTTAGTGTTCATAAGAAATGGTAAAGATAAGTAACCTTTTGAGGGATATAGTGACAATTGCTTTAAATGAAGTGTGCTTGTGGTGACATGACAAAAGGTCATTGAATAAATAATTGAAGATTTCAATATGGTTTGAACTATAAGTAATAAAGAACATACAGAAAGGCATGGATTAACTCCAGTGGTATTCGTAAAGGAAATAAATGTTATGCATTTGTAGTTGATAAGCAGTTAAACATAATAATATGCAGGCTGTATGACATAATAGTAAAACACATACAGCACAGGCAAAAAGTGTTCCACTGGGTAGTTATTCTAACAGCATAATTGAGCAACTTATAGTCATACAAATTACCATCTCATGAGTTGTTGTCTTTTGGGGAACATAGCTGTGACTATCAGTTGTTATATGACACTGCAGCGCAACTCAGCTAATAGGTATAAGGCACGTTAAACTGCAACATGGTTTACTATGGACATCAGCCATTATTTTTAAAAACTGATTAAATAAAAATGATTCTACTACAGTTTAATCACAACCTGACAAAAAATTATTTATGACTAGTGCAGATACGAAGAGTGCAACATGCAGCCACTGACTTCCAGTCCAAAGACAGACATTCAGACACAGACACAGACACACATGCACACACTAACACACATAGACACGCACACTTACACACACATAAATGCACACAAAAGCACACCCAGATGTGTGCGTGCACACACACACACACACACACACACACACACACACACACACACACACACACACACACACACGCAACCACACACACACACACATATATATAATGATGCTCACAATAGCCACTGATGTACAGATTCTCATGGACCCACTGACACACAGTGACACACACACACACACACACACACACACACACACACACACACACACACACACACACACACACACACACACCTCCACGCACCCACAGGCACCCACACACACCCACACACACACAGATACTGACAGATACTCACATACACTTCATCTCACACAGCAGCACAACTTAACTACATCAGTTGTTTCTGTATGGTAAAGTGGTTCCAATTCACCTAGCATAGATTCCCACAACTGAAAGGTTTATGTCTGTGCGACAAAATGACTGCACTCCCTTATGCCATAGCATATCTTCTCTTCCTAACAATTATGTTCTTTGGGCTTCAAAAAGTCCCATACTATGCAAGTCCCCTAGCTGGCTCGCAAAGTGGGATAATTGTTCAGACAGATGCCTCCAGTGGATTAGCATAGTGGCAACTCTAGGCAGTGAGAGGGTTTGTGAATGGGAACAGTTTTAAAGAGCATACAAGAAGATTGTGTTTATTTTGCATGTTTCTCAAGTGAAATGTGCATATCAGCCAATGTTTCTTTTATTTTTGAAGTTATTTTTAACACTGTATTGCTCTGAAGTGTTAGAATGATGGCACTGCAATAGTCATAAATCGAAAGGAATGTAAAATAAACACCCAATGAGTTAGCATGAAAACAAATATGACACTTTTAAGTAAATATTGGCATATTACCAATGTTATAATTATATGTACATATGTATGCCTGTGTGTGTGTGTGTGTGTGTGTGTGTGTGTGTGTGTGTATATATATATATATATATATATATATATATATATATATATATATATATATATATATATATATAGACAGATAGATGTGTAAGTTTCTGAAAGAGCTCCAATATTGCCTTTATTTGACTGGACAGCTGTGTAGCTAGTTGCTATTCCCTGTACAGAGCTACCCCCTCCCAGTGTACTCGGAGTGGTGCGGAACTGTGAGTGCCTAGCTTTTCAAAAAAAAAAAAGGAAAGAGAATGAAATGATTTTCATATTTTCAATTATGCTTAAATATTTAAGTGCACTTATAGTCATCTGTATGGTGATACTACTTTGTACTTTTCTGCTCTGTTCTGTCTGATTGCATTTTTTAGTTTATTCAGGGACCTTAGTTCTTCTGCACTTCTTTTTCCACAAATACATTTACTTCCATTTGTATTTTAACCCCTGCTGGGCCATTGTTTTTTTAGTTTAATTCACAGTTGTGGTAGAGCTGCACACTCTTACTACCAGATTTGTGCCTTAATCATTTTTTACTCCACTTGTTTCCATAAGTAGTGTTACTGGTAAATTTCTTCATCGTCTGCTGCCTTAAACTGTAGTAGAAGTTCAATAGTAAGAGAATTGTCTCTGCTCCAGATTATGCTTCAGTGCCTTTATATTCTCCTTATCATTTACCTGTTTGCATTCTGTGTCTGCTCTATGCCCACTGAAAGTTTCTGAAAGAACTCCAGTATTGCCTTTAGTTGATTGTTAGCCTCTGTAGCTAGCCTGCTTGTTCCTGAAAAAATTTCCCAGACATCCCTCCCTTCTGCTTTTGTTGCTGCTTCTTAAGGCTGTGTCTCTGGCCTCCACCCCTTATGATTATCTGATTAAAACCCCTCCCACCCCTCTCTCATCGCTATTGACTATTACATAAGCTATTTATATATTTTTCCTAGCCATTGTTATCCATAGACCAATGATACTGAGTGCTCTCCCAGCAAAGTAGTATTGTTCTTGAGTAAACCTTCTTTACTACACACTCCTACTAATTTTCCTGGAACTCAGCAAAGCTTATAGTCATAACTTGCATTCCAGAAGCATTTTACATGTATCTAGAGTCATCCAGGGAAAGTTAAGTACTTTGATTGCTAAATCACATTTAAGCTGTTTTCAGTGATTGCTTTTGTTTCCGGCTTTTATTTGTAAATTTCACTGATTTTTTTTTTTTTTTGAAAAGAAGGTTCTTCCTCTCCTTGTTACCATCTTGAAATTACCTTCAGCAGGGGATTTATAGCTGTCCAGTCAAATAAAGGTTTGACAGCTGAGAAGAGAGGGGGTTGGTAAGTAGAGCTTAGATAGAGGTTAAGTCTTGAAGGCACAGTGTTATAGGATGTGATGAAGGAAGGTAAAGTGAAAGGGGGTATGTAAGTAGTGAATAGGAGGGAGTGTGATAGGATGGACAGAGAGGAAACTAGAGAGAAGGAGGTGCTTTAAGTTGTGGTGTGTGTGACTGGAAGAAAATGAGGGGAAGAGGGGTAGAAAGGGGTGGAGCAAAAGGGGTTAGAGTATAAATGTAGAGTAGGCGGTGGTGGGTGGGTTTGGGAGTGGTCTAGGGGAGCAGAGTGAGCCAGAGGGCAGCGAGGTCAAATGCAGTGGGTAGAACTTAGGTCATGATGCTAGAAGAGACCACCAGAACAATCAGGGAGCCTGTAAGTTTTGAACTTTTGTAGCAGCTTTCAGTCACAGAACAAAAAGAACTACACTGTGGGACTGCAGCAGTGTGAGCTGGAGGTACAGTAGGCAGTACAGTTTGATAGGCAGAAAAGTACTGGAGAAAGGAAGAAAAAAGAAGGAAGCAGAAAACAGTTTTGAAGGTAGGAACTTGACAACCTGAGGACAGAAAGAAAAGTTAAAACTCTCAGTGGAGGGAGAGAAGTGGGTGGGGGGCTGGAACTAGACTCAATATCTATGGCAAGAAGAAGAAATAAGCACTGAGATGACAAGATGTAGGGCTTCCTATTGAACCTCTGTTTTGGTAGAAATAAATAACATTGGATAAATAAATAATAGAGCAGGGAAGAGATTGTGCAAGAGAGAGAGAAAAAAGGGGGGTACTGAATGGACCCAGTGATGTGCATTAGACTATGGGGAAAAACAGTAAAGGATCAAGTGAAAACACAGCTATAGCTTAAACATACATATATTTTGAGCTGGAGCTGGGTGGGGCAAAGAGTCCAGAAAGTCACAGTTGCTGGGGATCTTGGGTATTGAACAGGGTACATCCTGATTTGTGCAAACAATGAAAACTGGCTTAGTACCTAAAAAAATAGAAAGAAGAAGAGCAGGAGGACAAGTATTTTTAGAAACTACAGCATTTAAAACATTGTATGCTGCAGTGGAAGGGCAACATTAGGACAGGTACTGTTTGGAATGAGGAAGAGAGACAGATGAGGAAGGAGAGAGGTGTTGAGATGGAGAAAAGGATGTCAGCTTCAGGGTAGGGGCAGTGAGGTGAGAAGAAAGGTAAGAGGAAGAATAATGCAGGTATATTGAGGAAGGTATGACCACCAGAGAAAGACTGGGGCAGTATAATTAGCAGAAGTAGGGTGAGGGTAAGAGCACAAAACAGTATGTGCAAAAAATGTAAACAGAGAGCAGTAGTGGAAGTATACAGTGTAGGAAATGCAGTAGTTAAAATAAACAGTGCAGCACATGCATTAGTTCAAATAATCACTGCAAGAAAATGCCATAGTTCAAATAAGCAGTGTACAAAATAATACAGTAGTTCAAGAAAACAGTGTAAAAATGTTGTCAGGCCACAGGAGAGGAACAATTAGGGCAGTCGCTTCCTCGCATAAACATATACTATGTAGTCATGCATTCCACTTAACACATGTTGAATTTATAATCAGGATTAAGTGAGTACTTCAGATGGGAATCGGCCTATTTTAACTAGTAACCACAAGAATAATAGTTAAAGACAGCTGCGTATTCAATATGTATACAACAGTCTACATGTAGAGAAGCAGTAGAGCTGCATTATGCACTCTAGCTGCAACTGCAATGACGTTCAGATAGTATGAACATTTATGTTCCAGGTAACTCAAAGCATTTGTTGTAGAACATGTCTAACTAAGCAGAAAAATGCAGGACAGCTGCACACCATTACAGATAAATTATGAATACATGCATTTTTACATCAAGGGGGCTGGGTTTATTCATCTTTCTGTCTGAGTTGGGAAATACACAAAAGGACTTATAATATAGTCATTTTATTTCCAGAGGGTTCATTATTTAATTTTCTGCTTCTTCTGTGGTGCTATAAATTTTGCATATTTGCGTGGGTTAGCTGTTCCCAGTACAGTAGAAAACACCTAGAAAGGAAATTTTCTCTGTAGAGTGATCACTAAAACTTTAACCTGTAAAGCAGCAATATAATTCATATACCTTGAGCTTAGACCAGCTATCTGGGCCTCGAGTCGCAATGCCTACAGATTTAGTAGAATGCATTATTGTGTAATCATTAAAGTTAGTGAATGCAGTACAGTTTAGCTTAATCTGCCCCAGTAAAGCACCCTTATTAGCAGTGGTGGTTGGCGACTTCAAATCAAAGTGGGGCTGCAGGAGCCAGCTGAATTGGTGGGGCCAACAGGAAGGGATGTAATCAAATAGAAAGGGGCAGAGCTATGTTCAAAACCACAAAAACTGGGACCTTAATTAGACACGCTGCCGTGGATGCCAAACCATCATTATGAGAGTCCAATGAAGACAAAATGAAGTGTAGAAGAAAAAATATTTCAATGCATTGGCTTCATGACAGCTTACTTAATATCTAGATGGAAACAAAAAGGTTGTGAGGCATGAAAAAATAAATTACTTTTTAAATACATTACTAGAATGCCAGTCAAAATCAAATATAAAAAACAAGCATCACTCAACTCAAACCACTTCTCCTTGCACCGCAGTTTAAATTATAATTTATATTCAGCTTTGTAAAAGTACAAAGTAACATGCTGAAAGTAGCAATCTCTGTGATACCCTCACTTGTAAAAATGTTTCTTATCCAAAACAGACCTGCTGCCTGACAACAATCTACTTGTTTCATGGGGAAAACATGATCAAAGTAAAACATGAACAGCAAACAAGAAACAAGCTCAAGATAAATTTCTTAAAGGATTACTGTACCAGGTTATGGACCACACATGATAGACTGGCGTTCTGTTTAGTTTACGGGAAAAGCCTGCAAAGTAGACTGCAAGTCTCCAACAAATGCAATGAGCTTCTGAAAATACTATAATCCTGTCCTTTATTACAAATGCTGTCATATGCATTTCTATACCTAAGACTTATACGTCATCTAGTTATGTAAATATTCTCTGCATGGCAACAACAAAAATGCCTTCAATGTTGGTAATTCTTTAACAGTATGCTTATTAAATTATTATTACTTGTATCCTACAATCTCAGACAAGCTTACCTGATGGTTATTAAAGCATTGTTGCTTAAACACAGAGCAACAAGCACTGCAACAACATGCATTTTCTGAATAATAAGCAAAAATCAACAGTATGGATGAGGGGATACGCTGTACACTTACACTGTATAACTGCTCCTTGCCTTGCTTGGACAGATCCAGAGTTACTACATGGGGGAGTGGGGTGCAACAAGTGTGTCACAATGTGAAATGTCTCAGGCTGCCGGTGATAGCCCTAACACATTTGTCATACCTCTCAACCTCAGAGCAAGAAATCTGGACAAAGCCATAAATAGAAGTGGGACAAATGCCCAAAAATAAGAACAATTTTTAAATATTGCTCTTATAAACTTAGAAATATAATAGAATAGAAGGTCTTGCATTAGTCTGAATTTTTTTGAAAGGTATGAAATCTGAAACTAAATGTCTGTCATTATTTTCTAACTTCAGTCTTTAATGATTTGCCACTAATTTGCCAGAAAACCATAATTTTATGAAAAATGGAACAGAAATGTGATGCAAAAATATAAAATAGCCACACAATACTACTGGGAACCTGTCAAAGAAGGGACACTTTTTTAATATTAGTACTGTTAACTTGAGAAGCTGACAAAATAGAGAATCTACATGCATGTCTGAAATAAAAGTAATCTATCACTCTGATCATTACATTATTTATTAATTGTAAACCCTCCACGTTTTCTTTCAAAATTGCCATTTTGCAGACAGATTACTAGAGGGAGAACAACATTTTGAGCCAAAATTGGAGACAGTTGAGAGGTTTCGATATACCTAATTCTATAAAGAAGAACCACACGTATTGAATCCAACAAAGTAACCAGACCTGATGTGCTGAAGTTGAAATACTGCTCGTACACCAAGGATGCTGACAAAAGATTTATTCTTTACACGAACACAAGACAAATTGTAGATGGTTTAGCACTTTCAACTGTATCACAGTCTTCCTCAGAACATTTAAAATACTACACATCCTCCTATTTATAATCATCTACTAATTGATTAAATGCATAATTGAATAAAAAACCGCCAAAACCTTAAAGGCATATATATCAATGCATTGAAATGTGAATGTAAATACTGGAAATCCTTCACTAACTTGTTAAGCATTAAAAATTAGAAATTAAAACCATTCTTATTTACTGAAATGGGGTGCCATGATGTATGTCACTATACTGAACTATACATATAAAAACATACATATAAAAATACACACACATATATAAATACATGTAAAAACTTCCTATAGCACATTAATGTATAGATATATATGTAAATAAATAAATAAGTAAATATGTAAATATACTATACTTAATAAACATATCTACCTATAATATAGTATTATAAACCATACTATCAACATCATGAATCAGTATATTGATTAACTACATAAATATGGAATTTGGATATGAAACATAATACATCTTACATTTCAACCTATACAAGGGCTAACAAAGGCTTAATACTAATACATTCATTTAAACCAGGTGTTCTGGTGGAATCAGTAAAGATTTGCCACCTACTTTCATACTGTGCCAGCTGCATTTTCCAATTCCCTCCAAATGGTACACTCGTCACCTGATCAATTATTGAAAACAAAAAACTATGATCATTCCCTTTATCTAAGATATGTCTATACAATGCATTTTTGGTATCACATTTCTGTATTTTATATTGATGTTCATATATTCACTTTTTCAGCTGTCTTTCTGTTTTTCGTATATAATGTGCATTGCATTTTTTACATATCACTATATAAACCACCTGCTTCGTATTACAATTAGCCATCCTAAATTTAATCGTGGTATGACCAATATCATCCAGCTTAATAGTCTTAGCTACATTAATATATTTACACTGTTGACATCTTCCACATTTGGATGTACCATTAAATCTATCCCCTGTATACTTTTTATAACATGCTCTTTCCAGTATATTTTTCATGTTTGGGGCTGTCTTGAAGACACATTTGGGGAATACTCCTAATATTTGTTCTGCATCCATTGTAGTTATTACTTTCCAATGCCTTTCCAATATTTCTCTAATTAGATACGTATTAGGTGTATATGTAAGTATGCATACTCTTCCACTATATTCTTTCTCCAATGTTGTCAATTTTTCCATTTTGTAACATCCTAACAATGGTAGGTACTTGTGTCCCCACTCTTTCTGCACATAATTAATAACGTCCTGAACCATACTTTCAGGATACGCTCGACTTAAAAATAAACCTTTAATCAGTTTAAGCTCCATGATGTCCCTTGTGGATGACATCCTTGCAGCTCGAATGCATTGTCCTTTAATCATGTTTCTGAAGACATGTGGGGGATGATTACTACTCCAGTGTTGGCAAAGATGGTAGGAATCCCCAAAGTACATAAATCTATCGATAATCCACCTTTCCGGCCAATAGTTTCAGGATCTAGGTCAAAAACCTTTAACATTGGTAAACTGATTGATAGATGGCTAAAGAATATATATAATAAGATTCCGCACATCATGAAGGACTCATGGAAATTTTTGGGTGAATTAACTAAGGATAAATGGAGTCCCAATTTAATATTTCTTACAGTGGATGTTATTGACCTATTTTCCAGTATTCCGAAAGATGAAGGCTTGGAATTTTTTGTGAACAGTTTGAGGAAATATTCAGATTATTCTTGGGATAAAATATGTTTGATATGTGATATGATGTCCCTGGTACTTGACCACAACTATATACTATTTCAGGGGGAATACTTCAGACAAACCAAGGGAGTGGCAATGGGAGCAGCATGTGCTCCCATTTTTGCGAACATGGTCATGCTGGAATGGGAGTCTGAATATGTATTTAAGAGTGAATTTTTCCCTGATATGGTATATTATGCTAGGTATTTGGATGACATCTTTATTTTATGGAATGCATCGGTGGACAGATTACATAAATTTATGGAATTCCTAAACAATACTACAGAATTCTTGAAATTTACATACAACTATAGTTATATGGAAATTCCATATTTGGATGTATTATTGAGTCATGATGAGCAAGGTTTTAAATCTAAAGTATACAGAAAATCTACATTTTCGAATGATTATATCCACTATAGTAGTAATCATCCCCCACATGTCTTCAAAAACGTGATTAAAGGACAATGCATTCGAGCTGCAAGGATGTCATCCACAAGGGACATCATGGAGACTGAGCTTAAACTGATTAAAGGTTTATTTTTAAGTCGAGCGTATCCTGAAAGTATGGTTCAGGATGTTATTAATTATGTGCAGAAAGAGTGGGGACACAAGTACCTACCATTGTTAGGATCCAAAAGATATAGAAATCCAGGAAAGTTAGTTGGTCCACCGAGTGTTTTTTCCACAAAACACATAACACAACTATAACAAAAACAAACTCCACATCACGCACTTACAGCGCCGCATTTCGTCATATAACTGACTTCTATTACTAAATTCATCATTTATATTAATTCTTTAACCTTATATTATATATACACATACACATATCTACAATTAATCCCAATGTAAATGTGCAATAATTGTTTTATGTTAACTGAAGAAGTCAGTTATATGATGAAAAACATATTGGGAGAAGTGTAGTGAGTGAAATGTGAGTGTTTTTTCGTTGCTTGTCTCTATTAAAGCTTTGGGAACAATAAACTCATGGTGAGCCAACTATCTTCCTGATTTTCTATATTTGAGTTGAGTGAGTTGGTACGCTTTGTGGTACCATTGTTAGGATGTTACAAAATGGAAAAATTGACAACATTGGAGAAAGAATATAGTGGAAGAGTATGCATACTTACATATACACCTAATACGTATCTAATTAGAGAAATATTGGAAAGGCATTGGAAAGTAATAACTACAATGGATGCAGAACAAATATTAGGAGTATTCCCCAAATGTGTCTTCAAGACAGCCCCAAACATGAAAAATATACTGGAAAGAGCATGTTATAAAAAGTATACAGGGGATAGATTTAATGGTACATCCAAATGTGGAAGATGTCAACAGTGTAAATATATTAATGTAGCTAAGACTATTAAGCTGGATGATATTGGTCATACCACCATTAAATTTAGGACGGGTAATTGTAATACGAAGCAGGTGGTTTATATAGCGATATGTAAAAAATGCAATGGACATTATATAGGAAAAACAGAAAGACAGCTGAAAAAGCGAATATATGAACATCAATATAAAATACAGAAATGTGATACCAAAAATGCATTGTATAGACATATCTTAGATAAAGGGAATGATCATAGTTTTTTGTTTTCAATAATTGATCAGGTGACGAGTGTACCATTTGGAGGGAATTGGAAAATGCAGCTGGCACAGTATGAAAGTAGGTGGCAAATCTTTACTGATTCCACCAGAACACCTGGTTTAAATGAATTTATTAGTATTAAACCTTTTTTAGCCCTTGTATAGGTTGAAATGTAAGATGTATTATGTTTCATATCCAAATTCCATATTTATGTAGTTAATCAATATACTGATTCATGATGTTGACAGTATGGTTTATAATACTATATTATAGGTAGATATGTTTATTAAGTATAGTATATTTAGATATTTACTTATTTATTTATTTACATATATATCTATACATTAATGTGCTATAGGAAGTTTTTACATGTATTTATATATGTGTGTGTATTTTTATATGTATGTTTTTATATGTATGATTTTATATGTATAGTTCAGTATAGTGACATACATCATGGCACCCCATTTCAGTAAATAAGAATGGTTTTAATTTCTAATTTTTAATGCTTAACAAGTTAGTGAAGGATTTCCAGTATTTACATTCACATTTCAATGCATTGATATATATGCCTTTAAGGTTTTGGCGGTTTTTTATTCAATTATGCATTTAATCAGTTAGTAGATGATTATAAATAGGAGGATGTGTAGTATTTTAAATGTTCTGAGGAAGACTGTGATATAGTTGAAAGCGCTAAACCATCTACAATTTGTCTTGTGTTCATGTAAAGAATAAATCTTTTGTCAGCATCCTTGGTGTACGAGCAGTATTTCAACTTCAGCACATCAGGTCTAATTCTATAAAGAGATTTATTTGAGGGTACCTAACAACCTCTTAAAAGCAGGAAATCTGGACAAGGTCAAGTATATTGGGGAGCATCCAAACAGTGCTAAAAATTGTTATTGTATAAGCTTAGTTGCTAGAATAACAGGTCTTGCTTTAGCATGCATTTTTCTGAAGGGAATGAAGTCTGAAACTCAATGTCTGTCATTATTTAGTGACTTCATTCCTAAGTGATTTTCCAGAAAACCACAGATTTTATGAGGAACAAACCAAAATAAGAAGCAAAAATCTATTCATTCTGCAAAAATCTGGTCAGTTGAGAGGTATAGTTCAGCCAGGGCTGTCTCTGAGTTTGCTGCCTTTTTCCCTTCACAAAATCATGAGGAATGGGGCCTCCCCCCTGCAGCCATTCCAACATCCCATTACTTGACTATTTCACCCTATTTACCATAAACACTGTAATGTGCATACTGCTTTACTTCTATGATGATTTGGGTTTCATTTAAAAGCTTTATTTTACATTTTACAGCACAAACAGTAATAGACATCTGCTAAACAAAGCAATGCAGTCTCACAATAAAAGTAGACTTAGCATTAAAATGTCTCTCCCCTTGAAACTCACATTAATTGAAACAGCATTGAAACCCACATTCAAAGAAAATATATCTGGCCAGTGGCAGATAAAGAATAACTTTGGGCTGTTTTCAAATCATAGGCCTCTTGCACATACATGTGTTCTTTGATACACCTTCCTGATTGTATTAAATTATATTCCTTGTATAATACAGTACAGTTGTTAGAGAATGTTTAAAATGTATTGTTTTGAACATTTTTCCAGTAAACAATGAGACAAAATGCATGCACCAATAATGACAAAACTGCCCAATTCAGAAAATCTCCATCATAAAAGTCTACTCAAACTTTTACAATCCACCAGTATCAGTAAATATGCACAATCCCTGCAGAAGTAAAAGTCATCTAAATAATTCTGCATTAAAGGGATATGTAACTAATGAAGTGGTTCCTGCTAGCAAACAACTTTATATCTCATTGCTTCATCTACAAATAAATTGCCTTTTGCCTTTGTCCAAGTCCACTACACATACTGTCAATTTGAGGAATAAATTGCATGTGTTACATTAAAAAAATGATAAGCTAGTAATACTGCAATAGGGAATGGATGGCAAACTAATAACAGGTTCATAGATACTAGGTATCTCTGCCAAAAAGGATATTCTCAGGACTGCAGCATCCACCTCATTTAAAACTACAACCTAGTACATTATCAGCAATGCATTTACATACTGTGGGAGTAGAACCCATAGCCTTCTACATCAAAAGCAAGCATGCTACTAGTTGTGCTATTAACAATGCAAGCAGACTTATCATAAGCAGCACTAAACTTCTCTTCACCTGAAGCTCTCAGCTCCTTGTAATATCCACTTGACACTCAACTGTATCTCAGCTTTGTAGGGCAAAAAAAATCTGGAAAAAGCCAAACTTTATTGGGGGGGGGACAAAAGCCCAAAAAACAGGGGCACGTTTTAAACATTGCTTATATAATCTTGGTAAGTTGCTAGAATAAAATGCTGTATTACCACCATGCATTTCACTGCCAAGACTTGACCCCAGGACCCTGTGCACTACAGTGAAAGCAATATACCACTATGCCAAATCAACTATTTCTTGAAGCTAAGATAGGAAGACTGAAACTTAAATGGCTATCATTTAGTGAATTTAGTTCTCACCATAGCTTTCAACCTCTTAGCACAAAACACCTTGAAAAAGCCAATAATGGGGGAATACAGCCCCAGACATATTCAGTGAATTCAGTTCTCATCATAGCTCTCAATCTCTTAGCACAATAAACCTGGACAAAGCCAATAATGGGGGAATACAGCCCCAACAATAAGGACACATTTCAAATATTGATCTTATAAACTTAGAAAATTGCTAGAATAAAAGGTTTTGCATTGCCATGTACTTTCTTAAGAACATGAAGTCTGAAATTCAAATGCCTCTCATTATTTAGTGAATTAAATAAAAAAACACAGACTTTATGAGGAACAGAATAAAAATATGTGGCAAAAATTTGATAAATTGTCACAAGTGGTGGTGGGTAGGGAGTTCAGGATCTTGCTAACTACACCCAAGGTACAGGGTTTGAGCTGGAGTTAGTCTCTAACCACTACTGTTTTCTGAATCTCACTAGCCACCAGGTATATTTATCTGGGGCATTACACTCACATCCATACACGCACACACACACTCTGAAAATACAAAGCTCTATACTGAATACAAATCCCAAGCTCTGTTGAAGAAATAAAGAAAGCTCCGTACTTATATACAACAAAGCTCCATACTGAAATGCAAGTCCCAAGCTCCATTGAAGAAATAAAGCAAGTCCATACACACACTGAAAATACAAAGCTCTGTACTGATATACAAGTCCCATGCTCTGTTGAAGAAATAAAGCAAGTCTGTACACACAGTGATACAAGTCCAGTCCCATTGAAAGCTTACCTGAGGGCTCTGTTGAAGAATCTCCTGGTTCGTGTGAAGAAATAGAAAATCCCTGTGATGAAATACAGTTCCCACAAGAGCAGGCTGGATCATCCAGCCTGAAGACATTACAGTCTGGTCCCCTTCCAGTCTATGCGGTTAGTAACCACATAGACTTCTGGGCATTTCTGTAGTCTGATGCCTTCTTCCTAATCCAGACTGCTGTTAAACCAGTCCAGATTCCAGCACGCATGCTTGGAGTTCCGGGAATTTTTTTCTTTTTTTGTTGTTATTTTTATTTTCTTTTTATAGCTGAGGGGGGTTGTAGTCCTGCAGTCCAATAGCATGAGCCACCCCTACTTATTAGTCTGCACCAACAAAGCACTCTTAATGTTCTTCTGACCACACTACACCACCCCGTTATAGCTTACAAATCACAGGACTGGACATAATGGATATGCCCTTTTCTAAGTTCTCTGTAGCCAGCTTGGTGGGTATGAGCATCCTGAGATAATATAGAAATTGTCTCATGTTTACTGACAACCACTTAATCCTTAAAGAATCAGACACCATATGCAAGAGGTGTAATTACACAAGGGAACTGGAGGCAAAACCCTCACATACAAGTCCACATCAATTTGTCTAGACCACACACACAGCACTCACCTCACACAGCACACAACACACACATAGAGTAACATATACTGAAGCACGTAAAAGCAATCTTCCTAAACAACAAAGATCACATAGACCACCTGCTGTCAAAGTTATGCCTCAGCACACCAAAAGGCGCACAGAAAAAGCACCTAACACTACACATACTGTCAATTTTAGTGGAGCCCCAAACACTAGGCCACTAAGGCAAGCAAACACATTTTCTAGGACTTTTATCATAGGAGACTTCATTATAATTGATAATGATGCCCCTGTAACCAGGCAAACATGGAAAAAATAACTTAGTTGCTTATCTGGAGCCAGGATCCATTAAACTATGCATGCACTCAAGCCATCACACCACAGGTATCATATGATTCCATCAAAGTTCATGTAGGTGTAAATGACCTGAGATTTACCTCCCTGGACTATATGAAGAGAGACATTAGGGAGCTGTCAGACTATGTCTCAGGCTGGTATGAGCCTAGCATTTAGCAGCATATTACCATCACTAAGGATAATACCACAATATGAGCAAAAAATGATCGATTTCAACAACTGGCTGCCTTTCTGTTGTCATTCAAAGAGTTTCCAATATTTGTCAACCTGGGAGGATGAGATCAACAAAGCATGTTGGTTTGCCAAGGATGGCCTGCACCTTTTACTTCTAGGATTCTGAATACTGGTTAAGGCATTATCCACCTCCATAGTGCCTTTTTCAGGCAATGCCAAATTGATCAACCTACTGACATAGAAAACTCAACTCAATGGAACCTCATGGTGTTACTGCTCAAGGCTAGGAGCCTAAAAAAAAACCTCTCCCTCCAAGCTCTCTTCATACCTGAGAATATAAAATATAGAGAGAGTTCCCCGGCAGTGCAAAGTTTCAGTGGCTTCTACACATTTAGACCAGTAGCTGCAAAGACAAGGGGTAAATACAGATGTGTTTCAATATACATCAATAACAAGCACACACCTAGGGTGGTCAAACAGGATGACATGCTGGAGTTCCTCCATGTGCAGATCATTATAGACAAAATCTCATACCATATCCTAGCTATAGGTCACTTTCCATGTGCCAAGAAGCTTACAATGCATACTTGGACCTACTGCAGACACTTAACATCCAACCTGACTTTCTACTCATGGAAGACTATAATTAACTCACTATAGATTGGGAATCTGATACAGTCTCAAATCTACAGGCACAGAGATTCCCGGACTTTGAAAATGCAAACAATCTTGTCCAAGTAGAGAATATTCCTACTACAGGCTCTAATATACTGGACCTTGTGCTCACAAATATGGGAGAATGCTGCACCATCCCAATGCCTCATCTTCTGTGGTAAGTTCCAACCGCAAAGCTATCCCCTTCAAAATTAAAATCAACTCCATAATCCCATTAAAACCAGTAACAGGAACTATTCCAAAGTAAATTTTATGTTATTAAGTGATGGCTTGTCCAAATTCAATGTCCATCCAAACAGCAAGAACAACCCCACCCTGTTGAATTGCTCTCAGAAACTCTGTACAACCGTGTAAGTGACTGCATAGAGGCTGCTGTACCTACCAGAAGCACACCCAGAACTAGCCCTAAAAACAAACCACCCTGCTGGCTTCACAATTTAAAACAGGATATACTGCAAAAGGAAAAACAATCTGGCAAAAATCAGGAAGGGTATTTCCCATAAAGATAAAAAACTATCTCATCAAAGTAAATAGGCAACTGAGAGGGCTAATTAGGTCAAGCAAAGCCAATTTTGAGGTTAAGGTATCCTTCCAGGTGAAAGATAGCCATAAGAAGTTCTACAACTATGTCAGTAACCTCAAAGGCAACACACAGCAATGTGCTGAAATGGTGGTTTATTGCGCCACATTCACCGAGCCTGGTGATATATCGAACCTCTTAGTGGACAAATTCAATTCCAAATTTACCCCTGCTCTCACCCAATCATCCTCCCATAATACCCTCAAAAACAAATCTGCAGCTATAACTATGGAACATGTACTAGCTGCACTCACTAAAGCCAAGAGATCGGCCTCAGTGGACCCTGATAACACACAGGATGCTACCTGAGTAGTCTAAAATATCATCAAGAACCTTGGAATCATTATTGAACTAAATTCATAAAACAGGCTTTGAGCCACATGAATGGAGAACGGTGATGATCATCCCCCTTCATAAAGGAGGACCTCCAACAGATCCTGGAAACTACAGACCCATTAGTTTGACTAATCCTATTTGCAAAGCCATGGCAAAAATTATCATAGAAATTGTCAATAAGGACATAATCAACCTCCATACACGGGATCCATCCCAGTTTGGCTTTGTTAAAAGAGAGCCAGGCTTACTAAATCTGGTGAACTTCTTTAAAAAGGTCAGTAAGGCAGTAGATGAAGGGAAACTGTGCATACTACCTACCTAGCTCTGGCTAAGGAATTTGATACACTACCCCACTCAGGCATTGTCAACAAACTTGCAGAAGTAGGTATAAACCCCTTTATAACACACTGGATGGCTAGCTAGTTCACTGATAGGAGTCAGGAGGTTAGAATCAGTAAGGTCACCTCCACAAAAAGGCCAGTCACCAGTAGAGTTCCCCAGGCTCTGTGTTATGCCCAGTCCTCTTTGGCATCTACTTCTCTGATGTGAAAGCCACTGTCAAAGGCCTATGGCTATCCAAGTTTGCAGATGATTGCAAACTGGAGTAGTCATTGAATCTCCCCAAGACAAGAACACCTTTAAGAAAGGTCTCATACAGACAAACACTTGGTGCCAAAGCCATGGCTTAGAACTCAGTACCAGGAAATGCATTATAGTGACTTTAGGGAAGTCTGCCACCCTGGGTAACTACATCATCAGTAAAACACCCTTAACAGTTCATTCACTAGTTAGGGATCTGGCAGCTCTTGTAGATAGTAACATAGCCTTTGACAAACTTGTGTCCAAGGTAACAAGAAAATCCTTTTATGTTGCTCAACTTATAAGCAAGGACATGGCATCTAGGTCCAGAGAGGTCATCACTTCACTGTAGTTAGCCCTCATCAGGTCCATCATAATATATAGTGCCTCCTTCAGTATGTACCAGACCAGACACGTGCAGTGCATGCAATTCGTCAAATTCTACAGGTTTTACATTGTCTCTTTGATAATATGTTTATATTTTTCAACCATTTTTGTCACTCTTTTTTTAAACATGTTTCTTAATAGCATTCCACATTCCTACAGGAAGCAGGACGAGTTTTGTGGTGTATGGGATTCAAATGTTATGCAAATTAGATGTCTACACTGCTATATACTTATTACACTTTCACACTCATCAAAAGTAACTCCCAAAATC
The DNA here is from genome assembly GCF_019279795.1 of Protopterus annectens. Taxonomy (NCBI): domain Eukaryota; kingdom Metazoa; phylum Chordata; order Ceratodontiformes; family Protopteridae; genus Protopterus; species Protopterus annectens. Next base: position 1,507,301,593 of record NC_056731.1, read on the forward strand.
TTTATTTCCTTTCTTGTTAAATACATTCCGTTTATGTTTTCCTCACCAAATCCCTTACACTTCATTTTGTTTAACTGCAGATCACATTTTTTAACAGATTTTTGATTCTTATTACAACCAAACTTATCCATCCATTATTTTTGTTATGCATGTCATACATATTGGTAATAAAATGTTTCCTTCCATCTCCCATCTAACCTCTCTCATTTCCTACATACATATCTGTACCATTGCATTCATTATTAATACAAATAGGGACACATTCATTGGGCTTCCCTGTTTTCCTCCTTTCTTAAAACGCATTTTTCCCATCCATTTATCATAATTTGTACCCATGAATTTCCATAACATTTTTTATTGCATTAATGTTTTTCTCCTATACCATACACTCCTAATATCTGTGACATTGCTTAATGATTCACTGTATTAAAGGCTTTATCTATGGCACATCATCAATTGTTCTTCATTTGATTTCATATTCATGTCTACTTCTTTCACAATAATTAACATTTCTTTCACCTTTCTTTTGTATACCACAGATCCCTTATCCTGTTAATTCATCTGATTCTTTTCTCATACTTTTTTGTAGCATTTTCTTAAATATTTCATAGTATTCCCTAGCATTATAAGCCTTCAAATTTTATATCTTTTCTTTCATACATTTTCCATGTAAATTATATCACTCCACAACATATGGACTTATTCCATCATACTTTCCTTCATTCATTCACTTAATATTTAAAAACAAACTTCTTTTTCATCTATATTTATTTATTTATACTACTCACAGCTTACACAATTTAGTGCGTATTTATTCTTACCTTCTTTTATTACTTTTTCTATTTATTCTGTTGTTATATCATTTTCTTTTTTTCTGTCATAATCATATTTTTCCAACAAATTAAAGCTGTCAAATGCTATTTCACAAAATGTTCAGCTTCCAAATAAATGAATGCTCTTATGTCATTAGTGTCAAACCCTAGTGGCAAAAAATATTATCCATAAAGTCATACCTGCTTGCTCTGTCTTTTCTTTTTTCTTTTTATTCTTACCACTGGTTGTCCGTATGATGCCCTACTACTGGCCCAGTAATCAAGAAGCCTCAATCCTCACCACCAGCACCAGTGGGGGACGTACATTGGGAGGATGACAGGTACACACAGTATTTCCAAATGCAGCTCTCTACATTAAGTGCCATTTCCCTTAAGAGCACACAGAGACCACAGCCAGTCCAGGGCTAGTTTCTCCCTATTTCTCCAGATCCCCAGCAAGACTCCCCATTGGCACAGCTATAAGGTTGGGATCTCAGCTGAGTGGCCAAGCCAAGACCTCCAACATTCTCTTTGTCCAACTACTGCTTCATGTCCCTGCCCAAGTAGCTGACACACGCATACACTCTGGGAGATTTGTTTTACACACACACACACACACACACACACACACACACACACACACACACACACACACACACACACACACACACACACACACACACACACACACACACACACACACACACACAGACAAACACACACACACCTGGAAAAGGCTTTCACAGGTTTACTAGTTATGCCCCCTTCTTCCCAGACTATAAGGCAGTTATTACTGCCACCAGCCACCTCTTTATGGGCTACTCTAAGGCCCTTAACAAAGGGTGTCCAATCTTACTGTGTAATGTTACTATCAATACAAATGGTAGTTTGACCAAGAGCAAGGCTATTAGGAGTGGTCTACATAGTGTCACCAAATAACTATGCAAATACTCTCAGAACTTAAATATGTCTCACAAAGATCAACCACAATGAAATGTTTAAATATATTTAATAATAAATAATAAAAGGACAAGACAAGATTTAAGACATATGCCACAACAGACTCCTTGTGGTATTCCCACTAATCCTCTCATTCATTACGAATTAAATCTAGAGGTCCCCTCACCCTATGCTCATACAGCAACTCAAAGGGTGAAAAAAATGTAGATTCCTGGGGTACCTCTCTGTAAGCAAACAACAGATGGGGCAAATATTTGGCCCATTCCCTCTTAAACTGGTCTGCAAATGCCCATAGCATGGTCTTGAGTATAGAGTTTAAACTCTCAACAAGGCCAATAGTCTGGGGATGGTCTGGGAATGCACATATCGGGACAGACAGAACAGGCTATGAGGACTGCCTGGGCCCACATGGGTGGTGAAATAAGAATAAAGAAGGAGAAGCCATTCTCTAGACCTCTGTCTGGCAAATGGCTTGATAGTAGCCAACACATGGTTCAGAAAGAGTGACAATCACAAGATCACATACAAGAGTAGTCAACATGCAACTCAGGTACACTTCCTATTAGTAAGGAAAAGGCACCAGGGTAGAAACCATGATTGCAAAGTCATCCCCAGTGAAACAGTCGGTCCACAGCATAAACCATTAGTTGCCACAATCAGCTGCAAGCAGTGGATAGAGAAGGCTCCAAGGTCAACAGAGCTGAAGACCTGGAAGTTGACAGGAGAGAAAGTACAACAGTTCAAGGAATTACTCAGGGCGATAGCACCCCAAGAAGAGGAGGAAATAGGTGGAGTTGAAGAAGAATGGCAGCACGTAAAAACAGCATGTGTTAGGACTACAGAAAATATATGTGGCCAAGCCAGATATGGAAATAAGGTACATAAGCAAAGCTGGTGGTGGAATGAAGAAGTCCAGGAAGTCATCAAAAGAAAGAAGGAGTGCAGGAAGAAGTGGGAGACAGAAAAGACATACCAGGCTAGAAAGAACTAGTGGTTGTCTAACAAAGAAGCTAAGAAAGAAGTTGCAATAGCAAAGAATAGGGCATCAGAGGCACTGTACCAACTTCTGGAAAGTGACTCAGTAAGGGGCACAAAGAATCTATATCAGGTTGCAAGACAAAGAAAGAAAGATAAAGAAGATAGTCAGACACCCTTCATAAGGGATGCCAGCAACAACCTGCTCACCAGTCCAGAGGACATCAAAGGCAGATGGAAGGAGTATTTCCAGCAGCTTCTGAATGAAGAAACCCCCACAGAAGCTGTACTGTCCCAGAAACAGCCTACAATGAGAGAAGAAGAGGAGCCCACCCTAGAAGAAGTAAGAACAGCACTAAGGAAGATGAAGTCAGGAAAAGCAGCAGGTTCAGATGAGGTCACATCAGATATGATAAAGATGTTGGGTGAGATAGGGGAGAAATGGCTCCTGAGGGTATTAATAGCAGTATGGAGAGAAAGGCGTATCCTAGATGACTGGAGAATAAGCATACTCATTCCAGTGTACAAGAACAAAGGGGACATCCACAACTGTGGGCAGTACAGAGGCATCAAACTCCTATCACATTGCATGAAAGTTCTGGAGAGAGTGATTGATAAATGGATACACAGAGTAGTAGAATGTAAAATTGGAGATGAGCAGTTTGGATTCAGATCAGGATGCAGCACAATTGACCCTATGTTTGCAATGAGGCAGATATCTGAGAAGAAACTAGAGATGAGGAGAGAGTCCAATTGGCCATTCCTAGACTTGGAGAAAGCATATGACAAGGTCCCAAGAAAGCTGATCTGGGCAGTACTGCGGTGGTTTGAAGTCCCAGAAACATTGGTAGAATTAGTGCAGGCTATGTACAAGGACCCAATAACCCAAGTACGAAGAGTGTTCAGCCTCACAGAGGGGTTGTACGTAGTAGCTGGAAAATAAACAGCTCACTTCTGAGTCGTAAAAGCACAGGTTTAATCCAAAAAAGCTGTACAATCCAGTAAGCATATCAGCTCTTTCATTTTAAACCATTTAAAACTTCATCAGATACAAAATGTAACAGTTTCTGAGCCATTTAAGTAAACTCAGATGTGTTGTACTAGTTGTTTTAAAGCAATCCATATTAAAATGGCAACTGCACTTAGAAGCAGATATATATCTAGGATTAAATGACCATGTCAGTATAGTACCTATCCTGAAATTAAAAGCATGGAAGAGATGAATTAATGAAATAGGACGTTGATTGTTATTAAAAATATATTTTTCATTTTTATACAGTATTTACATTGTATATACTGCGGTGGTGGTGCTACGGTAGAGTTGTTGCTTCACAGTAAGACGTTGTCCTGTTAAATTCTCAGCTAGAGCGTCTTCTGCGTGGAGACATGCGTGAATGGGCGTACCTTCATTGAAGGTTGTGCATCAGGGCTGGCAACTCAGCAAGTAAAAATTTACTGCCAATCATTAGCGGACCAGAGTTCCTCTGTGGTGACCTCTAACCCGGAAAACTAGCGAAAACCACCGCTAATTCAAAAGCCATGAACTTGACTCAAGCCAGTCCAAAACGTAAAAAACATGAAAAACAACACATTTTATTAAGCCACTGTAAAAGCTTTTCGTTAGTACCTTGCACTAACTTCTTCAGACAAGCAAAACATTCCCACCATTACAAGTGAGTTTAAATACTAGCATTGAAACACTTAACCACGCCCCTTGCTCTCCCTTTAGCTCCTTAAAGGTACAGATCACAGCTAACTAAGGTGCATTTGCAATTCTCTATTAACATAATAAAAAATAAAAAATGCATACACCAAGACTGTAATAATAGCAGGCTTTGAAACTGAAAGAAAAAAGCCCAATATTTTGATTATTAAACTGTATAAAGTAGATAAATATGTAAAATATATAATAACATAAAAATAACAATATTCAACCTACAGCATAAATACTAATAATGGAAGTGCGACACTTCCTATTCAGAAATTACCTATGCATACATTGTATCTTTCCTGCTTTCAAGTAAAATAACTAATGTAATGATTACAATAAATATAATAAAATGAATGCATACTGTCCTAAGTATCTAAATAACTAGAACAGCTACCCAAGAAAAATAATATAATATTAATCATATCTCACTAAATAATAAAAATAATAATATAGAAATATAAAATATGACATGTAACATATAATATAACATAAATTTAGGCTACTCATTATAGGTTTAAACTCACTTGTAATGGTGGGAATGTTTTGCTTGTCTGAAGAAGTTAGTGCAAGCTACTAATGAAAAGCTTTTACAGTGGCTTAATAAAATTTGTTGTTTTTCATGTTTTTTACGTTTTGGACTGGCCTGAGTCAAGTTCTTGGCTTTTGAATTAGCAGTGCTTTTCGCTAGTTTGTTTTTCTGGTCTTGAAAGTTTATTTCCTAACTGGGAAAAGCCGAAAGACTCAACATGCAGTATTTACATTGTATATGGAAAACATATGAATTGCTTTAAAACAACTAGTACGACAAATTTGTGTTTGTAGATGTACTAATGACTAGCATACATACACTTCATAGGGATGTGTAAAATAAGGGGATTTTGCTTTAAATTTTTAAAAAGGTCATATGACCTACTGAGTTTATTTAAATGGCTAATACGTTTCCTTAGTTTGTGACTTTTGGACTGTATCTGTGTTTACTCACATAGGGGTTCCCAGTGGGAGTGGGTGTACATCAGGGTTCAGCTTTGAGACCACTGCTGTTCATACTTATGATGGACTACATTAGCAAACAGTTTGGAGGGATGGATCAACAAAGCTGCTGTATACAGATAATGTGGCAGCACAGGCAGACTCTGAGCTAGAATTTCAGCTAAGGATAGGAGAATGGAATGCAAATCTGAAGGCACACGGGATGAAACTAAGCACATATAAGATGGTGGCAATGGCAGCAAATTGGGGAAATCAGAAGAAGCTGAGAATAGAGACAGAAGGGATGATAGTGGAACAGGTAAACAGCTTCTAGTATCTGGGAGGAGTAGTTGAGGAGAAGGGAAGTCTGAATGAAGAGGTCAAAGCTAGAATCAGAGGGGCTGCGTTATCAGTATCAGGTGTAGTCTAGGACAGAAGAATGCCAAAGAAGCTGAAAAGTAAGGTGTACAAGACAGTGGTGTGACTAGTACTACTCTATGGTACAGAAACCTGGGCAGTAAAGGCAGAACAGTTGAAGAAGCTAGAGGTGATGGAAATGAAGTGCCTGAGAAAGGTGGTAGGATGCACACTGTGTGACAGATGAAGAAATGAGGACATAAGAGTTGAAGCCAAAGTAGCTCTAATTGCTGGAAAGATCAAGGAGAAAAGATTACAGTGGTTTGGGCACATGTGTAGAAAAGCAGAAGACAATCTGGTGAGGAAGATTTCGGACAGACAGGAAGAAGGTAAGAGGAAGCAAGTATGTCCATCAAAGAGGTGGATGGATTGTGTGAAAGAAGATCTGCAACAGTCAGGCATGAGTGTTGAAGAAGGCAGGAGTGTGGCACTGATTCAAGAGAGTTAGCGACAGTTAACATGATACCCCGACCCCATGTAGAAAAATGGGAAAAAGGGGGCTGATGATGATGGTAGGGGTTGGTCTTTAGTTGCTTCTCCCCACAGTGCTTCCACAGACAAGTCAGCAGGCCTGACATGAAACTGGCACGTCTCTCAGTCAGTATTTCTTTAGGAAGCCTCCATGCTGAAAATGTCTAACAAAGCATTTGCCACCTTTTCTGCCTCAATGAAGGAAAGAGCCACCTCCTCAGGCTATCTGGTAGCATTATCTACTTCCACTAGGATATACTTTTTCACTATGGAACTTGGGGTACTCAGAGGCCCCACAATATCCATAGCTACCCTCTGAAAAAGCTCCTCAATCAAAGGCAAAGGCATCAAGGATGCTATAACCTTGTCTCCTGCTTTGCCTACCTTTTGGCACTGCTCACATGTCCTGCAGTACCCTATTACATCTCTGGAAATCCCAGGCCAATAAAAGTTCTGCATAATACCTCTCTTTGTACGCTTTATCCCCATATGACCTACAAAAGGAATGTCATGGGTTATGGCTAGAAGTGCCAGATGGCAGGCTCTGGACACTACAAATGCTGTATTCTCTCACCCTCTAGCCCTCCCTCAGGGGTTCACTTTCTATACACTAAGCCTTTGTCCCAGTATACAGATTCCCCCTTTCCTTGAGAATCAGGTGCCTCACTAGCTGCCTCCCTCGGGCCTTGTATTGTAGGATATGAAGCCTGAGCCTGTATCATCGCTCTCTTTGCAACCCTTACCAGCTTCTCTTCCACAGGAAGTCTGGTATTCTCTGACAGTGGTGCCTCACTGTATGCCTGGGTACTATTACCACCTCTACCCTTGCAGTCACTCTGTCCAAGGGAACATCAGTACCCACAAGCAGCTGTGGTGCACCTCCAGTCTCACTGCTACAGTGTAGCTCCCTCCCTGAAGTAGCCACCTCACCAGTCCTGACTTCAGATGTGAGATCTGTCTGGGTTCCCCCAGGCCATCAGACCCACATGCTTGTCTCTAAGCCTCATTGCATGTAACTGCATGCACACAAGGTACTGCATTATCAAAATCATTCCCTATCAGGACATCTGCAGGGATATCCTCAAACACACCTACTTGTTTGCTTCCTTTTCCATCCTCCCAGTCAAGGTGAACCCTAGCCAAAGGTATTTGGAATGGGGACCCTCCTAAAGCTCTGACTTGAGTATACTGCCCAAGCAAGTAGTGTTCCTCTTTAACCATTGCAGGCTTCACAGTGGTTAGGTCAGAGGCTGTGTCTCTCTTAACAGTGGCCTGTTTCCCATCTACTAAGACATGATATAACCTTTTGTGGTAGTTTGGTACCCTTGTTGTCTCCAGAAAACATACTTCTGGCATTCTTTCATTCCCACTTACTGGCTCTCCCACCTTTTGTTCTCCACCTTGTCTCCGTGGACATTTATATGCTATACGGCTCCACTAGTTGCATTTAAAACATTTAACCCTTAGTCCTGTCCATGTACCTGAACTTATGGCTTCTCCTGTTACTGGCAGACTCTGTTGAGGCAGTTTAAGCTGCCCACCATGAGTTCCCTTTGACCCATGAGCAGCATTGGGTATCCTTTCCTGTGCAGTGATGCCCTGCTTGCTAGGTATATGTCTCCCTTTTTCCCCCAACTCATCGGCGGTATTGCATTGCTAACCAGATTCTCATGTCCTCAGGCAAAGTGCTAAGAGCTTGTTCCCTCAGCAAAAGGTCTGCCAGCCCTTCAGAAGTGGTGACCTGACACCCATTCATCCAGCTATGAAAATAAGTGCTTAGTTCAGCAATATATTCACACACACTTTCATCTGCCTTGCGTCTATGCTCACAAAACGTTTTTCTATAAGCTTCAGGTGTTAACTTAAAACACTCTAATAGACAATTTTAACAGTATTATAATTTAAGCAATCAGTAACTGACAATTTAGAAATAGTAATTACAGTTTTACCCTGGAGTAAGGGGGTCAGGAATCGAACTCAGAGCCCCTGGTCAACATTATACTGTTTACACATCCTTTCAAACATATGAGTCAAACTATCAAAATTATCACCCTCTGTAAATTGTGGAAGATATCTACCGACCTTTGTTGCTTCTGGGGTTCGTTACTCCCTTCCCCACGGCTTCCATGACCCCATTTCATATTGTCTTTGCCTCTCATTCTCTTCAGCTTCCAGACATCCCAGTCTCTCTTCTGATTGTAAACCCATCTGTTTCTCCTTCTTCTTCTCTTCAGCCTCTAAACATCACAGTCTCTCTTCTGATTCTAGTTCTAACCATTTGGCCTCCAGTTCAAGTCTCTTTAACTCTAGACAAATTTTAAAGTCCTCTGATGAAAGTTTGAACTATTTATTTTCTGAGAGTTGTACTTCCCCAGGAACAGTCTGTTTGTCCTCCTGGTTGCTGGTCTGTGATGCAGCTGTGACCAAGGCTGCAACCATTTGTGCTTTAGTCAAGTTGGCATGCACCAGTCTTTTGGCTTGGCACATCTCAGCCTTCTGGCTCCTTGTCAGCTTGCCATAGTCCTCTGCTGACATTCTTATCTGCTCTCCCTGAATAACTAAGCTAACAAAAAATAAATAATACTATTGTGATTTGTACTTCTGAACATTCACTGTGTGGCTGATTGAGAGTACAAACACCTTCCTTAGTGATCACTGTTTACATGCTACAGGAATTCAATATCCATACCACTTAATCCCAATATGTGGATATCCCACCACTGCCAACCAATATATGTGACACCCCAGCACTGGCCCAGTGATTATGGAGCATCAGTCCTCACTACTAGCACCAGTGGGACATGTACATAGGCAGGATGACAGGTACACGCACACTATTTCTAGATGCAGCTCTCTGCATCAAGTGCAATTTCCCTAAAGAGCACACAAAGACCACAGTCAGTCCTGGGCTGGTTTCTCCCTCTATGTCCAGATCACCAATAAGACTCCCACTTGGCACAGTTATATTGTTGAGATCTCAGCTGAGTGGCCAAGGCCTCCAACACTCTCTCTGTCAAACCAATGCTTTGTGTCCTTGCCCAAGTAGCTGACACACTCACTCTTGGAGATTTGTTTTACTCACAAACACACACACACACACACACACACACACACACACACACACACACACACAATAATAATAATAATAATAATAATAATAATAATACCAATTAGTTAACCAGGTAGGGCCACTAGACACACAGTGCATTTTCAGTGGTAACCTGTGAGCAATGTCTAGTTACATGACTTTTTTAAGGTCACACAGTAGGCAAATAAGGGGTGAGGGAATCAAACCCTGTTCCACAGGAGCTACAGATCACAGACTCATCCATCTGTCTCAAGAAAAAAAATCACTGAGATAATGGATGAAGACAAATCAATGCACACTGCATATCTGGACCTCATGAAAGTGTTTTGACACCATTCCTTGCTCAGGCATCATAGATAAACACACAGCTAAATGTTAACCCCAATGTAACCCATTAGATAGCAAATGGGCTTAGAAATAGAACCCAGGAAGTAAGGGTGGGTGGCTCTACCTCCTCCAAAAGACCTGTCACTAGCAGGGTACCCAAGCATTTTGTCCTTGGGCCACTCCTGTTTGGCATATACTTCTTGAAGATCAAAGCTAATGTTAATGGTTTGCTGCTGACCAAGTTTGCAGATGACTGCAAGTTTGGTGCCATCATAAATTCACCACTGGACCCCAGGATCCTACATAAGGGTTTGTCCCAAATAAGAAGCTGATGTCAAAACCATGGTCAAAAACTTAATGCCAGGAAATTTATAATTGTGTCCTGTATGCTTGCCTCCCCTTATAAGTATCAAATTTATAATACCCCACCACCACAGAAAATTGATCTTGCAGATAGAAACTTGGGAACCTATTTTTTTTGCAATCTATATCCCGCCTGGAAAAAATATGACAACTATGAAGAAATTCTCTCCTGTACAGCTAACAATATATCTTATGAAAAACTTATACTTAGAGATGTAAATATTGAAAGGCAAAACCTTACATTAGACTTTTCCTCAGCTAGTATTGACCTTTATGGTTACACACAACTGATCACAACACATACTAGATTTAATAAAAGGTGCAATTCTAGACTGGATTCTGGTCTCTGACTCGAGTACATTTATAACCTCTAGAAACCCTCTATACCTGTTTAGCGACCACCTTCCAGCTTATACCCATAGGAATACCACTCACCAACTTAAAACAACCCAAAACCTTTCTAAATTCAATATAGATGCCTTCATCAATACATTGAAAGCCTTTAATTGGTCTGCCCTAAAAAACTCTTCCACTCAACAAAGTGTCAGTACTTTTAATAACTTATTCTTACATACTTTAAACAGCCACACCCCTCTCTGCAAAACAACAGTGAAAATAAATCATGCACCATGGCTCACTACCCAGGCAAAAGCTATAAATTCTAACATAAACAAAACTTGGAAAAAATGGCTTAAACATAAGAATCCCTATTTTGCCTAGGTTGTGCTATCTAGCAACTTTATAGAGAATTGTACAATCTGAGTAAAAACAAGTTAACCTAGATAAAAAAAAGTATTATAGCTATCTGCAATTTCAACACAAAAATGACCCCAAAATATTCTCAACATCAGTATGTAACCTGTTACAGCCAGGCTCAAACCTGGAACCCAAACTTTCTCAAAATAGTTCACCACTAGAAATTGCCTTCATAGAAAGCATTACCTCCCTAATTAAAAACTCTTCACCCCCTCCAGTATTTCTACCACCCCTTCAATAACACCTAGTCCTAGTAATTTAGCAAATAACAGGTTAGACACAACATTATTCAGAAAGATGGCGACTGTCCTGCTTTTTCTTCTATTTTCCATGCCTATCACCCAAACACACTACTTTCATCTAATGAAAAACATCTTCTCAGCAAATATAAACCTCACAAGTCCTCTATCCAAAGTCTCTACTCATACTCTGTCACTAAAAAAACATGGAATTAAATTCCTCTGCAAATTAGATCTACCTCTAAGCTCTCCAACTTCAAAGTACTACTAAAAGACTACCTAAGTAAAACCTGGCTCTGCTCCTGCACAACCCCAGGTTGAACTAGTCCCTTCTTCCTTCCACCACTAGCACACTTTGACTATGTTCAGGGAGAAACAAATAGTAAATCTATTTCTTAGACAAAGATCAAATACACTTTGCCTCGGTTATCTTATCTAGCCATCTGTGTTCCACAGGGTGTACTCAGTGTGATTAATGTCATCTCTATGAACTGAATCTCATGAATACTTTATCTATTGACAATGTTCATTTTACTTTGTTATACCTTTCTAAATATTTGCACTATGTATGTATTGGCTCACACTGTATGAGCTGAAACTGATTTTTTACTTGGTTAATATGTCATTCTTCTGTATTAGGTTTTGTAATAATTGTATTTAACTATGACCATATTATGTCAATATGGACATTATTTTCTTCTCAGGCCTCCACTGAAATGGGATATTATCCCAGTTGGACCATCCTAATAAACAAATGTCTATAACTAAATAACCAACTAACTAACTAAATAAATATGTTGAAAATGAACTGCCCTTTAATCATCATGTACCCACTAGTGCAAGCAAGACCTTTTTCATCTCAGAGCTTGTCCTGATCAATGGATATAATTGTTCCACTGTACTCAGTACTCAATAGGCCAATTACTAAATATATTGCCCTCTTTGAAATATGCCTGTCCAAACACTTGTCACAACTTTAATGCACACAATGCTTTCTCACTAAAAAATCAAAAGCCTAAATCGTAAAAATGCAAACTGTTTCAAAGTCTTGCATGTCTTCTTGGTAACACACAGGAGATTAACAAGCAATCTCTGCCTTGCAGAAAGGTTTCTATGTGATGACATACCATAATTAACTTATAACTGCACCTTTCAAGATATTATTGCTGAGATATGTTTCACTAAGAAATTCCACACTCATTTAGAAAAATGCATAAAGCTACCTGTCCCTAACATAGCCAAGTATCACAAGAAATTCAAAAACAAACCATTCTGGTTGTCCACTACTATAAATAAACTATAAAATAAAAGAAAGTAACTACTTAAATTATTTAGTATATCTAAAACCCAGCTTCTCAAGTATAATATCAAAAACATATAAAAAAAATAAAAATAACAAAGAACACAATCAGGTCCACTAAAGGAGCCCATGAACTTAGGTTGGCCTCTGAAGCCAAGGTTAATTTTAAATCCTTGATTAACTATGTTAGAAAACTTAAAAAAAAATACCCGAATACCCAGCCTTGTTCAGAACATATTCATATTCACATACATTGCCAATATCCTTGCAAACCAACTTAAAGACAGCTTCTTCCTGAGACTTATATTGAAAGCCCCAAAAATTCAAATCCCTTACTCCATTAATCTCTAAAGGGCTTTTACTAAAAGTGCTAATCATGACTAAAAATAATTCCTCCATTGGACTTGACAGTATACCTACCTATTTGTTTAAATAATACTGTTAAACATGCCCTCTCAGACCCACTCTTCAAACTGTTTAACTTAAGTGTGGTTACTGGCTTTGTCCCTGATGAATAGCACACACCGGTGGTGATTATTCTTGATAATGGTGGTCAATAACCAGCCTTGGTAATTATAGACCTATTAGCCTTATAAGCCTCATCTGCAAAGCCATGTAACATACTTTAACTGACCTCATAATCTGTGATATCAAGAATCTTGTTATACTTGACCCCATCCAGTTTGGTTTTGTAAGTGGGAGATCATGTCTATTTAATCTTGTCATTTTTTTTGAAAAGGTTGTGGAGGCTGTAGATGGAGGCCATGGAGTGCACACCACATATCTGGACCAAACTAAGACCTTTGAGACTATTTCCCATGCTGGCATCATACAAAAGCTAAATGTTTTAAAAATCAACACGTGGTAGGGTGGATAGCAAATTGGCTGGAAGACATTATCAACATAATGTGGTTTGTAGGTGCACTGGAAAGTATGAAAGTGATCAGTGGTGTCACTCAAGGCTCATTGTTCTTTTTTGGTATTTTCTTCTCAGATATGTAAGTAGAGAGCCAAGACTTCTAGATTACAAAGCTTGCAGATAATTTACTGGAGGTTATTGGTAACTCATCTCATAACACTTAAACCCTTCAGAATGAACTTGCCCTAGTAAACTCTTGGTGCATTAAATGCACTGAAACTGAATGGTAAAAAAAAAGTGAAGTATCATCACTTTTGGTAATCAAGCCCTCTTCTCTTTATACTGTTCTAACAACACACCCTACAAAACAAAAATGTGGTTGGGTACCTTGGTACTTGGATTGATAGCTCCTTTTTTGATCATCATGTAACAAAGGTTGTCAGCAAATCCTTTAATTTAACCTAGCTAATTGCTAAAGGGATATCATCCAGGTGTAAAGAGGAAATCATTCCCTTACTCTTAGCATTCATCAGGGCAATTATTTAATACAATGCACCCTTTGAGATGCATCTAACTAAACATATTAAACAATCAGAAAGACCCCAATGGTCCCGAACCAAAAAGATTACAAATCTAAACTCCATGAAGCTCTATCCATTTATTCAATGTATTATAGACTATTAAGGGGAGATCTCTGTCCCACTTATACTCTCATTACAGCCATGATTGTCCTGGACCTCTTGCTTCTTCTCAAGTTCAAATCTCAAATCTCAATCAGCTCTAGAACCAGGGACCTAAATCTTCACCAAAAGGTAAATAAAACGTGATGGTGGGAAATGACTATAATCAAGTGCCTCCTAATCCCTTGGAATAAGCTTTCCCAACATGTTGAGCAGTGCAACTCACAATCTTCCTTTAAACATAAACTAAATGACTGGATGGGCATTCACAAATGTACTCCAGTATTGACCAGAATGGCTCTCCAGAAGGAAGAAGGTGCTGCCTTAGGGAGGGTACTGGCAAGGCGAGAATGGTCACAAGGCCCAGTGGCCTTAGAATATCTAGAAATCCATGAAACTTTTTATACATTTCAAGCCTCTTACATTTTTCCTTTCCACTCTGAAATGGTTCACTATATCTTGGTTTGTCAAGAGATGGCAAGGCAAATTGCTATCCATAACTCCTTTGCTGATACAGGCAGGAACAACTCACAACATTCTGAGAACTAACTCCAATAGCAGCTGCCAACACTTGTTGCCATATTACTAATGCAACATTTCCAAGCATCACTCCTGTCACATACATTATAATTCCTAGTTTCAAAGACAGTAAGCACAGACACACAGTGCCACCTTTTTATAAATTCCATATTCCATGTGGTTCATTTGTATATGGCTCCTCATTTGCTTGCCATTATACACACATCTGCATGCAGTTCATATCTCATAATCTTGACCATTGCAAAGTCATGCAGTCTCTGTCTTTGAATCACCCATATCCTGCAATGGTCATTGCTATTTTAAGCTGCTCACTGTGTTAACTCTCCATGAGTCTCTCCCTGTATCTCTAGAAAGCTCTGTTAAGGTGGAAGTTATAAGAAGTAGCTCACAAGGAATTATATCAGAAGTTAAGTACAGCACCTTAGTCAAATCCTTAATGAAATAACAATGATATTACACTATCAAATATTAGAAAAATACATAATCTGTTCAGGTGAGGCTGCATGTTTGAAATGTAAATACATAAATCAAATGTATGGTAAATTGCACTGTGTTTGAGAACTGTGCTATAATATTATTGAACAGTGAAATGGTTTATTTCACTGTTATCTCAAGCTGGGGTATTCATAAATACAGTATGCAGTTATGTAAGTGCATTGTGTGTGATGTATGCCAGTGTTGCTGTGATTCACAGGCAAGGATTACTGCAGTGTAGAAGAGTGAGCAAAAGCTAACTAGATTCTGTGAATGACATAACCATGCACATGACATACAGTGTTGCTCTATGCTCCCCAGTAACCTGATGGGGGGGATACGGTGTATCATCACTGCACTACAGTGCAGCTAAAACAGGAGCTTAATAAGGTAAAATATACCTTACTAAATTGCTGTTGTTTCCGCTGTTCCACTGTCATGTCTTAGTGCCATTTGAAAAAGGTTTCATTCATTTGGGCTTGATAATGGAGCATTGGTTATTACCATTTTGTGAAAACAAGGAATCTGGTGTTGTTGGAGCTCTCATCAGCTTTGCGTGTATAAGGGTGGAGAAAAGGTGTGGCTGGCTGTACCACAGGGAGTTCTAATGTCATTACCATTAAAATGTTTTCAGGCTACATAAAAGCTTCTTTTATTAATACTTTATTAATTATTTATGTTTTTTTTTTTACTATAGTACTGATGCACTTCTCAGAACTGTTTTGAAAACTGCAATACAATATTTTTCAACACCCTGTGCACAGATGGTGTTTGTGTTTGTAAACTGTGTATGACTTAGGGGTTGTCATTTGCATGTGTAATCTGTAACAGATCACTGTGGGTACACAGTGGATTACGACTGCATATAAGTTCTTGTCCCTTTGTATACATTCTTCTGTTAATCATGGAAGGCTTTAGTACTCTGTTCGGTGGTATGCCAGCCCTGGTCATTGATGCACAATGTTTAGATACTAGCACTCAAAATCTAATAATTCATCCAGTGGGTTTAAGACATCATCTGAGGCAGACGTATTGTGTATTAATCTATATGAAAAATCTTCCATAGAAATAATATAAAGTAAATTTAATTTATGTAGAAACACTTCAATACATTTGTGTACACACTTTTAATACATGTCTTTAAGTACAAGAATATTAGCAAGCACTAAATGAGACCACTCAATTGCACATTCATTAATTAGAAAAGCTCCACAGGAGTTGAAGCAAAAAAGTCATAAGAAGCTGTAGCAAACAGCCTGTTCAACCTCTTTGCTGAACATGCTACCATGCACTCATACTATTAAACAGACACAAGACATCATCCGTGGCAGCCTAATTAAGTGCTGGTACTACACTGGCAACTGATCACTCTTCAGATGCACTGCTGATTGTGACACTTAACAACCTGGACCCAAGGAAGCTGCCCTTTCACCCTGCCCTAGCTATGGTACTGTTAAATATTGATGCCGTGGTAACATAGCAACTCACTGCTTCCCACTGGAAAATCTATCAAAGACTGAAATAGTGTTATTATAAAAATTAAACTGACATTTTGTACTTTTCTGCTCTGAATGAATTATACGTGATTAATGCTGCAAAAAGAAAAGTTATCTGTTTCTCTAAGCTTTTTCTTTTTGGAAGAATTAACACACACACACACACACACACACACACACACACACACACACACACACACACACACACACACCCCTATGGAATTTTACCTTGTATACATGGAAGCATATAGTAGCTCATAGCACTAGTACGTAGTTTGTGTTGTGTATATACACAGTGATAAATTGCATTGTGTGGCTAATTGTTGATATACAGAAACAGCTCCTATTACAATTATGTTGGAGCTTATGTACATTGTAGCTCCTCTCTGATAACTTGCTGTTTCAGTGTGTTCTACATGATGACATTCTGCATGCATGTTCTTCTGATTGTGCACAAACCACTGTGCAAAGTTTCCATGACAGCACACTACAGTATTCTGTACAATGGATGAGAATTCAGTGAGCATTCTACTGACAAGTGGTATATGGCAAGCAGGTTGCCAATAAGATGCACTGCAACTTTGCATGCTTTTTAACTGCTCAAAGCAAACTATAACGTTTTTCATCTTTTACAATATCGTATACAGAAAAAAATGTCTTGGACTAATATAAAAAAGTAATATCTTTCTTACCTCTCCTATCAAGAATTAAAGTTGAAATATTGGACAGAAATCAGTAGCAATGTTTTACAATAAAC
This sequence comes from Protopterus annectens, assembly GCF_019279795.1. Classification (NCBI taxonomy): domain Eukaryota; kingdom Metazoa; phylum Chordata; order Ceratodontiformes; family Protopteridae; genus Protopterus; species Protopterus annectens. Next base: position 1,507,318,787 of record NC_056731.1, read on the forward strand.
TAAAGCTGTAACAATGACCAAATACAAAATAGCAGTAAAATAGCAGTAATACAGGAATCACTCAATTAAAATATTTACTATCAATGCAAAAGTTTTATGCAGTCCTAAACAATGTGCTGTAGGATTGTCTAGTTAAGAAATTATTTATGATTTTCAAATTGCATGAAGAAACATTAAAATCCTGAAAAATACATATGCCTGTACTCAGTAGTCCCTCAAGGCAAGAGCATACTTTGTTACTTTTGTCATTGGGACTCCATTGTGCAACACACAGATGCACCATTCTCCTGGCTGGATAAGGAGAACTTAATGGTTAGTTGCCTATCTGGAACAAGGATTCACAATATCAGGCAGACAGTCAATTCACTGTACCCTAGGTACCAATATTATTCTATCATAACCGATGTGTGTGTCAATGACCTGAAACATACCTCGCTGGACTATATGAGAAGTGACAAAATTAATCTATTGGAATATGTGTCTCATATACTGTAGGTACAAGCCTTGCACTGACCAGCATTCAACCTTTACAAAGGATGATGCCACAGTATGAACATAAAATGCTTAATTTTATAATTGGCATAGCTTCTGGTATCACTCCAGGGGGATCAGCATGGTAGGGAATGGTCAGCAGACGACATTGCTTTGCCAAGGATGTGCTTTACCTGCTACCGCCCAGGCTTTCAGATATTGGCTAAAACTTTATCTATCTCCCTTAGAGCCTTTTTTAGGTAATGCCAAAACACAAAACTACCAACACAGTAAAAAAGTCTCCAAGCAGTCTTAAGGTATTACTGATCAATGCTAGGTGTCTAAACAAAACATCTCCACACTCTTCAAGTCCTCTTCACTTTGGAGAATGTAGACATCTGTGCCATGACTGAGACTTGGTTTAAAGTCATAGAAAGTACACCAGCAGTGCAAGGCTACATAGCCTTCCACACATTTAGACCAACAACAATACAGACTGGGGCCAAAATAGAAGTGTCTCGATCTATGCTAGCAACAAACATACCACTAGATTGGTTAAGCAATATGCCACCATGAAGCTCATCCACTTGCAAGTCACCATATAAGGTCCCTTATTATATCACTGTTAGCTGCAGGTCACCATATATGCCACTAGAGTTTCATGACTCTTGCCTAAACCTACCAGAGTCATTCAACATCCAACCAATTACCCTGTTCATGGGTGACTTTAAATATCCCCCTATAACCGGGAAACTTACACTGCCTTAAACTCACAGGTACAATGCTTCCTGAACTTTATTAACACAAACACCCTGGAACAGATAGTCCATGGTCCAACCAGAGGAGCAAACATACTGGATCAGGTACTCACCACCATGGGAAAGTGCTGCACACCCCCCAAACCATGTCACATCCTCACTAGTGAGGTCAGATCACAAAGCTATCTCTTTTGAGGTAAAATCAACCTGGAAAATGCAGCTAAACCAGTAAGAGTTAAGAACTAATCAATGGAAAACTACATCCTATTAAGTGACAGTTTGTTAAAATTCAGGGATCCTCCAAACATGAGACCATAGCTACCTATACAGAATTATTCACAGAGTCCCTATACAAACATGTGAATGGCTGCATAGAGGCTGCTGTACCTACCAGAAGCAAACCCAAAACAAACACTAAAAACAAACACCACTGGGTATATAATAAAGGAAGAAAACTCATGGCAAGAAACAGGAAGTATAAACTCCCTTAAAGGCAAGTGCTCTCTTATACAACTAAACAAGAAGCTAAGAGGTTTAATTAAGTCCAGCAAGGCCAACTACAAGATCAAAATAGCCTCACTGGCTAAGGATAATAAGAAGGCCTTCTTCAGCTATGTCCAGTACATTAACACACAGCAGTATGCTGAACTGGTGATGAATGGTGTTACCTTCGCTGATCAGGGTAACAACAAAATCTACTGTTGATAAATCCAGCTCAAACTTCACTCCCACTCCTCTCCAGTTCCATCAGGTAAAATTCCCTCCAACATACTATGTCCAGTTGCTGGCAGCACCTGCCAAAGCCAAGACCACTGCTTCCATGGTTTCCAACAACATCCCTGGTTGCCTCCTGAACAGTCTAAAACATGAACTATCAGGGCCACTTGAGACACTCTTCAACTAAAGTATTTAAATAGGCTATGTTCCAAGTGAATGGAGAACTGCAACAGTCATTTCTCTGCACAAAGTTGGACCATCAACTAACCCAGGGAACTACAGATCCATCAGTCTAACAAGCCTAATATGCAAAGCCATGGAATGAATTATCATAGAAATGATAAACAAGGAAACTGACAACCAACAGACAGTGAAGGGCCATGCCTACTTAATCTGGTAGACTTCTTTGAGAGGGTCACCAAGGCAATGGATGAGGGTAAAGCAGTGCACACTGCATATGTTAACCTAAACCCAGTCTCACATATTACCATTACAACCTCAAATACACATAAAAACAGTCACAGCCCTAAGGCCAAAACACAAATGCAGACACTAGTCATTGGTGACTATCCTACCTTCACCAAGAATGATGCCACAATACAGAAATAGATGATCAGCTTTTAACAATTGGCTTAAACTGGTGTGTCATTCAAAGGGGATCCAGTCTGTCTGCCTGGGGGATGATGCTGGACAAGCCAAGCACCCCAAGCGCTATCGGTTTTACCTCGGCCCCAAAATCTGGACAATACCAAGAAAGGAGGGGGGGTATCATATTCAAGGACAATTAACCATAGGCAAGACTGCTCTGCAAATTGTAGCATGTTACAGGCCACCTCACAAAACAGAACCTCACTCACATGGCCTTGAAAAAAAGGGAGAGGATATAAATGTATCACCAAACCACATCATACTAGGTGACTTCAATTACCCTAATATAGACTGACACTACTACCACCCAAACACCACCCCCCAGTTCCTTCCTGGAATTCAACTCAATGCCATGGAACAAACATCCCCCACATCCCCACAGGAGATGAGAGAGATCATACATCACATCTCATCAACATGGGGCATGGGTTCAACACGGATCAGACCACAAACTAATCTAGCTGGAGGTAAGACTCAAAAGACAATCATAAAGGCCTTCTTTATTATGTTGAAAGAAACCTGGGAAAAACTCCCAGATATGCTCAGAAACTAGAAAAAATGTGATTGAAATACTGATCCTACACATTTTGCCAACATACTGGCTGTATGAACTCAATGAGGAATTAAACCCACAGCTAGACACAGCTTAATCAAAAAGTCTTACCTCTGGATACAAGCCTTATCTGCAAAGCCATGGAGAGGATCATAATGGACCTCATAAATAAGACATAGGAATTTTGCAGACTTTGGATCACCAGTTTGGCTTTGTCAAAGGCAGATCATGCCCCTTTTAAACTTGGTTGACTTTTTGAAACAGTCACCAAAGCCATTGATGAGGGCAAGGCAGTCCATACAGCCTACCTCGATCTGGCTGCTAAGGCCTTGATACAATACCCCATTTGGGTCATTGAAAAACTCATCAGCTTAAATGTTAACCCACATATCATCACAAGATGGGTGACTGTTGAGTGGACAGAAGTCAGAGGGTCAGAGCAGAGCTGCTGGCGCCATGTCAGACTCAAAGCCTGTCACAAGTGGTGTCCCACAGGAGTCCTGGGAAGCAAACACAGGAGGTTATGGCTGACAAAGTTTTGCAGATGACTGCAAACTACAGATATCCTTCAGAAGGGTCTCACAGAAGCGGATAACTGGTGCCAGAGCCACGCTCAAACACAGAAGAAGTTATCAGGGACCTGGGGACCCAGGTTGATAGTAGTCTGTCGTTCGACACCCATGTAGCTAAAAGTTAGGAAGACCTTCTTCATTTGCCCACCTTATCATGAAGGGGGATTCTCATCTAGATCCTCACCAAAGGATAAAAGGGTCTCAAAATCTGTCCCTATGCTGCCCACCGACTGAAACTCCAGGCTCAGAGGTGACCTTTGCCTAACACATACAATGTGTCAAAAGCCAGATTGATGAAATATGCTTCCTCAAAAAAAAGAGATCCATCAGAGCCACAAACAAGAGACTTAGACTTAACTTGACACTGCTTCATCACCCAAAGACTCCTATGTTTGTGGAACAAAATCCCATGTGATGTGAGGCAGAGCACCTGTGGCCTTTGTTCAGAATCTCTTGACCAATGGATGGATGGTAGATGATATACCCCAGGGGGATTACCACTGTGTCACTGCTCGACAGAGGCACAGCAAAATAATGGGTATAGTTCCCCATACTAAATAGCCTAGTATGAACCTATGAACCTATGAACCTATAAACAAGGTATTTGATACAATACCCCATGCAGGAATTGTTGATAAGCTCTATGAGCTAGGTATAAATACCTACATAGCTTGTTGTATTGTTGGTTGGCTCACAGACAGGACCCAAGAAGTCAGGGTCATTGACACCACCTACACCAAGAGACTGGTCACCAGCGGAGTACCCCAGGGCTCCATACCAGGTCAACTCCTGTTTGTCATCTACTTCTCAGAAATCATGGCTAATGTTCAAGGGCTCTGGCTCACCAAGTGTCCTAATGACTGTAAATTGGGAGCTATTAAAGATTCCCTCCAAGTCACCAACATCTTGTGAGAGAGTTTAACACAGGCAAATGAGTGGTGCCAAAGCCATGGCCTAAAACAAAATGCCAAAAAATTCCCCTTGGGAAACTGCCAACCTTTGTTAATTGCTCCATCAATAAAACATCCCTAAGAGTTGACACAGTAGAAAGGGATCTGAGGAAATACGTATACAGCAGTTTGGCCTTTGACCAACTAATAGCAATGATAGTAAGAAAATCCTTCTATGTCAATCCACTTATAGGTAAGGGTATGCCATCTAGATCCAAGGAAGTTATTGTATCACTGTACTCAGCCTTTATAAGACCAATCATTAAATACAATGTCCCCTTTTACATGGATCTATTCAGGCACTTGCAAAAGTTGGAATGCCCTCAAAGATTTCTCACCAGGAGAATGCAGGGCATGAATACCCTGTCCTACACTAATCACATAAAAGATCTGTCTCTGTGTTCAGTCTGTACAGGCAGCTGGCCTGAATTAGCGCATCCATCAGCTTAATGGCTCCACAAAAAACAGACTTTAAATAGCTAAAGATTATTTGCAGCTGCACTACTGTCGTATTCAAAAATGCAGACACCTGTTGGAGCCAAAGAAGGGAAAGAAATGGATATGGAAAAAGTAGGAAACGTGGAATATTAATCACACATAAGGAAAACAGAAGTAAGCAAGATGGAAAGAATTACAGAAACCTTTTCTTTTTTGGGTACAAGGCCCCATTTTTTTAGATAGAATTGAAGAAGGGGAAAGTTGAAAGGCAAAGGGAGAGGGGTGCAGAGAGAAAAATACAAAGCCAAAGAAAAAGCAACACAGGCATGGGTAGAAATGTAGACAGTGGGATGGGGAGACAAAGGGGAGATAAAGGGGAAAGTTGAAAAATGAACAAGATATGGGGTGAGAGCCTACATGGCTGGGGATGGGGTATGAGCAGTTACTATGTCATTCTTTTTCCTGGGCAAGAGGGATACATGGGAACATATTTTCTGGGAGTGCGGTGGGCTGGCGGACTTTAAGGATTCCCTGTAGGATGCACTGTCGGAGATGCTAGATGGAGTAATGGTGTGATGAGGGAGATGATTTTTCTGAGCTATGATATAGAATCAGACTTGCCTAGACATAAGGTCTTGCTTTGTCTAACTTTGGTGGCTGCCAAAAAGCAATGACTAGAAAATGGAAATCAAAATCTAAACTAACTATATTAGAAATAGTAAATAAATAACAGAGGTAAAACAACTAGAGTTGAGGTTTTTAGAAAAGGGTAGGAGCAAACTGCATAGGAAAAAAATGGGAATTGTAGGAACAATACATACAGGGGAGGAATGAGGTTTAAACGAAGGCAGGACTTAAATGAGCTATGGAATGTTTGACTGAAAATGATTGGGTAGATTATAAGTGATGTATAATTTTTGGAACTGTGAGTGTGTCGGTATGGTTTGTGATGTAAAATGCATGCAGCTAGGATAGTGTTGGTGTGGTTTGTTTGCATTTTTATAAATGTAGAATTGCTTATGTTGTAAGTGATGGTTTAATAAAGATGTTTCTTGTTTAAAAAATGAACAGGAATTGAATAATTTATGTAATGTTGCAATATATGTGAAGCATAATATTTGTTGATGTTAATTTGTTAATACAGTTTGATTACTTTTGTTAAATGTAAATTTGCCTATGTCACAAGTGATAATTCAAGAAAGGTGCTTAACAAATGAGAGAGACTACAGGGATCCATTACCATGTGAGAGACAAAGGTGGCTGGTAGTATGGGTAGAGGTGTAGCTAGCTATTTTGGCAGCAGGTGCTGCCCCCTGATCTGGCATTTTCCCACAATGGTCTGCTCCTTTGACTTCAGTTCTGTGATTTATAGACTGACGTTCTACAAAAAAAGAAAAAAAAAATCAAAAACTAAAGCATGTTTTTCCACTTACGTTGTAGTATTCTGCTTGCTACATTTGTAGCAAACAGCTGTTACAGTTTATGCCACACAGAAAGCGCTAAAAGCTTTTCAGTCCTGACTGCAAATACAATTCTGGCATTTAAATGCCATTATTGCACTGTAGACCAGTAGGTATCTGCTAATTGCATTGTCTAATAATTTGCACTCAGTGCAGCCGCTCCCTTCTCCCCAACATGGCAATGTTACTAGGGCTGGTTTTCATCATCCCGTCATCTGATGGTAAAGGCCAGCTGTTTGAGTGAAAGTGCTACTTGATCCTAAAAGCTTTTTTTGTGTAGACCATATATCTGTCCATTGTTTATCCCATAACAGCCTTCTCTAACTGTGGTTGTGCCACATCCCGTAAAATAGTTGGAATATTTATCAGTGAGGAGCCAGAATCATACACTGCTGTAGCAAACACATCCTTATCACCCTCATAAACCTCAAACATAACCCTTGTAGGAGTGGACTAGAGTAGAGATTCCAAAAGAACAACTCTATCATCCAGACATTCATACAACAAGATACGCAAAGGGAATATAGTCTTAAGTGAATGTATCTCTCATTGGAATAAAGACTCTACAACGTCAGCCATTTTGTGAGGAACTAACAATGGTTGGCTCATGCCATTCTAGTTTCTGTCTGAAGGCAACTCTGCTCACGCTGAAAGAGAAAGGGTACATCAGAGAACTATAATAATTGTAAGAGGACATATGTAGTTCAGTTTAGATGCATGACAGTTAGTAGGCAAGTGATAATCCCCTGCATGAATATTAAAATAAGTGAACTGGACATGGCACAGGTGTACATGTGGACACACACAGTATTGTGCAGTCAATATGACATGGCACAATGTGACCCCTTCTAATAACAGTTCACTGGAAAAAAAAACAAGCAAGATTTATTGGCACAAAACTTAATGGTGTATTACATGGAGTGTCACGACCACCACCATGTTCACTTGATATGGAATATCCACACACAAGTAATACCTAATTTGTAGGATGATCTTGATAGTTACATGCAAAAAGCAAACACAGATGCAAAAGTACAAAAAAAGGGGGGGGATACCTACTGTAGCACTGACAGCATTTCATCTAACCACTACTTCCCATTAACCATGCTCATCAGAGTTCCTTCAAAGCAGATCCTTAAAATGGTACCTGCACTGTTCACCCATTCTGGTAATGCCCACTGTTATGGAAAACTTCTCATCTAGGTTATAGCAGCTAACCTGTTCTTAAATGCATCATGACAGGAACCCAGAAGCCACTATTCTTCCAAATTTCTGATGTAAATGGTACCTCTTTTTATTGCAAACAGGACTGTGGCCTGTGAATCACATCTACAATGTAATTTCTGCAGCTTGACTGTTCACAAAGTAGAGTGACTCACTTTCCTGTTGAGGTCTCCAGCACAAGCTCACAATCAAGAGCTGCCGGGGTGAACCTAGGCAGTAGTCTGCATCTTGTATCATTGGTGCACCACAGTAAAATATAGATATTCATTCATTACTGACAGAGTGTCACCATGGTTAAAACTAAGGCATGCAGATATGCAAAGAGATTGTAAGAGGCACAACAGGGTTATTTAGAACAGCAGGCAGCCTGAAGAGGCACATAGCATTCAAAATGGGTTGTGACAAACTGTGTTTTCTCCACCTTCCAAACTATGCGTACACTTCTAGAATGAAATTCACATTGCAAAAACTTAGCAGCAGGAATACATGCACCAGCAAGTATCTCTTGCTTGCATAAGGTAATTGCAATGAGGTAGCCCACAATAACAGGAAAATGTGTTCCTGTAGCTGCACAGCTGTTATGGCCTTTCAAATGCAAGTGTTGCATATGGTCATGATACAGTAGTTTTATCTCCACATATATTTTCCCCTCCATACTACCAAGAAAACCTTAGCTGCTAGCAGAAAGGATGCCTTCCTTACCATATGCATGCCTGTTGGCATGTGCAGCTGCTGTACATAGCTTCATAACTGTTCCTACAGCTATCACATAACACCACAGCCATCTCTTTGATTATAGTATGGGCTAAGCTTTATGTGCACCATCTTTAGCATGCATTTTTGGATTACCTCATTTCAATTAACTCATTTCAATTAACTGAATCATGCTATTCCCTGGGGGTACACAGTCAGTCCTGTTTTTAAGAATGGCACTTAGCAATGCCCAGAACACTAATGCGTCCCACCTGGTACCCCTGTACTTAGGAATAGAGGTAGCTGTGACTACCTGACAGTTCTAGACAGCACTACTGTCTAAGGCAGCTGATCACAATATGGCTTACCTTACAAAGTAGGTGCTGAAGCTACAAGAAAAAAGGCGTACTGTACAGTGGTCAACTGCCTTAAATCATAGCAATATATGTCGATGGTATGAATGACTTTGGTTCATGTATGAATCAAGCTGATTCGGTAAGAAAGTAGTGCAGGGACCCTTAGCTTATAATACTAACGAAGGGATCTAGTGCTATAAATGGTCACATGGTGGGAACCTGTCTGCATCCCAGTGAGTTTGACAATGTATTGTTTGATAACAAGTTTGCCTACATTGTATGGACTTCTGCTGCTAATAGGGATGTTCATGCTATACACTGGAAGTTTAACTGGAGGCTTAGGTTGTGGCAGAATTAGAATGTTGCTTGGCACTATCTGCTAAATAACATAGAAGTGGAGGACTGCTGCAGGGACAGCTGTTATACCAGTTGTTATACTGGTGGAGTGCCATAATTTATGCCACAGGATCCAGTGCATATAATGCTATTACAAAGATTGTAAATGACACCCAATTTAAGTGGGCTCATTAACATATGGGTAAGTGGTTAGAACAGAAGGGTGCAGGATCTGTGATACAGGGATTTATGAACCAGACAGGGTTTTGGGCATCATTTCATGTTTTCTAAAGCCCAGAACACTAGCACAGCTTTTTTTTTTCTAACTAAAGCCAACATTCTTTACATGGCCAAGTGGACTGTACAACTCCATTGTTACTCTCCAGGGAATAAATGTTGGCATATTATTTAGTTTCTACTAGTATGTCAAAGCATTTATTTTTAGGAACAAAACTAAAAGAAACAATTTTATCAGTAAATTGTAGGCATAGCTCAACTACATTTGCATTAGGTAATAGATCATATGTATTTTTGTGAGCAATTTTATGCAAATAATGAATTCATAACATTTTACTATCAGAATAATAGCCATTCTTTTGTAATGCATGGATCACCATAATTACACTTCAATGTTGAAATAAAGTTAAACATTTAGAGTACTTTCGTGCAGATGGGCCATGCCATAACAGCACTTTCAGGGGTGTATAGCAATTGTTACCCACTCCTTAAGTGCTGCTAAGATCAGGTCTCAGGCAAGGGACATTTCTTTGCTTTTAACTGCTCCTGAATATCTTGTCTCATATTTTTGGTGTCTGCATAGCATTACATTCAGTCAAAATTCCAGGATTAACATTCTTATTGTTCACAAAATGGATATTGGAACAGAATGTGCTTTGTAATTAAATGTTAAGTAAATTAGAACAATGTCTAAAAACTCTCTCTAATTTTCCTCCTTTGCCAATGCCCCACAGAATTCTTAAACAGTCAGATAATATGCTGTCTAATGAAGCGGCCTTAGGTCAACTGGTGCTCTAGGCAAAAGGGTTACACAGCGCCCCTCACCATACCACTCGGTGCCCCCATACTAGTCTACTTACAGCAAATAAATACTAGAAAAGCACCCCTGTTAGAGCGGCACCCTAGGCGGCCACCTAGTTGACCTATGCCTAAAGCCGGCTAACTATTTGACAACATTTGTTAAGTGCTTCACTGGTTTTCAATGCCGTTATAATTCTTTGCACTTTTTTCTTCTGCAATTAGTTATTCATGAAGTAGATAAGGCTCCATGAACTACAAAGAATTACAATCTGGTTATTGATCATAACCATTTATTTATAATGTAAATGCCAAGATTTGGCACTCACATCTAAAAAAATAATAACATGGGTCTGACCAGAGACCTGATTACAGTCCTTAGTACTGTACACATATGCTCTACTTTCCTTTTAAAACATTTAAAGCATGCAAAATATATTCATGACATATGATGCCATTTACATTATAGCACTACTCTCACTGATTACCTATCTTTGCAAAGTTTCAAGATGTACTTCAAACTTTGCTTTAAACATAAACAAGTAACACCTGATATTGTATAACTAAGCCCAATATGGTCTCTGGGATGTTCTGTAGAATAAGAAAGTGGAAAATCTTTACACTCTTTCTTATAGTAAGGCACAGAACATTGAGGAAATGTTATATTATAAAAATCAGTTTGCTTCCAGAAAGTAGAAAATGTCAACCATCAGTCTGTTTTACTCTTGCAATGTTTGCATGATATCACTAAGGGTATTTGAAGATGTTTCATTTAAAATTAATTTTAAATAATATACACTTAAAGCACAAAGGAAAAGGCTCCTTGGAGAAATTTTGTATAAAATGATGTTCATTTTTTTATGTCTCTCAGGAAAGAATTCAGACTATGACAGAAATCTTCAATTTTACTACAATGTCACAAAAAATCCTAAAATAATAGGATTCATATCCTGCTCATTTGTCATTTTTCTGTTATACAGACTACATATTAAGGAAAGTCCAGTGATATATGGGGAACTTGCTAAACCTGAAGGATCAGTCAGTCGAGTTCAACCTTCTACTTCTGCCATCTTGATCAAGGTATTACACTGACTGATAGAGAATTTAGTTCTGAACTCAGGTCTCTCCTTCATCTACGTCTCCCAACCAAGAAGTCAGCACAGATGCCACTGATTATTATTGGGGATCTCATTTCTGGTACCTTTATGAGCAATCAAACCAAGAGGTCAAAACACATAATTATGAAACAGCTGTCCGGTCCCCTTCTTATAATGATATCTTTCCTAACAGTACTTTAGGCTCATGCTTTGCCATTACAAACAGCACTGCTGTAACACTATAGACATAAACAAACAGAAAGACACTTATTCTTTTCAACCATGCACATCAACAATGGTAATGTCAGAAGAAAGAGTAATATATATCTGCAACCAATATACATTCAAAGTCAGTAGGTCAAAATAAGAAACAGTCTAAGCAAAACGGCAATAGTCTTTTAAAAAATATGTTCTCAACAGAGGTATGTTTCAAGACATGTAAAGAAATTGAGTTGTACAGAGACAGACCTGTATTTCATACATGAACAATCAACTTCAAGTGTTTTGCTCTTTGCTGCCTTACCTATTATCAACAGTAACAAATACCTTCTGAATTCTACTATCAACAATAACAAATGCTTTCTGAATTCCATGGAAACCGAGTCTTCTGCATGCCTGCATTCTTCTTCTTTCTTTGATATAAAAGTATCTCTAAAGGGCAATGGAGAAAAAATAGATTGATTTGTGATTCCTCAGTTCTGAACAAGGTGACCATAGTTCATCCTGTTAAATCAAATTATTATAAGATTTTAAGTTTACAGACTGATTATTATAAGATTTTAGATTTACGGACTGATTATTATAAGATTTAGATTTATAGAGTGATTATTATAAGATTTAAGTAATTTTCCATTTCGTTTTTTGGGCTGCCAGTATTTTGGATAGATTTACATACTGATTATTGTAAGATTTAAGCTGTTTTTCCAGTTCGTTTTTTGGGCTGCCAGTGTTTTGTTTTTGGTTCTGTTAAATCAAATGTTAATTGCAGAGCCATTGGTGCTCTCTCTCACCAACAATCATTTTTGCCAGCAAGGAGGAAAAATTTACTATCTCCTGACTAGAGTTACCAGGCCAACAGCATAGAGTGTATTCACTAATTTTTAATATCCATGAATTACTTAATGAAGTTCTGTTTATTCTGTCAGAAGTTAGGGGAGACATGATACTAGGAAATCTTAATTTTCTACATAGAATTTAGATTTCTTCATGGATAAGATTTTTCCACGTCTCCATTAGTAAAGCTTGTATCTCATTTCCTCAGGTTTTACAGTGAGTGGTATCATTGCTCTGTAATGGGCTTGTTTATTTATTGGTTAATGTACATACTTAAGACATGTTAATCTCCCTAGACAAGGGACCTTCTTTAACTTCAACATGTTGTTGAGCAATTCCCAAAGAGGGTTTTGTATTTATGATGTGCTGTACACAAAGTGGCTACAGCATGCAAAGAGATCTACATTTTGTTTCAGAGATGCTCAGTATTGCCTCTGTTTAAACCTATGGAGCTGAGTATTTTTAAAATTATGTCTTGGAAGACTTTGTTTCTAGTGGATGTTACTACTGCTAGGGTTTCTGAGTGACTAGTTGGGAGCCTTAATGAGTAGGGCACATTGTACAATTTTCCAGAACAATAATGTTCAGCTTCCATTTTTCTATTTCAATCATCCAAATAAAAAGGAAAGAATTTTGAACTGCATGGAAGCTCATAGTGCTAAGAGATATTTGGTACAAAGGGCAAACCTTAAAAAATAGACTGTTAAATGTTTTGTCTTCATTATGAAGAACAAGCAGTACTGTCCCATAATGAAATAGACACTGTCCTTGTTATTGTTGGTTATTTGCACAGTGTCTGGTAAGGTTAGGTCAAACTTTGCTTTGTCACTGGCTGCAAGTACAGCCATTTAAAGCAATTTTGTAGAGCAAACCTTGTTCTCTGACCCACAACCTACTCATTTTTTGCAAGCACATAATGTATTCAAGGTGAACTCTCACTATCAGAGATGATGGTACCCAGCATTTACCAGTGTTTGTTTAATGTGGCAGCTTGCCAGTGACCTTTGTATGAAGGACAGGTAAGATTAAGGATTTATACATATAAAAACACATATATATATATATATATATATATACCTACACACACACACACACACACACACACACACACACACACACACACACACACACACACACACACACATACACACACACACACACACACACACATATATATATATATATATATATATATATATATATATATAGTTAAGAATAATTTTTATGCTAATTTTAGTCAGCATATTAACTGATGGTATGTATCAGAGCAACTTAACACAGATTTCAAAGTTGGATCACTTACCTCAAATTGTCTGGGTTGTCTCACTTAGTAGGATGCAGGAATCCAGCTATTTTGAAAGAGCTACACATACGGAAGGCATGTTCACTGATAGAGCTGTGACCTGTGTTTACCTCATGTTGACACTAAATGAAGAAAAGAAGGGCTGAGGTTTTAGTTCAGTCTGACATGAGACTCATTGAAGGGGAATGTAACTAGATCTAGCTCACCTTTTGTCAGTCTGCACTTGTCCATTGTAATGCATATCGCTCAGGCAGTTAAAGAAACAATCTGCAGGGGAGAAAACATTGAGCTATTTGACCTTTGATATTTAAACAGAATGCAGAGTCTAATGGATGCCTTAGGGTCAAAGGATACAGTGCAACCTTTAGCTATACATGGAAGGCATCAGCCCAAGTGAAGAAAATTTAAGTCACAGGACAGTAGGCCTCTTGGTTTTGTATACTATATGTTGGTAATTTTAGAAAAGTAGGCAGAACAAGCACTCCTACTTACAAAGCTATTTCCAAATTGGCACAGAGGTCCCACTTTCTGAAAGGGTGTCTTTCATAATTATTGTATGAACAAATAGTTAGAAAACTCACAGTCACAACAAAGCAAGAAAAAATGGGAAGGGAGATAATTGGCTGAGTGTCATAACTAATAAACCTAGAGCTAGTTCCAGTCAAATGGAGGGCCAGCCAGGCTACTAAGGCATGTTATGCTAGACCCATAATGCTGGCAATTGTGTGTGGACAGCCTGCAAATTCTCTCATATATTCAATATTTGTGGGGGTATGTATCATGCTTTTAAATGTTGGTTTAAAGATAAGTGCAGTTTGGCAGACAATACATAAGGGTAATATTTCTTTCAAGGTTTTAACAGACCCAATTCTTTTTGCAGATTCAAATAAGTGAGGATGAAAATAATTTGTATTCCTCAAAGATCTATTTTGGCAAGTCTCCTCTTTTATATCTACATTAACAAACTTAATTTTGATTCATACCATTTTGCTCTCTTGCTTTATGCTGACAACATGGTCCTATTTTGCACCAGCTATTTTGTCTCTTCTCTTAAACTCAGACATCAGGCCAATTTTCATACCCTTATTCAATGAGTCAGTGATAAACAATTACTACTAAGTTTCTTTAAAACAAAAAGTAATGCTGTTTGGCAATAGACAAAAGTTCACGTCTATCTCCAGACATCAAAAATCCTCCCTAATAGCACTATTGAAAATATCTCTTCATTCGACTACCTAGGGATTTGGTTTGACCCCTTCCTAAATTTCCATCTCCATCTGGATTACACACAAAATGAATCAACTCTCCTATTCTGGGTTAATAGGATCTTTCCTTTTCTTATCCAGACCCTGAAGAAATTTCACAGTCAAAGGTATCTTACTGACTCAATACTGTCTCCCACTTATTGCTGTAGCTTCTAAAAAATGCATCCACTATTCAGTCTATTTCAAATGCCATTTGCAGATTCATCACTCTCTCCCCAAGAAATGAACACCACTGCAAAGCCATTGAAAACCCTAACTGGCTATCTGTGAAACGATATGCTAACTTTCTACTTGCCTCTCAACTACTTAAACTTATCAAGAATGGCACCTTCCCTCCAGTAACTTCCAAACTATCCAGAGATGCACCAACATGCAACCTTAGCCATCCTAACCACTCATGTCCTGTCCACCAGACTCCCCCAAACAAGGCTTCACTGCACAAACCATGCTTTCTCAGTCCTTTGTCCTAAACTATGGGGAATCTCTCCCTTGTTGTTTTTTTTTTTTTTTGTATAGCTCATTCCTTTTACCCCATTTTCCATTCACAAATAAAAGCACATATCAAGACTCTAGGAAAATGCAACTGCTGTCTCTCTGGTCATATAACTTAACCGCTTCAGTCCCTTCTTTTGTCTATAAACCTTACTCTGACTCTATTTTTTATTGTGATTTTTTGAGCATGCCAACAGTGAGTCCCACTATATACATAATATATGTATATGTTATGTTTTTTTAACTCACTCTGTATATAATGTAATGTATCCATTGCCTTAATTCTGTCAAGTCAACTTTGATATTCATTTAGTATATAATATATGGGTATATTGCATTTTGTTATTCACTCCATATGTATAAATTCTGTAACTACTGTGTTTTCCTGGGCTAAGACTGAAATGGGTCTAGTGGGACCAGTACTCTAACCCAATTAAGAAATTCAAAATATAAATAAATAAATAAATAAAATAATGGAACCACTCACCCAATAATGTAGAAGTCTTAGCCATTTTGCTACATGACTAACCAAAGAAATAGATGCAGAGGAGTTAATATTTGGTTTTAGATTGGATTTTCAGATTAAGTCTAACATTTAATTGAGTTCAGGCTCCTACAAGCACTTGAAATCACTGAAGGACAATGAACACATAGTTAAGAGTTTATTATCCAATGAGGTTGACAATGGAAGAATAATTAGTCCATTTCAGGTCACGTCTTTTCACTCATATGCCATTTCTTACCTTGGTTTGGTACCCCAGAAAAATGGGAGAATTTAGGTAGATATGCCAGTTATTGTTTCCTGAGGGTTAGTCACTTAATGATGGCATCAATAAGCATGATGCTAAAATCCATTGTTGTCCTTCTCTGGATGATGTCATAGAAGTTATTCACAATTTGAAAATTCATTGATTAGCTAAAGAAGATAAAGAAAATGTTTTTGGCTTCTTCTTATTTTCTCTCCAGTTTGATGTTTATTAGGCATGTTGTTAGAAGATAAGTATTTTTGTGATGTAGATATGACATGGTTTGCTTGGTGGCTTACATCACCTTTGAGTGACTTAGTTCAACATTTGTTTGGTGCTGAAAGAAAAGACCACCAGTGTAAGATGGGGATCACTACTTGGATGACCTTCTCATAGCTAGGAAAGACAAAACAGGGGCTAGATATAGTCTTAGGGATTTTCTTAGCTTCTGCAAAGAGTTTAGTGTTCCTTTAGCTTGGGTCAAGATTTAAGGTCCTACAAAGATAATTACTTTCTTGTGGATCAAGGCAGATGCATCTTCCTCCTCATCTCAGTTCCCAAACATTAAGTTAGAGAAGGTTTACATCTATTTGTAATGCTGTTTTTCATCAAAGAAAGTGTCCTTTGTATGGGCCATACAGCTGGTTGGCTTACAGAATTTTGCTTATAGAGCAATTGTCCAGGGCAGGACTTTTACTCCATTAATTAGCTAACCTCTTGCACAAAGGTTGTAAAACACAACACATAGTTAGAATCAACAGGAGAGTCAGAGAAGATTTAAATTTACTGTCTGATTTTCTTTTGGAATTTAATTTTTTTTTCATTTTGGCAGGAGGACTGGGTGTATAAAAAGTGCATTCAGGTTTTTATGGATGCAGCTGGAGGCCATGGTATGAGGGCATATTTCAATGGGCTATGGTTTTCTGCCTCTTGGCCCACATCTTGTATTTTCATCTCTTCTGGTAGGAAAAAGGCATTCCATTTTATAGAAATAATGCCCATTTGGGTTTCTGCATTTGTTTGGCAGGAGTATCTCAAAAAATAAGAAGGTGATCTTCAGATCTGATAATAAGGCAGTAGTCAAAATTTTAATGAAAAATCCTCCAGATCTTGCTGGGCCATTTCGGTGTTAAAGTTGCTCATTTTGCTTAGTTTATGCATAAACCTGTCATTAAGTGCATAAGATGCTTCAGGTTAATGCATTGTTATTGTTGACACTTCATCTCACTTGCAGACTGCATAGATTCAGATAAATGGTTCTCAACAATGCTTAGGTTCCCTCTGCTCTACCCTGAGAAGTTTGCATAACTTGAGAATGATAAATACCAAGTTTTGGAATTCATGGGCTAGTAATACAAGAAAAGTACAGTGTCTCTGAAACATTTTAGGAGAGTTTACAGCTCACTGGTAGAGGAAGAGGAGGAAGTGAAATGTTGGTCCAGGCAACTTTTCATTGTTCAGGTCCCCTTCAATAAACACATCACACCAAATTATATTTGATGAACTTTATTAAACTTACATAAGCATAACTTTATTGACCAATATTATTTATTAATTACAGCATAAGCATCCATATAACTTATTAATCACTGTATAACATCCATATAACTGTTAATTACGGCAGCGTGGCCCCACTCGCCTTGACCAAATAAGCAGCATCCTTACCTCCACTCGCTTACTTTTACTTATCAAGCAGCGTCCAACCACTCACTTTCCTTTCCCAACTCATTGAAATGAACATTCAACACCAGCAGGAGAACAGAAGAGGGACAAGTCTGCCCCTTTTCTCTCTCTACCCAAACTTATAAAATAACCACAAAATCCCCAATGTTCCAAAAACAGGGAGGAAGGGCGGGTAGAAAGTTCATGCCAAAATGTGATTTCTTACCCAGTCACACATGCATAAAACCGATTAAGCCCCTCCCTACCCTTACCTCATTTCCTCCCAGTCATCCTACATTCCCATTTAACCATTTCGTCCCCCCACTATCTTTCTTCCCCTACCCTCTTAATTCCCATTACTATTTCTACCTAACCCCCACCTGAAGATGTCCTGGACAAATTGGTTTGTTAGCAAACCTCATTTATGGTGCATATTGTTATTTTGTGGGCCTTCATCTATGGTTAGCTGCAAATTAACTGCCATAAGTTTGTTTTCCATAATATTCTGCCATATTCAGACATAACCAAGCACTGGGTACTAGGTAGGGTTTTCAAAGCATAAGAAAGATTAGCAAGTTACCGTTCTGATGGCAGGCACACGATTGCCAATTACTATTTAAGTCCATCTTGTAAGCACTACATGCTATATCATTGTCATACTACAATTATGTAATATGAGCAATCATGTTCACCTTTTTTTACATGGAAGCATTCACAGTCAATGAAGTTTTGGGTTCATTTAAAGGGAAAATGTTGTTTTTTCACTAACTCACTATTAGTAGGATCCAGAAATTTAAAACTGATCAGAAGAATAAAAGGCACTAAGGTTTTTTTTAGACAAATCAGAGGACTGTTTATTATATCCTCTTTCATAGGGGTCATACCCTTCACTTGTTATCAAGCTAGATAGGTTAGTTTTCATTTTTCTTAACAATGCTTAAATAGCACCTAGGAATTTGTATTTCTCTGTTAGTGTGGTGCTCACTCAACAATGTTTGTCTACAACAGGATACTTAATCATCACATTCATTCATTCAAGATAGGGCAAACCTCTGATCCATCTTTTCAAGATCATTTTGTGGACCTGTTAAAAAGGACCAGTAGATAGTCTTCTAATGCATATTTGAAATAAATTCATCAATCACAGTATTTCTTTCCTTTTCTCTTCATAGTACTCATCAGGCCCATAATTGAGTACAATGCCACTTTTGGGATGTACCTTACCAGACACCTGCAGCAACTGGAAAGACCCCAAAAGTACCTCACCAAGAGGATCAAAGGGCTCAAACAGATGCCATATGCTGCCCGGTTAAAGAAACTCCAGCTCTACTCAGTGGCATACCGCCTGCTCAGGGGCGATCTGTGCCTGACGTATAAAGCCATGTCCAACCCGGAATTAATGGACATGCTGCACCTCAGAAAATCCAAATCCCATCGAGCTACGCACTTGAGAGACTTGAACCTCAGCACTGAAATAAATAGGACATGCTGGAGGGACAGATTCATAACCCAGAGACTCCCTTCACTCTGGAATAGAATCCCAGTCCAGGTTAGGCAGAGTCCCTCATTGACTCTCTTCAAGAGGAATCTTGATGAGTGGATGGGAGATCATAGGTTTACCCCAGGTATCACTTCTGTGTCACTGTTAGACAGAGGCACAGTATACTAACCTCGAAAAAGGGCATAGCAAAATTAATTTAAAATGGGTGGCGAAAGCCAAACATACTCTGGCTAGGCTTATAAATGCCCTAGGGCAGGTAGCCTAGTATGAACCTATGAACTCATTTTTTCTTTTTGGAGTTAAGTTAAGTTATTATCATAGGAGGCTCTTTAATTTCCCATGTTTTATACAGAGAAAGAGTGGGTGAAGGTCTGGAGAGCTTGGAGTAATTTTTGCTTGACAAATAATATAGAAAGGCATTCCTCGGTTGACTTGGAAACATTTACCAGCCGGTTTGTATAAAACTTTGCAGGTGGTATTTTTTTCCCATGTTCTAATAATACACTGGAAGCAATAATTTGGGTTCTATCCCAAAGTGCAAATTAGTATTTTGTATAATGCAAAGTCTTCATCAGTATAAGCATCGATTGACAATGTTAACTTTAGCATGGTTAGCCATAATACCTTATTTAATTTGGTGGGGTGCCATGAAACATTCAGCTATTGAAAGAACAAGGAGGTCAACAAATCACAGAGTGGTTTATGTAGCAGTATTCATGGGTATATCAGTTACAGACCATTGAGATCTGTATCATTCAGACGTGGCTTGATTTAACAAGGATGGGGTACATCTTTTTGTTTTTAACCTTGGCAGTTTTAATCTCAGTTTGAGTATTTTTTGCAGTACTTACATTAGTAAAAAATAAATAAATAAAGGACAAAGATTGAGAAAATGTAGGGTAAAGGCATGGAAGAATGATGACTGATAAATGATGCACATGTACATATATATATATATATATATATATATATATATATATATATATATATATATATATACACACACAAATTGATTTTGCAATATGTTTGTTTCACTTTTCAAAGATCTCTATATTGCTTTTTTTGTTTATTGATCAATAATTAAGGAGGTGGTTGGCTTTTCAATTTTGTTCAGTTTATGTGCTATAGTTATGATGCTAATGTCAATACATATTTGGATAAGATGGAGTTTATTTGAGTTTGTCATGAGCAGGAAAGTAGGAGGGGGCAAACTGTTTCTCAGCCTGATGGTCAGTTACAGTGCTGCCATAGTCCCTCTCCCTCCTTTTATACTTCCCCTTTTCTTTCTTGAGGTAGTACAAATACAGATGTATGACATTGAGTAATAGCACTGTATTTTACAAAGGACAGCTTTGCAAAAAGAGTGTGATGGTAGGCCCTCAGCAACGTGAACATGCAACTAGGAAGGCTTCATTTCCTGCCACTAGGTAATATGCCTGTGTTTGAAGGTGTGGTTATAATCTGCAAAAGTACATGCTTATAATCTGACTGTTTATAATATAAGCATTGGTTTCTATAAATAAAATAAAATATTTATGTGAAGTTTGTAAATAATAAATCCTGTAGTTGTAACCTCAGTATGAGATTTTTTGTGTTTACTGAGGAAATGGGTAAAGACAACAGCAGTTTTTTGGTGTAAAACTTGTTCAGCCTGTGACCTCTGCATCTTTTTGCAAGCCATGGGGCACAAAGTACTTAACATGTTTGCAGTGAAATCTTGCTGCCAACCAATGGCAGCCACTACTTCCCTCCTTCCTTCCCCATCTGCACTTGGCAGTCGATGTGAGTCTGTAACCCACCTTTTGGGTGTTGCAATCTAACTATTTACCATATAACCTTTGGCTGCAATATGTAAAAATAATTATTTAAGTGAAATTGCTATACAATAATCCCATGGTTGCAATCTCAGTTTGAGTGTTCCTGTTTACTGGCGAATTGGATAATGGGCAAAAGAAATCTTTCTACTCAAAGTAAATGAGAGACTGCCTTATGCCCATCTATAGATATATTTTTCAAAGCATTAATAGTTGTATGTCTATTCTATGGAGAGAGTGAGTTTAACTATTCTAGTAGAGCAAGGAATGTTACAAAAAAATTTCATTAATGAAATCTGTCATACATGTTCCCTTGCTACAGTAAAAAAAGAGAAAGGAGTACACATATTGGTCTCCTTTAAGAGTACATAATGAAAGGTCACATCGCAAAATATTGCAAATCAAAGACCTGCCATTGGAAGATGACTTAGCAAATGATAACTTGTCTGCTATGTTAGGTTCCCATTATCAGACTTCATAAACTTATCATTGGTAACCAGAAGAAAATTGCAAACCTTAAAGATTGTACAGATGTATAACTGATATCCAAAAGCTCAATGGATGAAGCTGAATATTGTGACGAAAATTCTAAAAAAAAAGATGTATTATGCAAATACTGAACAAAATTGTGCAAATCTTGGACTGAGCCCTTCCAAACAATAAAAATGTCATCGACAAAATGTCAATAAAATCCTGTATATGACATCCATTGTAAATTGTTTAGAACTGATGCATCTTCCATTGAGCAAGAAACATGTTGGCTTAGCTATTGACACAAGATGTACCCATAGCTACCCATAGCATTGAGTTTTTGGATCTACGTGTTATTAGATCTCCAGGTGGTAAATTTAGTACAGAGCTTTTTTAAGAAAGATTGTTACAGGAATACATTACTACATAGATGCAGCATCCTGACTATGTTTTTAAAGATGTGATGCAGGCCAGGGTGTGCATGCCTCTAGACTGAATGCCAGTGATGAGGGCTTCAAATGGGAAATAGGGACACTGAGGAATAATCTCATGGAAAGAGGTTATAAGAAGAGTGAAGTGACTAGGACACTTACAAGCTGTACCCCTGAGACAAACTACAGCTAAACTTTATTTTTCTAACAACAGTGATATTAATGTTGATATCGCTGGTAATAGGGAATGTAGGAGATTTTTGAATGCACGTATTTATTATACCAGTAATGTGAATCAGGTGACTGATATTTTTCACAAACATTGGCCGATATTAATGACAGATGAGCGCATTAAGAATTCTATAGGTGAAACACCCCATTTTAGCTTCAAAAATAGAAAATCCATCAAAAGATTTTTATGCCATCTGAGGAATAAATTGACTTTAGGGTTAGAAGAAGAGATTCTGGGAACATGTACCTGCTCAGATTTTAATTTTTGTGATTATGTAGATACCAGCAGTTTTTTTTACATCTGGATACAGGGCAGAGGGTTCATAGGTTCATAGGTAGGTACTAGGCTATCGGCCCAAGAGCCTAAGTAAGCCTGGCCAACAAGGTTCCCTGGCTTACGCCACCCAAGAAAGTTATTTACCTATGCCCCTGTTGAGCAGAGCCACAGAAGTGATCCCCAGGATGTATTTTCTATTCCCCATTAACTCATCAAGATTTTTCTTGAAGAGTGCTAATGAGGAACCTTGCTTGACACAGATGGGTAGCTTGTTCCAGAGTATGGGAAGTCTCTGGGACAAGAATCTATCCCTCCAGCATGTCCTGTTTATTGTGGTGACAAGGTTTAGGTCCCTAGAGCATGTAGCTTGGAGGGATTGGGATTTCTTTAAGTGGAGCATGTCCAACAGCTCTGGGTTTGACATAGCTTTATATGTTAGGCAGAGATCACCTTGGAGAAGGTGATGTGCTACGGAGTAAAGCTGGAGGTTTTTGAGTGTAGGGCATCTGTTTGAGGCCAGTAATCCTCTTTGTGAGGTACTTCTGTGGCCTTTCCAGCTGCTGCAGATGTCTTGTGAGGTACATTCCAAAAGGAGCGTTGTACTCTATGATGGGTCTAACGAGTGTCGAGTAGAAGGGAACAATGACCTCTTTTTTCCTGGATGAGATCTCTTTTGTGATGAGATGTGCCATGTAGAAGAATTTCCTGACTACTGTGGCAATGTGATTGTCAAAGGAGAGACTACTGTCCACCTGGGTCCCAAGGTCTCTTATCATACATTTGGCGTTAAGTAGACTGCCACCTATGTGGTTGTTCATGGGTACAGAAATTTTACCAAAGGAGATGACAATGCACTTTTTGGCATTGAGCTTGAGGCCATGGCTCTGACACCAGGCATCTGTCTCAGTGAGGCCTTTCTGTAGGATTTCCACATCATTTGGGGACTCAACTATGACTCCTAATTTGCAGTCATCTGCAAACATCATTAGCCAAAGGTGTTCTGTGTTAGCCTGCACTTCAGAGAAGTAGATACCAAACAGGAAATGTCTCAGGACTGAACCCTGTCGTACTCCACTTGTCACTGGTTTGAAGTCAGATTTGGGGTCTGCAACTTTTACGGTGTGGGTTCTGTTATTAAGCCAATTGGCAACCCATCTTGTGATGTAGGGATTTATACCTAGTTTAGTGAGTTTAGATATAATTCCAGAATGGGGGATGGTGTCTAAAGCCTTGGCAAGATCACGATAGGCTGAGTGAACCACCTTACCCTCATCTACAGCTTTGGTGACTGCCTCAAAGAAGTCAATCAGGTTCAGGAGGCATGATCTGCCTTTCACAAACCTGAACTAAGTGGGGTCCAGAGTTTGGAGGTTACCAATGTCTTTGTTTATGAGTTCCATGACGATATGTTCCATGGCCTTACAGACCAGGCTTATCAGGCTAATAGGGCGATAGTTCCCGGGATCAGTGGTGGCTCCCCCTTTGTGGAGTGGGATAACTGTTGCTGTGCGCCATTCAGTGGGCACAAAGCCTGATGTGAGACTATGATTTGAACATGGTGCTTAGGTGGGGAGCCAGTTCATTCTGAAGTTCATGTAAAATGCAGCCGGGGATGTTGTCTGGTCCCATGGATGCTGTGTTTTTGATTGTAGAGAGAGCAGATTTTACCTGCGTAGTTGTGATTACAAGGACTCTGCATTCTTCCTGTATAGATACGGGCCCTTTAGGGGGTGAGATGGGGGGTAAAGTTAGAACTGAACCTATGTGCCAGGATGTTGGCAATATCAGTTGGTTCTGTAATTTTCATGCCGTTGTGCTGTAACTCAGAGCAGATCCAGATGTTGCCATTAAGATTCTTGATATAGCTATAGAATGATTTGTGGTTGTCCCTAGAATCAGTGGTGATTTTGTTTTCATAGCTAGCTTTGGAGGATCTTATAAGGGATCTCAGCTTCTTACTGAGGCTGACCAGGGAACTCCTCCACTTGTGGGATTTTACTCTCTTGCAACAGTTTCTTCCTTCTGTTGTAGAGTTGTTTATGGCAAGGGACCAGCAGATTGGCTTCCTTTTTTTGGGGGATAGTGTCTTGGTTCTGTTTGGGATAGCACGATCCATGCACTTGTGTAAGTGCTTATAGAGTGCATCTGTGTAGGATTCAGTAGTCTATTGTCCATCTGCATGGGTGTCATGAAGTTCACCACTTCTGTCTTAAGAAGCATGAAGTTGGCTTTGGAGAATTTTTTTACCGTGGTTTCCTTAATGAAGGGTGGGGGCGGAATGTGGATATCTAGCATGATTATCTCATGATGAGATGTGACCAACGAGGAGTTGACTTCAGGTGTGGAACACCGGTCACTCATGCTTGTAATGACTAGGTCTAGGATATTGTTGCCCCTGATAAGTTGATCCAGGGCATTGGAATTTATGAATTCCAGAAAGCGTTGAGTGAAGGAGTTGGTACATGAGTAGTTTTCCCAGTTAATGGTGGGGTAGTTGAAATCACCCATTATTAGGGTGTTTGGTTGAACCCTAATATTTTCCAGTATATCAAAGAAAAGAAGACTGGGAATCTTGGGGCATGGTGGGGGATCTGTAGCAAGCTACAATTTGGATTGCAGTTTTTCCCTCAGTTAGTTGCACTTGGATATATTTGGATGCATTATGCTGAGCAACTAGCCTGGAGGTGTGGATATCCTTAATGAATATGGACACTCCTCTGCCTTTGGTGTTCCGGTCCAGTATAGGTGACCGAAAAGTGTGGTATGAGTTATAGCCTGGTAATGCAGGGGTGCTCCCTAGAGCCTTAAACCAGGTCTCAGTCACTGCAGAGATAGTGTTCTCCATTTTAAGGAGTGCCTCGAAGGAGTGCATTTTGAGATTTAGACTTCTAGTATTGAGTAACATTGCCCTCAGTTTTTGCTTGCCTGTTCCTGTTACGGTGGTGAATTTGTCATTTGAACCTTGCCTAAAAAAGGCACTATAGGGCCAGCAAGAGCTATAGCCAGTATCCGGAATCTCAGGGTTGACAGGTGCAGGCCATCTCTGGCAAAGCATCGTAGTCTGTCGACCATGTTGTCCCAGGCAGACAGATACTAGATCCCCTTAGAATGACACCAGAAGCTTAGCCAATTGTTGGAGTCAATCATTTTGTCTTTGTACTGCAGTATCATTCTGGGTGATGGCAGGATGCTACTCAGGGCTAGCGTCGTACCTGTCTGGGCTACAAGATTGAAGAACTCTTCCATGCCTCTTTTCATGTAGTCCAGGTTGGTACGTCTCAGGTCATTCACACCAACATGGACAATGACAGAGTCATATTTGTACTTGTTGTGGAGTGACCTGAGTGTGTGGATTATGTGGCAGATCCTGGCACCCAACAGGCAGCTGACAGTAACATTCTCCTTGTTTAGCCATGTGAGTGGGACATCAGTGTGCCTGACTATAGAGTCACCTATGACTAGTGTGTTGGGTGCGTTCTTTTGCCTTATGGGCTGTAGTTGAGTGGCACACTGAGTCTGTGGGCTATGTGTCATTTGGGTTGTGTTGGGGGGTGGAGGTTGCTTGCTTTTCTGCTTTGGAGGTCTCTGTTGCTTGAGAAGATTATTGTTGAGAGCCTCCATGAATGTTTTGGTGTTTCTATGTGTGGATTATGGTGGTGTAGGTTTAGTGGGACTATGTGATGAGTGTGGTGTGGTGCAAGTGTTTACTTTCTCCTCTTGACTGACAAGTTCAGTCTTGGTTGGAGAGATGCTTACCTCCAGTTTGGCTAGATAAGTGCATCTCTCACAGGTTGTAGCGTTGGGTGGTAGGAGGAGAGGGTTGTCTGTGTACATGAGGCAATTGCTGCATTTCTCCAAGATGCCCAGATTCATCAGATAGACAGGAGAGAACACTGGGAGTTGACTCTTGGACATGCCTGAATAAAAAAAGACATTTTGCTCTAGACAAGTGAGTAAAGTGAGTACAAAAACTGTTTTCCTCTAGGTAGTGAGGAAGCTTGAGGGCCGTAGTAATTTATAGCTTATTTAGTGCTTACAGCAAGTTCTGAACAAGTGCTGAGCACGAATAAGCAAATTCAGGTGCTAAAACTAAGAATCTATCTGAACTAGACTAGTTACAGGAAAGAAACAAGTGCAAGGTTTATATTTAAAGTCCATGCAAACTGTGAGACATTCCACATAGTTTATTTGGCATCTTGTATTCTATGTGGCTCACTTTATGTTGGCAAACTTAAGAGGAGTTTTAAAGAATGCATTAGGGAACATTTGTATAGCATAAGGACTTCTAATAAAATAAATGCTCTAGCCAAACATGTAGTAGATTATCCTAAACACAGTTTCAAATTTCTGGTGATACAAAATGTGCATGAGAATATGGATGGCATTAATAATAACACACAGAGATCAGAACTTAGATGGATCATTAAACCTAGAGCAGACGGGAGGTGGGTCTGTCACTTAATATCAATTCTGAAGGTCTGCAGTCTACCTAGGTGAATCACTGTCATATAGTGGTGGGCATTTAATGATAATCTTTGGATTTCATATAAACATACATTGATGAACAATTGTTGTCTTGGATGACATTTTTTTGACTTATTGTATTATTCTTTAGATCTTACATATAGATCTAATGTCAAATGATATTTTGTTTCAGTACTCTATTTTGTGATCCTGGTGAACTGAGCTAATAACTCCTAGTTTGATGAATGGAGGAAATATATTGTGATTGTCCCATTGTCAAATTGGGAGTTGTTGATATGTTGGTATCGGGCCCAATATGATATTTACTTCCTGAATGTCTTAGATTAGACAAATATAGTGCATCTAAATGGATGGGTATAGTATATTACGATTGTCCTATTTTATTTCATCAAGAGTGTATGATAGGTGATAATGGCTTTCTAGCATGGTTCTTTATATCTGAAGTTTATGAATTAGTGAGAATTTTACATTTTTTTAAAATGTTTTCTTTACACTACCTTTCAGATTTTATATATACACTTATCACTGACTAATATTGTTCCTTAGTATGGCATATATTGTTTGCCCACTCTAATAGTTTGATTAACAAGGCAAACATTTTGTGATTGGCCTGTTCCAGGACTTTGACATCCTGATAGGTTGGTCTTGCACCTCAATATGATTTCTGCTTTCTGAATATCTCAGATTAGTTATGTACAGTATATTTCAATAGAAGAGTATATCACATTATGTTTGGTTTATTTTACTTTATTTTATTGCATGCATGATATTTTAGCACAGTGTTTTCTACCTGTGAAGTTATTAGTTAGTGGAAAATATTTATATTCGTTATGTCAAGAAACAATGAAAAACAATATGACAATTATTTTTCTGGATGTCCTGGATGGATATACATGGACAATTTAAGTTTTGGCAAGTGTCACTGTTTTTATGTTTTGAAAGTTTTAGACTAGATGAACACACTATATATCAATGAATGAGAGCCACACATCATGACTGGCCCATTTTTATTATGCAGGAGCATCGGATGGGTACTTCCTGAATGCCCTAAATTGGACAAAATCTTATGCATATGAATGGATGGGGTAACATAATGTGACTGGCTCATTATGATGTGTAGAATGCATCCAATAGGTGCAATTGTTTTCTAACATGATGTCCCCTTTGCAAAAAATTTTATATTCTAATTAATGGGGAAAATGTTGTGATTGGTTTATTTAAAAAAAAAAACAAAGTATTTGAGAGGCTATCAATATATTTTGGAAGAATTTATGTTATGCTTGTAAATGTGTTTGGTCTGAAGAAGGTGTCATTCCGACAGTGAAAGTTTTAACATTCAATAAACTTTTTATTTTGTAAATTCAGTCGTGTTTTAGTTCATCCTGCCATTAATGTTCTCATTCATTGCATATATTTTGGAGGAGTTACCATCTATCCTGGACATTGCTTTGCTTTCTGAGCAAGTTTAAAACAATTATTAGAAAAATATGACATTGGTTGACTGTGTCATTTATTGTATTTATTACTAAAATAAGTTTCAAATTATTTTGTTGATATTTAAATTTAGATTGTAAATATTATAGCAATAACCCATGCCTGGGTGTGGGTAATGTGGGATTTACCCACGGTTGGTGTGGTTTGGTCCCGAGGGTGAAGCCCGAGAGACCAAACAAAGACAACCGTGGGTAAATCCCGCATTACCCACACTCAGAAGTGGGTTATTGCTATTATACTATGACATTATTTAAGAAAAGAAATAATTACTTTTCTTAAATAATGGCATTGTATATAATCTTTGTTGCCCTTCCGCAGCTGTCTGGTATCCATCAGTTCTGATGTACTGCGCATGCCTATGCAGTACATCAGAGCTGTAAAAACGGAGAAAGCAAGATCTCCATTGCTTTTACTGTTTTGCTATGTTAAATGGGTTTAACATAGTGAGACAGCTTTAAAATAAGCACGGAGATCCTCGTTGCTTATTTTAAAGCTGGTACGCTATGTTAAACCCATTTAACATAGCAAGACAGGTTTTAAAAAAGCAACAGAGAAAGCAAGATCTCCGTTGCTTTTTACACTAATATTAAGCTATGTTAAAGGAGTTTAACGTGAGACAGCTTTAAAAAAGCAACGGTGATCTCCGTTGCTTTAAACCTGTCGCTATGTTAAACTCTTTTAACATAGCGAGACAATATTTTAAAGACTTATACTAATGGAAAAGTCCGACCGGACCTTTTTCCATTAGTATACGTCGATTTACAACGTGCACGCTGGCCAATTAGCGTGCACGTTTTGGAATATTAATGAGGGGTCATGGTATAATCTCTTTGTTGAAATGTAATGGTTTTTTATTGCTATTTGAACAATAAAAAATGCAAAAAAATTAAAGTAATTGACCAAGATATGACATAAGGTGCAGTGGGAATAGGAAGGAGGATGAAATAACAAACAGTAAAATTTATATGATGTTATTTTACAGAAGCTAGATGCTGTGGTGGAGTCCAATTTAGAATACCGTGAGCTATTTTGGCAGCTCAGCTTAGACGCTAGTAGATACCCAGGTCTGAACGACACTCTTAGCATTACTAGTGTTCTGAAATTGAGGCAAGCCCGTTTATAATACAATTCAGCATAACATGGCATCTGTTATATTACTACACTATATATTTTTATATTTTTTTTTTATTTTTTTATTCACTTTTGCATTCATAAGATTTTAGAATAAGACACACTGAAGGTTAAGTACCCATTTGAAACTTAGAAAAGAAATGTTTTTATAATGCTACTAAGTAGCCCTAGATTTTAATTTGGAATCTTGATTTTACCCCCGATGTTCAAAAGGGGTTACTGCATTTATTTGTGATTACAAAAACACTCTGCAGAATTTTCTTGGTACATTTTAACATTTTGATTTAATGTTATGTTTAACATGATTATTCAGTTGCCAAGACATTTTTACAAAATGAATCATTTTTAATGAAAATAAGATTGTATTTTAGAATTTGCCTTATATGGTGATTTTCCTTTTGGGAAACATCCACAGGAAATCGTGTGATGACTGTGGAAGTATTTAATGTGAATGAACTTCCAGTTCATGTTTTTTGCCTTGAAAAAGCTCGCAAGTGGTCGAGTGAAAGCGCTTGGAAGAGACTGTGATTTTAACTTTGCCTTGTCATATTACAGGATCTTATTGGAGACCTAGCAGCTGATTGATTTCTTCTACTGCTTATTTTGAAAGCCTTTGTGTACCTGCTTCCGGGTCCTGTGGTGCCAAGTGGTTTGCATTCGTGGTTTGGTTTTGCTTCTAGTTTTGTTTTTTTCTATGTTATTTTACAGAAGCTAGATGCTGTGGTGGTGGACATGGGGAATATGCTGGGCAACAGGATAAGATAAAAAGTATATAGGGCCATTTGGGCAAAAATAATGAAAAAAGCATAGGTGTAGCTAGCTATTCTGGCACATGTTGTAGTCCCAGAATTTGGTGCCCCCAGACACCCCCCGAAAAAAGCTTTTTAAACAGCAGCTGCTAGAATTTCTGCCACACAAAGAGTGCTAAACCACTTATGTTCTGACCACAAATGCAATATCAGCATTCATTTTAGAAAGCAGGTATTGCATTGAAGATATTACACAGATATTAATACACAGATGGCGATAAATCCCATGCCTGCTGAAGGCAATCAGTAGACACATGTTTATAGACACTATACATTTTGTCAGTTTGCATGCTCAATAACACCTGTTATATAGTCTAAGGTAAACATTATGAGTTATGCATGCTCTCATATAACTGTATATACTTGAGGATAGTTCAAAAAAATAAGTTTTTATATACAGAGAAATGTTAGAAGGCAGAATATTCAGTTGTATACTAAGAGAGTGTGAAGGAGCACAGGTACTACAGGAGGAGAAGTTTGTCAATTTATCTTATAAGGTGAAGTTATATTTGTTTTAGGTTTTTGTCTATGACTGATTTATTAATAGCAGCATACAAATGAATGTTATGTAAGATTTTAAGAATTAGAAAATTATTCTGTAATAGACCTGTGATTTGATAATTCAGAAAAATTGTATAATGCTGCATAACTAACAATACATTTGTATGGAGGCAAGGAATTAAGAACTTGAAAGGGGAAGATTATAACAGAATAATATTAAATAATAGAGTATAATATTAGAGAATATTAGAAGAAGAAGAAGAAGAAGAATATTAGAGTGAAGAGAAAGGGGCAGGGCTGGGAGAAAGGCTGGAAAAAGATAACAAAATGAGTAAATGGGAGGTCTGGGGGAGAGGGAGCTTCAATTTACACATGTGGCTCATGAGTGACCTTGGGGTCCAGCCCTGAGGAGAGGAAAGTATGTTTGGAGATGTGGTTGAATGCAGGGTGTGTGAATACTCGTATAAAAACAGGGCAAGTTTTGAGTAGAATCAAGACAGAAACAAATAGAACAGAAACAAATAGAACTACATTTATCAAGGTGGGAGATAAGAGAGATGCAGAAGAATCTATAAATGGGTAGCAGTGCACTGTGTCCCAGGAGGAGAGAGAAGAGGAGTAAAAATATTAGTAAGGAAGATGGACACTGGTAGTGGGAGTGGTACATGACAGACACAAGAAGAAAGTGGGTAGTATGCAGAAGCACATCTGAAGATTGAGATATGGGAGCAGGGCTATAATCTGGTCTCAGCAGAGAAAGGATGGAGGAAATTACATGGGATTGTAATAAGAAGAAAAAGAGATAGCATAATATAGGTTTGGGATTGTAATAAGAGGAAAATGAGATAGGGTAGTATAGGTTATGGAATGTAATAAGAAGAAAAGGAGATAGCGTAATATAGGTTTAGAATTATAATTTAGCTTTAGAGCCAAGGCTGGACAAGCTATATGAGAAGGTAGAGTTTCATATGAAATTTCAGAAAAGTTTAAGGAAATAAATGACATTTAACTTTATTACAATAGAAGATGAGCAGACAAATAGGTTGGACAAAATATTAGTGGATGTTGAAACTCTATATGAGGGGAAGGCTGTAGATATATATGAAATAGGGGTATCAAGTCACTCCTTAATTTCAATATTGTGGAAAGGGGGAAGGATAGTGTAGCGAGATATAGGTGAAATTCACGTTAGTGGATAGTAC
Source organism: Protopterus annectens (assembly GCF_019279795.1). Lineage (NCBI taxonomy): Eukaryota > Metazoa > Chordata > Ceratodontiformes > Protopteridae > Protopterus > Protopterus annectens. The sequence continues at coordinate 1,507,350,963 of NC_056731.1, forward strand.
CTGAATCAGGGACACTGGTTGCCACAGATGGCCAAGGATGAGATGCAAAGTAATATATCAGAAGGAGGGTTTAGAGACTAGGGATCATGATGGAATTAAAGATGTCTGGAGTGTGGATGCAATGAAGAATAGAAGATGGTAAAATAGGTAGTGACAAGATCTAATGAGGAAGTTGGAGGGACAGTTGAGTCAGGAGCAGAAGAGCAAGCAAATGAACAGGTTATGAGTGACAGGGATAAAATTATGGCATCTTAAGAGGAATTACATTAGTTAGAGGATGAAAAATATGCTGGTAGATGTGGAGAAATAAACTGGAGAGATATGTGAATTTGGTAATCTACAAACTAAAGGACATGAAGAAGAGAACATGAGTAGTTGGAGTGGACACAGAAGAATGAAGAAAAATAATCCAGAATAAAATGATAAGGGAAGAGTTTAGGGAATTGTATAAGAAATGTTAAATTCAGTGAGAGATACATGGGACTCAGTTTAAGAAAGGGGAGGAAAGGGCTATGGAAGAGGACAGATACATAAAAAAGTATGTGGGAACTTATAACAGTTATCAAACATATGAAAAAAGGAAAAGACTTTGAGCTGGGTGGCTTTTCAATTGATTACTATGAGCTTATCAGAGACATTCTGGTTGCAGGATATATAGCATTGGCAATCTTATTTAGTAAAATAGAACAGAAGAGAGATACCAGCATTTATGTGGCATGCAGTGATGGTAGTGTTATAAGTTGTGGAGGAAAAGGATGATCCAATGAATTATAGACCAATATTTTTATGCAACAGTAATGCAAAAATAATGGCTATAGTATGAGAAACTAAGCAAGACAATGTTTTCAAATGTAGTGGTAAAATTACAAGTAGGTTTAATGAAAGGTAGATCTTCTGCAGATCACTGGAGACTGATAGTGGACTTCTTGAGTTGGTGTGAGAGCGGATGGGATAAAAGGGGCAGGGGCTGTCCTTATGGATAATCAGAAGGGTTTTGATTCAATAAATTGGGTGTGCATGATGAAGACTCTAGAGCATGTAGAGCTCAACATAATATTAGAGCATTACATATGGAGGCTAAGGTTTAGGTTTGTGTGAAATGTGGCACAGCAGATAAGGTGACATTAGCTGGGGAACACAGCAGGTGCCTGTTGTCCATGGTGATTTTCATAGCTGTCATGGGCAAGCTGGCACAGAAGACGAATGGACTGATTGATGAGGAACTGAGGGTGTAAAGGAGAAATATATATTTTCTTGCTAATAATAAGTTACTATTGGAGGACACAAAAGTGATGCTGCCCTAGTTGTTGCTGATTTTTAAAGAATTTCAAAAAGAATAAGGTTTGGTATATCACCCTTGAGAAATCATTGGTAATGGAGGTGGAAACAGGTACAAAGGTCAGTAGGATTGCCATTGTTGGCAGGAGAGGTACTTGGGTGTTAAGATATATTCAAAAGTAGGAGTGATTTCAAAGAAAAATTTGGAAGAAGTATGGGATACAACAAAAGAAATGTTAGGAAAATGAACAGGTACACTAAGGTGGAGAATAGAATTAGTAAAGGCAATGGCATTACTGTTCGTAATTTATATGTGAAAAGGTGCACATTAAACAAATGACAATGTGATGGGGGAATACTGATGATGTGAGATAGCTTTATACGAACAGTAAACAGGAGTAGGCTAGGAAAGGAAAGAATGAGGGCCCAGATGGTAGCAAGAGGATAGAATATGCCTGAGAGTAAATGGTATGCAGCAGCGACAGTGCAGCAGTAGCAGGGAGGTAATGCAGGATTAGCAAAAGAAATCTAGACAAGGCCAAAAACAATGGGGGACAAGAGTCCAAAAATAGGGACATATTTTAAATATTACTCTTATAAACTTAGAAAGTTGCTAGAATAACACATTTTATGTTTGCGTGCATTTTCTGAAGGATGTGAAATTTGAAACTCAAATGTCTGTCATTATTAGTGACTTCAACTTCCATTGGTTTGCCAGAAAAACATAAATTTTACAAGGAATGAAATTATGAGGCAAAAATCTACACAGTCTGCAAAAATCTGGACAGTTGAGAAGTGTGATGAAATGTTTGAGGTGAAGAAATATATTTAGGGAGTTAAAGAAAACAGTAGAGGTGGGAATAAGGAATTTTGTAAATGAGTGGAAGAAACTGGGAAAAGTATTTAATGTTATGGATGTGATGAGTGAGAATCAGCAGCAAACAACTGTTAAGGTTTTAGAGGAGTGAAAAAAGAAAAGGGTGAAATATATGGATCAGATGCAAGATGACAGGAACAGAGTGCAGTATATGACATTTGAGATGGTGAAAGGGACATTTGGATTAAGAGTAAGGAACTGACAAACATTTATGGGAGTATTCAGAAGAACAGGTATGGGAAGAAACAGGAAACACAGAAGTGATAAGGAAGGTGTCAGAGCAAAGGTGTGATGGGCAAGTATCGAAAAAAGGGGTAGATAAGGTGGATATTTACATATACATAATAAGACACAAAGATCTGTGGGAAAAGGAGGAAACAGTTTAAGTAGGGTTAGGTACCTGTGGCTAATGCAAAATGGGGAAAGGCAGAGTGAAGAAATGTGGGCTGAAGCATGACAGATGGTAAAGAGCTTGAATGTATCAAGGCAAGTGATTAACATACAAGGCTAATACATCAGTGAAACGGAGGTAATAGTACGGGAGGTGAGGAGGTTCAATGAGGAACCCCAAAGTGCTGGAGATGTAGTGAAAAGGACAGCGATATGTGGTGGATGATGCAAGGCATAGCTCTTAACTGTTCAGACTTTTGCAGAGTGTCTAGATTTTAAGATCATATTGTTGGTCTGTACCTTATAACATTTTTAGTTTTTTTGGCAAATCACTGAGGTTTAAAGTCACTAAGAAATGACAGACATTTAGGTTTCAGTCTTTATATCCTTCAGAAAATGCATGTTAGCACAATACCTTTATTCTAGCAACTTTCCAAGCTAATAACAACAACATTTAACACTTGTTTCTATTTTAGGGCCTTTGTTTACCTATTATTTTTGGCTTTATCCAGCTTTCTTGTACTAAGAGGTTGAGAGGTAGTTTTGCAGAAAAAAATGGCATGCTACGAAGGCAATATGGAACAACTTATTTAATAAGGAAGTAAATGAAGGCTGGATGTTATGCTTATAGGGAATAGATGAAGGACAGGGACACACAGAAGAGATAAGGGGAGGGATTAAATGAAGTGCAGTGAAAATGGGGAAAAGAAGGATGAAGGTGTTATTAATAGCAGGATTCCTGAAAAGAGATATTACTAAGGGCTGGGAATTGGTGGATATTAGTAGAATCAGGGCAGCCAGGACAGGACAATAGATCTGACAAGTAACAGTGAGTGAGGATAACAGGAGATGAGTTAATGATGAAGGGGAGTGTAGTTTGGAAAGGGAGACAAATGAGAGACAATGGGTTAAAGGGAGAAGAGAAGTAAATTGTCAGAGTATTAATGCACGAGGTGTTCTATTATTATGAACTGCAGGAATAGTAAAGACAATAACTAAATAGTAAACAATTTTTGTCCTCTGTGTAATGAATAAATGTTCAGTGTGGATGTGTATTGTGACATGGATGGGTCAAAGCTTGTGCTGGATTTCAGATGCTGTCTGTGAATTCAATTGAAATGACGTAGACCAAAAAACAATCCCCTGGATTTACTAATCTTCTGTGCAGGACTAATCTAGTCTTGCATGGAAGTGGCAGTTTAGGAGAAGGATGGCAGCACACCATGCATATTAATGAAGGCGCCCTGCCTGACCTCCTAATCCTACATGGAGTGTGGACGAGTGCAGGGGGCGTGTCTGAGAGCAGAGCTCTCAGAATAAACATTCCCCTGCAAAGTAGCACAGCAGAAACTGTAAATAAATGAGCGAGACCACTCATAGGTGTCCACATATCCCTACCAACTGTCCCCATGTGTACAACAGCAACAGTACATATAAATAAAACGAAGAAACCCTTTTATTCTTTTTTTTTAAAACCCCGAGTACATCTAACCCTAGGTGCATGGGTTTGCCCATCGCTTAGCTATGGTTAAAGCAGCTGAAAAGTAGCAGCACAGCAATAGTGTAGTGGTTCGAGCAGCCGCCTAATGAACAGACATTCCTGTTTTGAGTCCCATTACAGCACATATCATTTTCCATGTGAAATCTGTATATGAACATATTTTTACATCTTATTGCTGTATAACCTACATAATACCATTTAAATGTGAACTGGAGTACTGCATTAAATGCACATGTGAAGTGTCAGTGTCGTAATGAATAAGGCACTAGTAAGCAGGATTAAGCACAAATAAGCAGTAGTAAGCATATATAAGCAATAGTAAGCATGTTTAAGTTCAATTGCATGGGGGTAAGCATTGTTTACACAGATTAAGCAAAGTAGAAGCTAACTGAGTGCAAGAAACTGTAACCCGAGGTTAGCAGTGCTTACCGCCACACAAACATGCGCAAACCCACTTACAACTGCTTTAAAGTGCCTTAATCACTCTGTACCCAATGGCCCATGTTCTGCCCAGCAACAAAATAAACTGCCTCTGTAAGGCTCGAACTCAGAACTCTGTACATTATAGTCACAGTAGTTAACCACTAAGCCATCATAGCAATAGGTATGAATGAGGTATCAGCAAACCAATCCTCACTACAGGAAAATCAAACCAAACATGTGAACTAAATCTATGTACAGTGTGAAGTGGTATAACCTGCTACATAACATAAATATGTGAACTGGAGTACTGCAGTAAGCATAGCTGTGAGGTGTTGTTGTAATAAACTGTAGAAGTAGTAGAAGTGTAACCTCATGAATACCAGGCACATATAGAACCTGCAATGAATAATAAATCACTGCCAAAAGGCAAATATAGTGTTAATTAACTATTAAGCAATGCTAACCACAGCACAGCTCAACTTAGTAAGAGTAAGCAATGTGTAGGGAAGCCAATCCAATCTGCCTAACGGTATATCCCTTTAAGCACTGCCAACCTTAGGTAAGCAGGTCTGCCCACAGCTTAGCCTTTTCAAACCTGGCCAATCACTGAAAAGTGTGGGTAACTGGCTGTATTTAAACCACACAGGCGGGAATACGGTCCATAACTGGCTGTAGCTTCCTACTGCAGGCAGAATGGCTGTTGTGGCTGAAGGCACTTGTTTTAGAGCACAGCATAGGGGCATCCAGGAGTCAAAAATCATGGTATGGCTCCTGGTAAAACACCATGGGGAGAGACTACTGCAGGGCCAGTACCAGGGTTCACAGTATAAAACTGAGACCTGGGACAGTCTCGCCTGTGACCTCACCAGTGCCACAGGTATCCCCTGGACTGTTGAGCAGGTCAGGCACCACCATGTTGACTTGAATAGGCAGAGGGGGGATGTACTGGAACAGTGGATCCAGAATTCTTGGCAGATGGCTAATGCCCCAGTACTGAGTAAGTACTCATTCTACTAAATAGTTAAGAATTGCCTAGCTTGTGTATACTAAGGATAGGTATGGCTAAATGTCACTGTATTTCTCCGACAGCTGCAGATGAGTGGGCTGCAAACCAGCAAGCCCATGATGCTAGGTTGCAAAGGCTGCGTCGCAAGACAGGTTAGTAATTAGTCTGCATGTACTTTCGTAACAAATAAATATAAGAACCTTAGAAAGTGTTGTACCAGTAGAAATAAATGTGTAATAGTCTGTGAATAAAGGTATAACCCCTGGATTGCTTCTGTTTACTCTTCTGTCATATGTTGGTGAACTGTTGCATACTATAAATAGTAGTGTTGTATTTTAAGCAGTGTCACCCACACTGTGGTATGCAGGTAAAATGTGTATGAAATCCTGCATAACAATGTTGGAAGTTCCAAGAGGTCAGTCATATTGTACAAGTGAGGGAGACTTAGATAGAAAACAGTAGAAAGCTTTACATCAGTTCCCTGATAGCGCAGTGTACTGTGATGTTAACTATAATGTTTTGTCACACACAGCAGGGGATTGAATCCTGGGAGTGCTACTAAGTTGTATGCATAATCATACTCCACAACTGTACAGATTTTGTTACAATGTCCAGATAGAAAGTTGTATGCATAATTACATCCAACAACTGTACAGAATTTGCTAGAATGTTCAGAGTGAAATTTGTATGCATATTCATACACCACAACTGTTCCAATCTGTCCAGCATGTCCAGATAAATGGCCCATATCATCAGCCTGGTACCCCGTCCCCTGACAAATCAGTGTGATGATCCAAAAAATGTGGGCAGCCGTTAATGACATATAACTGATAGTCAAACGTGTACATAGTCATGGAATGTATATGAAAACAAACCTGTCATTCTAGCTCCTCACCCAAAGTGTATGACAGCAATACTCAACATATGATGCATTAATACCTGCATCTTGTCATGCTTGTATGTAAGACACAGGTCACGTATACAATAATCTATAAACATACCAGTGTACAATATAAGGCCATTGGGTAGTGTAATAATACATGTAAGGGAAAGATCACTGCAGTGACTAAGAATGTTGTGAAAATTACAAGGATATATTAGTTGTTAATTGAACTCTCTCTCTCACCCCTACCATATGTGCAAAATAACCCAATGATTCTCCTCAACTGGTATGTGCACACTCCAAACTTTTGTTGGGACATATGTCCTAATGGTTAAATATTCACATTTGTTTCTAAGCATGTGCAATGTTAAAATATACCCATATTGGTGGCCTGTTGCAAACCTGCATGCTCTTATAATGGCCTTTGTTGTTCCATATATGCATGTGTTCTGCTTGCTCTGCAACTGTGTTAAATCTGGTGTTTTGGGTTAATGGGAATACCTATGCATGCTGTTATAACTAATCTTGAATGCTGTTGACTGTTACTAACCCATATCTGTCATAAATCTGCGACAACATAGCTCGTATGGGAAGGCCGGTCCCAGCGGACCAACCTGTCCCGCCTCAGCTGGCCATGGCACAGGGCACCAGCACATCTGGTGCCCAGCCTGGGACCTCCTCCTCCGTGGGCCCTGCATCACCTTTGGGTGGAACTGCTGCAGGGTATGGGGCTCACCCCCCCCCCGGAGTAGGCGTAGAGGAGAACCTGTCACTCATCAACAGGTTTTGGTCATGGTGCATAGGGAGCTCGATCTGGAGTATCGTGACAGGCTACGCCAGCTTGACAGCTGAGTAGTGCAATTAGAGGGTGAGGCTGCCCATCCTACACAGCTCCCAGCACAGCCATCTCTGGGGCCATGAAGGTGTAGTGGTGACTGCCCATGGGTGCGGACCTCAGTCTCACTGTTTCCAGTTGGGGGCTCATGGGCTTGCGACTTCCAAACAACCCTCCCTGTCCAAGGTGTTTACCCCCCACATGTGTCATATACCAGCTCTGTATGCATCTTGTTTGTCTTGTCTGTTAACCTACCCAACCTAACTCCCCAAATATACTTATTAACCCTCCCCAACATCCCACTCTCACCTGAAAAAAAAAGGGACAATCTGTTCCCACTAAAAAATCTCGCCCCATACATAGCTGTCCTTTTGCACATGTGTCCACTGGACACATGTAATCTGGTCTAATTGGCATCACAATAAATATATGTTGTCCTCACCCCTTTCCCAGGGGGCTGAGGGTCCAAATGTACCTGCAAATTTAGTGTATATGCACAGTTGTTGCTGTAGAAGAAATGGGCAGCTATGGACCTTTCCTATACCCTTCCTGCCTATGCCTAGCTATTTTCCCTACTGTCTTTCCCTCTTTGTGCCCCTTTTTTGCCACTTTCCTATCAACCCCTTTTTCTTTTCTTTTAAAGAAATTAGGATGGGGTAAGTGGTAGTGAGCAATTTTAAGCAGCAGTAAGTGGGTTTGCGCGGGTTTGTATGGGGGTCAGCTATGCCTACACAGCTTGAGCAATTCTGAAGCTGACTATAAGAAAACATAAGCAGAGCTTGGCAGTGCTTACCGTCACACAAACTTGTGCAAACCCACTTACAACTGTTTAAAAGTGCCTTAATCACTCTGTATCCAATGGCCCTTGTTCTGCCCAGCAACAAAATTGACTGCCTCTCCAAGGCTCAAACCCAGGAGTCTGCACTCCATACACAAAGTGATTTACCACTAAACCATGGCAGATATACATAACCTGATGTTTTCACAAACATATCATCCAGCATAATCAGTGAACAATACAGCAAATGTATTAATATCATACCACACAACCTGTTAATGCAAGAAGTCTGGGCAAAGTATGCCACACTGTGGGTACAAATAGGGTACAAATAGGGATATATATCAACTAATGCTCTAATACACTTAAAATGTTGCTAGTTACACAGTTATATGTATTAGAACACATATGAAGAAGGAGATGAGGTCTGAAACACAAAAGTGTCAGCACTAGTTACTGACTTTAATGCTGCGATCATCCATGCCAATTGCCAAGAGAATGAGGTACAGGCCAAAATATGAGCCAAACATGCGTGGACATATGGACAGATATATATCTGTAAATGTAGACAGATAGATAGCTATATGTAGATATACATATATATATATATGTATTTCACACAAATAATCATATGACATCAATTTATTTATTTATTTATTTATTTATTTATTTATTTTTGTTGACCGGGCTAGTCTAGCTGGATACATATCCATTTTCAGCAGAGGCCCGGGGAGAAAAGCTCCATGTACAAATGCATTAAGGTATTAAACACTTAGCAAAAAAAGACTAGCTACAATTATACAGCATAACAAGTGCATAAGTTAGTATTGTGAACACTGTACAGTGACATTAGAGTAGATATAGCATAATCATATTTTAATTCTACAGAGGGGTTGACAATACAATCATGCAACAGTTAACATAATTAAGCATCAACATTCATTTGAGAGACAAGAAACTTAAATCCAAAATCACAAAGTAAGGGAAAGAAAAGAAAAGAAAAAGAAAAAAAGAAAAATAAAAATAAAAAAAAAATAAAGTAGAGACAAGGCAGGAAAAAGAGCAGGTAAAAAAGGGATTGGTAGTCAAAAGTCAATGACTGACAGGGGTGGTGTTTGTTAAAAAGCATGAGAGGAGGGGGCAAAAAAGTAAAAGTATGTTTTAATCAGGCTTAGAGCAGGGACAAAGCCATTGTCCTTTTAGGTAATATCTGAGGTGTTTCTTAATGTGTATTTGGCCTGTGTCTGCAAGTTCTGCAGTAAGAGGTATTGCTACCTGCTGTCTGTAACACTGATGTCCACACACAGGAAGGATGTCATCCATGAGGTGGAGATGCATGGCTGTACATATGAGCAGTCCACCATCACTGCAGTGACCTGCTCCACTATGTACGTCGCCATGCTGCTGCTGTGCAAGGTGACCACCTTGCAACAGGGGGGGCCATAACATCTATCCCCCCCCTCACCAGAGTGGAGGAGCTGTTCATGAGCCTGGTAGCACCTGCCTGCCCCCAACTGCAGACATATACAGTCATGGAGGTGGGTGCTACCAACACACTAGACATGGAGCATGCAGGTAAGGTTCCAGGGCATATCAGTAGACCACTGTTGTGTGTGCATCTGTACAGGTAGATCATGCATATGTGAGATGTGGAGTCTGTTGCTGTGTAGTATTGATAATCAGTTATGCATAATCTGTAGTACTGTGGACTTCAGCTGTTGTTTTACTGTAATATTGCAGCCACCCTGTAGCAATGCCACAGCTTTGGCCACTGATTTCAACTCTATCTCATCTCAATGTAGGTACCTCTGGGATACCAGCAAGGCAGTGGCCGGATGCCAGTGAGTATGGTTTAAGGTTATGCTTGGCAATTCACTGTGCATGTCATAGCTAAGGTGTAGGCCATGTACACATCTAACACACCTACCCATAATGCATGCTGTACATGTTCACGGACAGAGCACACACCTCACTAATGGGATTAACAGCCTCAAACACATGTAATACACAGACCATCCCAGACAACTGTGGCTACACTCCAGTGCACATTGCCCAGGCACAGCTGACATCTGCCTAACATACACAGCTATGTCATACACAGAGCAGTTGAACATGCTACACAGAAAGCAATCCCAATCCCTCTGCAAACACATGCTCCAGGGTCCTAAACCACATCAACACATTACACAGAACATACTGGAGGGATAGGGCCCTGTCCTGGGGAATTCCCACACTCTGCAATGGACTACCCATTCATGTCAGGCAATGCTACTCATTGGCCCCCCTTTACAAAAACACTTGACAACTGTTTGGGAAATGGGGAATTCACCCTGGGTAGTACATCTGTGCCACAGTCTGACAGGGGCACAGGGGAATAACATTATTGGGTGGTGCATGGCTGGGAACCCCTGTGGCTAGGCTTATGTAGGCCCCAGGACCAATAGACCAGTACTTACCTATGAACCTGTATGTACCGCAGGCAACATCAGCCAGGGCTCAATAATGGTCAATAATGGTCTCTACACTCACCATAGGTACAGTACATTGTGTCTGTGGTCGGTCTAATGGTATTCTATCACTCATACATGCACTAGTGATGATGACATCTGTGAATACACATCAGCCATTCACTAAACACGTGTCCACGTATAATCCAGAAACACACAGAGGCTGCGAGCAGCAGCAGAAACATAACTGACACACAGACACACATCCTGCAATGGTCTGTACACCTGTGAGGTATGGTGCACAGTACATACCAGGGTGCTGAACAGATGCACAGCAATGCTGTGGACATGGGTGCAGTGTGTTCCAGGTGGAGGGCCATCACCTACTAACAGAAGCCATGCATCACAGCCATGTATAATGTTGGTAACGGGGATTGACTACAGTTGCACTGCATGCTGTTGAGCACCACATGTCCTGCATGCTGACGTGTCTAATTACCGGTTTGTGTGGAATACTGTACTGCACCATCACCTGCTAATGTATGTGCTATGTGGGTGCTGGAGCTGTCTGTAGGTGCTGTCTAGTGGAGTGTATGCGTTGTCATGTATGTCGACTGTATGTGTGTATGTCTGTGTGTGTGGCCATGTTTGCACACACATATGTGTGTGTGTGTGTGTGTGTGTGTGTGTGCGTGTGTGTGTGTGTGTGTGTGTGTGTGTGTGTGTGTGTGTGTGTGTGTATGTACTGTTTAGCGGTGATGTACAGGTCTTACAGGTGGCTAGGTGGGGCTGGGTCCCTCCTGCAGGGAATTTGAAGTCACTGATACAGACAGTGACTATGGGGATAGGTGTGTTGAGGCACAGGCAGGGTCATCAGGGGCTGCCGCTGGGCCATCAATTGACATCCCACAAGTATCCACCCCATCCACGCACACAGTCACACTGCCTCTACATACCTCATCACCATTGGCCTTAGCTGAGGGACAGTATATGGCTGCGATTGACCAGGACAATATGGTAGCTATGGCACGTGTGTCAGGACACAGCAGCCATAGCCAGACATCTGGTGGGGTATCACATAGGCAGATGTTCAGGGTTGCTTGTCAGAGCACTGCTGGTCATCATGCCCCTGGCAGACGTGCCACATCTATATCAACCACATGCATGTTCCAGGCTGTCATGGTGGCACAGGCATGAATGGAACGGTACACCAGACAAGGTCTAAGGGAGCAGAGGGCTCATCACACCTCTGTAACTGACAGCATCCATTCATAATTACACCGAGGTCATGGATAGACGGTGGGGGTGAGACATTGGATCTCATCCACAATGTCATGTCCATGCATCAGGACAGGACGGGACAGTTGCGATGGCCACATGGATATATGCCAGCAACACCAGCAGCTGGAGGTTGCCATGGACATCCCATCAGTCACAGCCACTCCCATAGTGGTAGTACCAGCCCCAGTACTGTGGGGCGGTGCTGTTCACAGACCATCATAGCAGACCATGTGCACTCAGCCCTGGCCAGTCCCAGGAGGGTTCTGGATCCAGTTGATGTCTGTCAACCACAGGGACAGTACCAGATCTGGCTTTTTACCTGATACTGCCTGTAGCACTCCTGCCAGGCACAAGTCCTGTGTCTGTGGCCAGAGATGGTGAACAGCAAACCTTGCCAGGTACATTCTGCAGCTGTCTCACAAATCCCCATATAGGGCAGCCATATGGTGGAACTGTGTGCATGCAGACACACACATGAACAACAAACCTAGGGCAACCACATGCCTGCGCACATGACAACACCATTGGTCCAAAACAGTACTTAACCCCACACACACACACACACACACACACACACACACACACACACACACACACACACACACACACACACACACACACACACACACACACACACACACACACACACACACACATGTTCTCAATTGTATGGCTCAGCCTAGGCATCTAGCAAACCAACAACACACCCTGTGCATATGATGATACCTGGGCCACATCCTGTCATCCGTAACAACAATGCAGGGACAGGCTAGCATGGTGCTAATGCACAGGGTGACTGTACAACAGTGTAACAATGGAATGCCGCGTAGCATGTTGTCAGCAGTAAAGTGAAATGCTAATATCTTGGAAGGTGTAGCGGTCCAGCCATGATGCATCATAGCTGTAATTAACAATGTTGTATTGTTGTCACCATTATCTATTCTGATTGTGTTGTGTTTGTCCATGTGTCACATGGCTGATGGGTGTAGTGGTGTCAGCAGGCCTTCTATAGTGGACACCAGTAAGTGTAGTGGGTGGTACACATGACATGGCTGGGTACAACACACAGGGCCTTTGGTTTGGATGCAGTACAGGTACAAGACTGTACACATAGAGGTATGTCCCCATGCAGGTAACACATCTGTTGCCCATGTAATCCCACCAAGACAGGATAGACACAACCATACCTTGCTATAAATGCAGTTTGTAATGTGGATGACACTGACCATGCTAACAGCAGGGTGCATGTACCTTCCCCACTCTACTGCAATCCTCACCTCAGTACATGAGTGTGCCAATGCCAGTGGCATAGCCCTACCCTTATGAGGGTGTGTGGCACTCAACTACTGTGAATGGTGTAAACAACAACTAACAACCTGATTACATACACTGTACAGTATTACAGATAGCTATGTGGGAGGATAGATGCAACAGTAACTGCAATGATGGCGGATGTGTCCACAACAGCCACACCCAGTGAGTTATAGCAACCCCAGTAGTGCTGCACACCTCTACAGTGTGGAGGAGGGCATTAACACATCTATGACATGTGAAGGACTGTATGTCCATGGGATGGCACCTCTGGAATGTTGGCATTTGGCAAGCAGTCCTGGTGGAAACATATTCTGTGAATGGAGGTAGATACCTTAACATCTACACACATTCCTACATGTGGGATGTTGTACAAAAGCCTGCTATGATCTACATAGGCATTGTGCACCTCCTAAACCTCATCTACACCTGTCATGATCGCATCAAGGAGGTATACCAGGTTCAGGTTGTATTCTCTGCCTTTGACAAGTCCAACATTGGTGGGGTCCCGTGTGTTAAGATTACCAGTGACATTGGCCATGGGCTCATTGTTGATATGTTCCATGTCCCTGCAGACCAGGGTCATCAGGCTACTGGGTGGTAGTTCCCAGCTGACATGGTGCATTTGTGGTCATCCTTCCCAACATTGAATCCATTGTCAGGAGTAGGTCTATTGGATCGTATGAGGGATCCCAGCTACTTACTGCGCCTACCCAGGGGGTTCCCCCAAGCATGACACTTCACTTGACTGTACTGCATGATATGTTAGTAATGCCAGACTGACATCCTACATGTGGGATGGGATGCTGTTAACATGTACTGCCCTTGTTGTGTAGGGTCCTGGTTATGGGATCTGCTAATGTTGGTAGTGTATTGCAGACCAGACGTGTTTGGATGTAGGTAAAAGAACACCTATTCATGCCAGATGTATGTTGTTTGGGTCTCTCAAATATGAATGTGTATATGTGTATATATATATATATATATATATATATATATATATAAAAACGTAAGTAAATTAAGCGTTATATATAAATAAATAGTCAATGCAAGTATTCAATATAAATGATACAAAATAAAAAACTTGACTATTGATAGTCGTTAAATAATTACAAATACTCATATACATGATACAAATACATAAAGATATAAAAATATAGACGTAAAAATATATGTTAAAATATAATGAATCAGTTATGAAGTACTAACATAACTTGCAGGCAAATAACCTACACAAAAATAACCTGTTGAAGGTACTAACTAAGTGACTGGTAATATAAAATGTGTAACTATATAAGTATCTATTTTCTAGGAAATAATCTATATGCTAAGAAAAATCCATTTTCTCTAGAGGAGGGTAGTTTCTAAATCATCTATATCATTACTTTTCATTCATTTTTAGAATTAGTATACAAAAGATGTTCAACAGCATGCAATAGCATAGGAGTGTTGCTCTTTAAGAAATAATTGTTTGTGTAAGGATGTTGGCGCCAAAATGTATTTAAATATTATTGGAGTGTTTTTATCATGGTTCTGAGGAAGTCTGATGTCATTCAGACGAAAGCGCTTAACCAATTGTTGCTGCTTTTTACCTTGGGTGTACAGTGTGTTTCTATAATAAAACGGAGTATTCTAAAACAAAACGGAGAATTTTTCTTGGTGTCCGAGCCCCTTGGATATGTGGTGCTGATGGCCTTTCTGGAGATTTGACCTCTGGAATGTTGGCATTTGGCAAGCAGTCCTGGTGGAAACATATTCTGTGAATGGAGGTAGATACCTTAACATCTACACACATTCCTACATGTGGGATTTTGTACAAAAGCCTGCTATGACCTACATAGGCATTGTGCACCTCCTAAACCTCATCTACACCTGTCATGATCGCATCAAGGAGGTATACCAGGTTCAGGTTATATTCTCTGCCTTTGACAAGTCCAACATTGGTGGGGTCCCGTGTGTTAAGATTACTAGTGACATTGGCCATGGGCTCATTGTTGATATGTTCCATGTCCCTGCAGACCAGGGTCATCAGGCTACTGGGTGGTAGTTCCCAGCTGACATGGTGCATTTGTGGTCATCCTTCCCAACATTGAATCCATTGTCAGGAGTAGGTCTATTGGATCGTATGAGGGATCCCAGCTACTTACTGCGCTTGCCCAGGGGGTTCCCCCAAGCATGACACTTCACTTGACTGTACTGCATGATATGTTAGTAATGCCAGACTGACATCCTACATGTGGGATGGGATACTGTTAACATGTACTGCCCTTGTTGTGTAGGGTCCTGGTTATGGGATCTGCTAATGTTGGTAGTGTATTGCAGACCAGACGTGTTTGGATGTAGGTGGGGAGGAACACCTATTCATGCCAGATGTATGTTGTTTGGGTCTCTCAAACCCATCAATGGTGCATGTGGACATATATGTTGTGGTTATGTTCCCAATTTCATCTACAGATGTATGTTCATATATACCTATATAGATATATATATATATGTGTTTAGCTTTATAAGGGAGACAATCATTTCTTCAAACAGCACTTTCTGCAAACCGAAAGGACCAATTTGTCATTTCTAATTGCACCACAGTTCAAAACACAGCAACTCTAAAAGCAGCTTCACTGATTCTCGAACTGCAACTTGGAATACATATCATAATGCAAGACCCCTGCACCACCCATCTGGGGGGGATGGGCCCCAAACAACCCCCCTACTGTGATATACTAACTCTGAGTTCACATTACAGTGGGGATAAGCAAACATTCCAAATCTCCACTATATTGCCATCCGCACCAAAATTGCCGAATCTGCAATGAGCGAATGCATAGTGACATTCGCTCATTGCACATTCGATGCATTTATTGCAAGATTGTGCAATGTTGAAAACATACTTTCAGCCTTCCAGCTTTCGGAGAGATGATTTTCTCCCTTTGAAAATTGAACCATATATATGCTTACATATATACATTTTTAGTGCTGTATATATGTGGAAATATGGATGTATACATATATATCTATAGATGTATGCGTATATATGTATATATTGGCATATAAATATATATATATATATATATATATATTTGTGTGTGTGTATATTTCTATATCGACACATATATGTGTCTACACCTATATGTCTACATATACACAGCATGTTACATATGTGTACACAGATATATATCTATGTAGGTATATACGGACATACATCTGTAGATAGCAATTGCAGATTAACAAATACACATATGTCCACATGCACCGTTAATGGGGTTAAGAGGCCCCACACACTATACGTCTTGTACGAATAGGCATCCGCCCCACAGCCAAACACATGCGCTCTGCAATACACTACCAAGTACAGTCTGCCTCCCATAGGACATGTAATATGTGGAAGCCATCAGCATCCCCAGGATACAGATACACAGACACAGAAATGCAGATAAAGATATATATATATATATATATATATATATATATATATATATATATATATATATATATATATATATATACATGTGACTACACATACACACGCAGATATATGTACAGTAAGATACATATGTAGAAGGTGCACATAACATGGAACAGCCGCTATGCCTACAGTTAACACCTGAACAACTGGACCCTGTATGGGCCCCCCATACTAATGTCAATCATTGCCTGCAACATATACCCATAGAAAGGTCATAGGAAATACACCACACACAGGTTTGCAGAAATGGGAATCCTTTAATTGTGTACTATAACAGTTCTATATGCCATGTCATATAGCTATTCAGATACTGACAACCATATAAACAGAGTACTGCAACTGTGAAACAGTTACACTAATACAGTAGTCTGGAAAGAATCACAGCTGTTGCTGTCCAGGCCAAGCCCTTCAAATTGCACAATAGCAAAGACAGACTGGGCCACAGGATACCAAACAATCAACAGTATGTACTGCAGGTGTGTAGTTCAGCAGCTTCTATCTACACTCTGTACAAACTCAGTAGGAGGTAAAGACGTTTTGTGATCAAATGAGTTGTAACTGGTACATAAAAAGGCATAACTGACACCATCACAAGCACACCAACAAACAGAACAGTCTGTATGGCAGGAGGCAGTAGGCTTGCAGTACCCCAATGCATATAAGTAATGTCAATATAGTTGAAGTATACAGTACTGTACATCCAAATACCTTGTGTCAGCTCACCCCTGATACCCCCACATTTTGTAACAGCCTAGATCATTTATGGTGCTCCCCACCCAGACTCAATAATACAGGCCCTTATACCACTGTTACATACATTGGCCTATGCAGTGCATAAAGGCACACATGTATTGTGTAGGTGATGCCCACACATATATGGCCCCAGCCCGTCTGTATGTGTGAGGGATACCACAACAGTGGACTAATGGCAGTGTGATATACTCACAGCCCACAAGAGAACAACCCCCAACAGCATGACATATGTGTAAAGCTTGGTATGTAGATGGAGGACAGAGGCTGGAACACAGGCACATATGTGGAACACTGTTGCCATACACTAAGCAAGGTGCTGGTGTTACAGGATAGTCAGAAACATACACTTAGTCAGGGAACTGAGGTCAGAAATAGAAATGGATGTAGCCATGGAATGATAACATGCAACACACACACTGCCAGTGTAATATTTGACACAGGACCTGTGTGGTGGACGGACAACACATGATAGGCATACCTCTGTCCAGCAAGAGGATATGCCCGCAATAGTGAGCTATGCAGAGAGACCACATTCCAAGGTACACGAGTATGTACACACACACACACACACACACACACACACACACACACACACACACACACACACACACACACACACAAACTCACACACACACACCCTGTAACACCAGTACTATGCAAAGCATAACACAACTATACTCGGAGTCTGTCTGTAGTTCCTGATCCTCCTACAAATATGTGGCCACTCTGAGTGTGCAGGTTCCCCTGTAAGAGGTATTGCTACCTGTTGTCTGTAACACTGATGCCCACACAGGAAGGATGTCCATCACACATGAAATGTAAAGGGACCACACCCACATGCTGTAGGGATTTATAGTGTGTGGTTGCCATGATAGTGGTAATTGGAAGTAGTACACGTGTAATTATATATATATATATATATATATATATATATATATATATATATATATATATGTATATGGCTATCTGGATAAGTATATGTACATATATTTCCACCATATGTCCTGGACATGGAGTGTAGCCCTATCCCAGCCCCTATAGTCTCAAAGTCATTGTGCAAGAGGATGTCAGGTATGTATAGCAGGTATATCACTAGACTATTGCTACTGTCATTGGGATTGTCTTCTATTGTGTGTATGGAAGGTGACATCTGCTTATAACATGTGTGCTATTGGCTACTGACAGTCATCCTAAGGAAATCATTGTAAAGTACTGCTGCTGGCATGTAATGCCCCTGTGGAGTGCAGCAGAGATATTGGCCACTATATGTGGAACTTTGGATACATCCTGTACAGTCCAGAGGTATACACATAATCCCTTAGTGCACAACATGTGTTCCAGGCCTGACAATATGGATGTAGACAGCCATGTAGATGGGTATAACACATAATGACTGGTATACATTTGGCATCATAGGTATTGGATTCACACACTCCTGTCTGGCCTGACCATAATGACTGCTGGCACAGGGGTGCCATGGATACATACTACTCACTAGATATTGACACACATCTGTACAGCATCCCACCTCTTTGTCTGACATACATGACTTTTAAGGGAGGCCCAGAAGCAGTACATCTGGCAAGTATCTGCACATGACATCTTACTGGTTAAGTACACTAAGCTGCTAGGTATGTAACGATGCACTTTGCAGGCTACAGGCAGACTGGCTCAACACTGGCCTACATCTTGTATGGGGGACTGCACATGTACCTGCATATATAGAAGGCTCAACAGCCATGTCACAGCACAGGGTAAGATACACCTGTGTGACAGTGCATAACCACAACCAATGTGAACACAGCCATAGCCACATATGGTAAGCTAGCATAATATTACAGTAGATGGACTATCTGTTCTATACCATCCTTATATGTGCCACTCACAGAATGACCCTATATATACTGGGCTGGTACATAGTTTGGTCTGATGGCTGGCTATGGTATGGGACATGTGTGTGTATATGGCCATACAAACATGTACAGCAAAATGGTACCATACAGTGGGGCAGCATGTAACATCTGACAGAAGGGGAGATAGAACAATGACATCTACCACAGTCTGTACACAGGCTAAAGTACATATTAACAATACACACATTGCTGACATTCACCATCACTACACCTCAGTACTGTACAAACATCCACAGAATGTCCAGCTTATGTCATGAAATATAACCCCTACTGTACATGACATGTGTAGTAATCTGATATATCACTGGCTTGTTATCAGATATGATGACACTATTTATAGTGTACAGCACATAAGCACCACTTCATGCATGACATATATACAAAGGTTGACAGAGATACATACACAGGGCCAATATAGACATGTTGCTGTCATAACCTCATACATTTTCCATTGCAATGGGGTTTGTTGCAACATACGCCCTATGAGGGATATGAAGTCAGTAACTGTGTACGGCCTTCACCCTCTACAGACTGCAATCCTCACACTACCTTCTGCATTCCACAGATAGATGCACTGTGACTAACACATGAAACCAAAGGCACAACACTGCACAGTCTGCAGATGAACCTGCAGATGGGGATTCCTCATATACATGGAACTGACATGGAAGGTATTGCGACATGTACAACAGGCATATCCAGACAAACAATGTTAAACCAACATTACTCCAAATGCATCATAGCAGCACTTACAGTCTGTAGTCAGGTCAGGCACATCCCCCTCCTGTCTGTTGCCCTCTTTTCACAGTGTATGTTGTTAGAGGTAAATCCCCAATCCATCTGAGATGCTGCTTGCCAAACAACAGATCTAGTTCCTGCTCACAGTGACTGAAAAAGGCCAACACCACCATGATGTTCCTAGGTATTGGAGTGTGTTTCCATGCAATTGGCTATGGGAATGTTACCACAGCTGTTCCACATGCAATCAGCTAGGGGAGGGCTGCAATTCATGCAGAGCGTGTCAGCTGATCATGAGCATCAATTAATATATGCATGCTGCTGCCTAAGCAAGACAGGTGTGGGTCTCCACATCCACCAGAGAGGGAGTGTGGGAGGCAGACAAAGGCAAATACATGTCAGGGATGGGTGGGAGAGTAAAACTGAAGCATGTTTGTGTCACACACCTACCAGCACAGGGTATCAAACCCCCAATAACTATGTAGTGCTATCACAGTTCGATGCAGTTATTGGATGCACCACATGGGTTACCTGCTGTGGAGCATTCAGAACATATATGTGATGGTGAGTGACATCTGCAGCAGGGAAAGGTGTTTGCATAGTTTATAGTGGTGTGCTGTGCTGGGCTGGTCTGCTGCCTGTGTATTTGGCTGATTCTGATACATTTCACCTGTCAGCTAAGCTAGTTCTCCTTGATTATCTTCCTACTGCTGTTTTCCCTTCCCATTGTCTCCCTGTTTAAGCCTGTGTGCGCACCACTCAAACGGAGTGCTCAAATTTGCACAGAGCTGCTATTTCCTGGTTTAACTTCCTTTTTCTTCTTGTAAAACCCAGTGCGCAGCGCGCACACCTGCTTACACTCTGTAAAGAGTGCTATGTAGGTTTGGACATACCCCTAGCTTAGCTGTGCTAAACTAGGAGCAATCCTGAGCCACAGGGCTCCAATCCACTTACAGTATGCCTGACACACACCCCCATGATGTCACCTATATCCTAGTCTTGCACCCATCTATTTATACTCTTACACTCTTGGGACCTGTCTCACATCCTGGGGAAATCTGGGATGCACTATCCTTCCCCTCATTTGCATAGGATTGCCTGCTAATGCATAGTTACATGTTCCACACTTAGCCTCCCCCCTTAGCAACCATTACTCACTGGCCAGCTTGTCTTATGCCTGCCATTGACTTGCATGTCAGAATACTACTTTTAGTTAGAATGCTTATTTTAGGTTTATTTTATTATTTTTCCCCCGATACCATTTGCCCGCCACTGCCCTATGCTTAAACAGCCGAGATCGGCAAAAAAAATAAAAGTTGTTTTTTTATTTTTTAAACAATTTGCAATGCCAATGGCCTTCTACTTGGCCATTGGCATGCTTCCTCAATAATATGCAGCCTTTATTTGGAGCTGTCATAGCTCCGTTTTGTAGTTTGCAGAAATGTATTCGGTTACTAAACGAGTACATTTCTGCAGACTGCACTCATCCTGCACTGACAGCTGCCGGCTTCCTGGATCGCAAATTACCCTCATTTGCATGGTTTTCACTGGCAAATGAGGGTAATTTGCATACAGGAGCTCGGTCCATGCAGGATTAATCTAGGAGCTCACGTGCACATACCAGGAGCTCGTTCCTGGATCGCACGTTGGCCATATTTCCGAAAATAGCTCTTAGACTAATCCTGCATGCTCTACAGGGCTTAGTAAATCTGGGGGAATGTGTTACCAGACTATAAAATTAAAGAGACAAACAGTGACAGAATGCATAAAGTTCACAGAATATGGTATCCCCGGCCTACCATATTATCAGGTATTATGTGAGGTTTTTACAGTGCACCACAGGCCTCACAAAGTCTATCGTGGATAAAAGAAAGCTATGTAGAACCTTTCTGGTGTGTCACATTTGCTCTGCATTGTGTTTTCTTTCTTATATGGTGTCTATCTATATGCTGTATTTGTGGATTTGGGGTGTTCATGACTTTCTATGTGCCCTGTCTAGCTTGGGGCCACAGATCTATGACCACATATTAAGTTTTGCTTCACCAGTGTACAGCTGGGATTATTTCTACCTGAGACCTGGTTTGCATTAGACATTATGCACTTGCAATATTTCATCAGTGAAACTTGCACTTCAACATTCAGCAGTGCAACCTTTTATTATATGCCTCCTTTATAGTAAGGCTGCTATCTTAATGGTCACAGTCTATGATGCAGTCTCGCAGACTAAGTGATTCTGATGTCTGATAAACTTGTCCAGTGATTGACAGCTACCCCAGGCAGATATCCCAGACATGTAATGAAATCCACAGCAATGATCTGCTATTATTGTGAATTATCAGGCAATTGAACTATCTTCTTCTTAGCCTGCCTAAAGTCTATTCAATGGTGCAATCAAATGCAAACAATCAGTTCACCATGAGGTCATGTGCCTGTCTGGAGAAAACCATTGATTACATGTGTTTGATGCAATCTGCAGTGCTAGTTTCTTTATTGGAAAAGTATATATGGACTCCTAGAAATACTTCCTTTAATGAAGTCTTGCTCAGTATCATTTAAAAATGCTGAATTCTGCACACAAATGTATTGGTTTTAATGCATTTATTCACTTATGTATTCATTTATTGCAGAGCTGTGAATTGGCAGTCCTCCAGTGGAATTACTTAATACTGAAAGCATTTGGACTTCATGTCAAAAGACAAAACTAAAATCCCTAAACTGAGAACAGCAACATTCTTTAATTGTTTTTCCTTTTAAATGCTTTTCTCTCCTTACACAAGGTAACTACTTCAGCCTGAAAAAGAATAATGTGTAACTAGATGCAATGATCAATCTGTAATGGTTTTGTTTGTAATTGTTTTTTGGATGCAGTAGTAATACTAAATGTGATCACAAATAAATGTCTCTTCCCATCTGGAGTGTACAAAATTGGAAAATAAAAAATAAATGCCCATTTTGGAGACCACTGTCTTTAATGAACAACAAAACCTCAGCTGAGTGCTTTCACCATTAACAAGACTTTAAAACTTCAGAAATTATTTTCCAAGGGATGCAATGTCTGATACATGACATTAATAATAAGACTTTACATGTATACCCATATAAGCCTAATGGACTCCTGCTGAAAGTCTGTGCAATTGTAAATCTCAGAATAGCCACTGAAAGGTAAAACGTGGAATAAACATCAAGTCTGAGGTTTTGGTGCCTTAGAATATTCCCCCTACTCTAAGGTTCAGCAATACTGGAGTCAATATGGATAAGTGGCAAAGATATGGGGGTAAAGCTCCTTCATCCCAGGTGGCACAGGTGACAGGGGCTCGCACCTACTAAGGGACTTTAATTGATTTACCATAAGCTTTAAAATTTGATGCATTTTGTTTAGGCAGTTACATTTATTTTTCACAGTTGGAGGGCTTATGGCTGTAGTCCATGCACCTCTGACAAGAAGCAAACCAGAGTTTGCTAACACGGTTACTGAAAGAGAATGTTTTCATTTACCAAATTTAACTTATTCACCTCTGAGAATATGTAATTTAGTGGCAGAATAATAGCATTCTTACGACTGCAGATGTAGTTAACATAGAAACATGGGAACAACACTAGTCAATTGATTTTGGAGATGGTAAGATGCCTATATACACCTATAGCCCTAACAGATGAGAGAAGCTTGCTTCTCAGTGCAGAAGGGATATTTTGATAAAAGAAAGGTTTGTCTCTCAATGGGAATATACTGGTGAAAGAAAAAAGTTGTCTGTAAGTGCAGAGGGAATATTCTAGTGAAAAAACGTTGCATCCATGTGTGTAGAGACTATTTGTATGAGAGAGAGAACTGCATGGAGAAGTTAACCTCTCAGTATGGAGGGGCATAAAACAGTATGGAAGGGACAGTTGTCTGTTATTACAGGGGAAAAATCAGGGCAGCAGTGGAGACACTGTCAATTTGACATCTGGAGGACTTGCTTGAGATAGAAACCTGAAACACTTTTTGTGTTTTCTGCTGTTATAAACATTTTTAAATTTGTTTATTTTACACCGTCACTGTACCACTGATGTCAGCATATCCACTACTCACACTAAAAAAATGCTGAAACAAACATGATCTCTCACTCTAACTGGTATATACATTTAGATATTTTTGACTTTTCTAGTGTAGTGCCAGCAGGTTAGATTTTGTCCAGTCAGAGGCTCCCTCATCAGCCTCAGATCTGGATTTATATTATATTCTTATAATGTTTTTATATCATGCTTCCTCAGGCACTGCAATTAGTTACTATTTATATGATTTTTGTTGTATTTTGTTTTCAAGATTATCACTACATGTTTATGTTTAGATGTAGTTGTCAGTTGCCTAGTTAGTTGTTGAACTGAGTCAGTTGCAGATCAGTCAATTTTCTCTCTAAGCAAGCACCAAACAAAATATAGTAAAACATGGTAAAAACACATCTTAATTTTATGTAGGCAATATATTTTATGAACTTCAGTCATACCTTTCAACCTTTCAGTGCAAGACATGTGGACAAAGCCCAAAATAATGGGGGGAACAAAGGCCCAAAAATAGGGACAGATTTTAAATATTGCTCTAATAAACTTAGAAAGTTGCTAGAATAACAGGTTTTGTGCTAGTGTACATTTTAGAAGGAAATAAAGTCTGAAAGTCAAATGTGTGTCATTATTTAGTGACCTTAATCTTGAAAGATTTGCCAGAAAACCACAAATATTATGAGGAACAGACCAAAATATGAAGCAAAGATGTAGACATTCTGTGAAAATCTGGACAGTTGAGATGTATGACCTCAGTTTAACATTTTAAAGTATGCTGTTGATGCTGTTCTGCATGTATTTCAGGCATACACCACTGCTTACTGAGTTGCATTTCACTGCACCTATCTCGTGTGAGTTTTATAATGAACAGCTCAAAGGAATCTACATTGTTATATTTAAAGCAAGTGTCATCCAGAACCAAATGAGGATGGAAACCTGCCTCCTTTCATCAGTTTTGGCTTTTAGGAATTCTCTACTTTATTTTTTTGATATGTACCAAGAAACATCACTCAATCACAGTACATAATAAGAATCATGCAAAACGTATGGATAAGTATGCTACATCATGCAGGAACATTCCAAACCTGGTCTGTACAATGAGCCAGTATAAAAGTAAGTAGTACTGCACAGTAACAAGTAACCTGTAGTCTATGCAAATGCAACAGTGACTATTGAAAATATCGCAAAACTAAATACAGCAGATTCATGCTTGTGCATGCCTTAAACGAGATGTAAACAAACAGGATATATATAAGCCAGATAAGCTTATAAGCCAGAGGGAGGGTGGCCTAATGGTTAAGGTGCTTGCCTAATACAGAATTACTACATGAAAGAAAGCTATTCCATAAGTTGTCCTATTCCTGACCTTGCAGAGATTATCGTGATCTTTTAAGACATATGGCTTTGTCTGGTGTGAATTGCATTCAAAATATACAAATTATAACCATTATTGTTAAAATTATCTCTCTTAGCCACTATGTTATCCTCTAGACAAGTCCTATTCTGTTTGCACCATTTCTAGGGTCTAAAAAGTGTTATCATTCAGTTGTGGCAGGGAGGTTCCTGAAGCCTATATTTCTGTCATGTTCAGTTTAGTCAGTATTCTAACACTGTTACACCATCTAATAAAATGTGCTGATAATTCTTTTTCACCACCCTACAGCTCCAGTACCAGTCATTTGCAGACAGAACTCATTTCTTCAATCTGACATGCAGAACTTTGCAATTATGGATCAACTCAAAACCAGTAAAGCACAATTTCAGAGGTGTAATTAAGTTAGACAAGGACATAATCATCATTTGCCATTGGGAGTCTGACAGATTTACTACCAGAACTTTCATTCAGTTTGTTGTAGTGTCATTGAATAAGTGAGTTTACTTCACTGTCAGAATCTTAGACAGATTTCCCATGAACAATGTTTTATTCTCATTCCAGTCTCTATTAGTTTTATACTAATTGTTCTGTTCACATTTGAGTTTAGGGGGTGGTGGTCAGATTTAAAGAGATGAATTGAACTTTTATTTGCTAGAGTTACTATCTTTTTTATAAGTGGCGTCACCTCATATCCTTGACTGTCTTCAGTTGTTCTGAATACTCTGTCCAGAGTATAACACAAATCTCCCTCACATAAAATGTCCCAAATAATGCAGTTAGAGAAGTGAATTGTTGCACAAACTATTAGGAAAATAGGATATTCCCATATTATTATCAGTCTTCCTACATGCACATTGATCACCAGCTTCTCCATCTGCTTAAAGCTCCCCACGATCCCATATCCTTCACATTTTCTTAACAATGTAGTTGCAAAGGAAATGGATAACATGCAGTTATGGGTATTCCCATACTGAACATGTGAAACTCCATAACCATAGCTATGTGAAAGAGAAGAACGCTAGGTTGCAAATTTAAAGATGGTTAAAAGACACCCAATCGTTTTTGGCTATCAGTGTCCCCAATTTTATGGGAAGAAGAGAATGGCATCCCAGACAAGGTTCATTACTACTTTCTGTAGCTCTAGTCTTAAGATCTAAATCTAGCTTAGATAGGTTTCTGCATAAATAAATGAATCTAGTTTAGATGATCTGTGATGCCATGGGAAAGGAACTAACTGCAACAGGTTTGAAAGCTGCATTTATGCTATGTAAAACCTGCAAAAAAACTGTAATGTGAAGTTACATTTATAAAATCTCTTAACTGTGCCAGCATAATTGTGTCCATTTCTTTATGTGATATAGAGAAAATTACATTTGAAACCTGGAATATCACCCTGCTTGATAAAGTAATGAAAAGTAAGAGATGTACATGACTTAAAATAATGAATTGCTTTCATACAGTTGTTGATGACACTCTAAACAAGCTTCATTTAAGGAACTATGACTTTCGTATGTACAAAGGACAAGTGCTGGCAGTAAGTGAAATCCAGTGTTTACTTTCTGCCATTTTACTGCATGTGATTAAAAATGATGAAATCATCTCTGGTTCCTGTAGGAAAGAAATAATAAACCAACTTATTTTGAACTGAAGCATGTACATAACCCTGCTTTAGAACTTACTGTGAAGATACCTATGTAATTTTGCTTTTCTGCATCAGTGTATACAGTATTCTAATAATTTAGCAGTTAGATTTCAGCAATCTTTCAGCTAGAGTAAGCAAGGTTAATTAGCTATTGTTAATTAGGGTTTTATTTCTTTTATGGATTCTATCACTACAATTTATTCTTGCAACTCTCTGTTCGGGTACATGCACCTCTGCATAATTAAATTGTATCTGTATTATCTAATGTCTTTATTTTTAAGTGGTGTTTTGATCTATTCATTTTTAAGATCTTTTGGATGGTATTTATTATTTATTACATTATCAGAGGGTATTATTTGGTACTATAGGTTGTCAAACTGTTGTATCTAGATCCAACACCAGGTTGCTGGTCCATTAGCAGTTGTGTATTTTTATAACTGTCACGGTAGCTGGAATTTTAGGCTATCTATTTGTTGTCCTCCATTCTAGATTGGTGATGGATAAATTCTATCAGCCTTTTTTGATTACTGTGTGTGTGTGTGTGTGTGTGTGTGTGTGTGTGTGTGTGTGTGTGTGTGTGTGTGTGTGTGTGTGTGTGTGTAGTTCTAGCTAAGGTGTAGATACTGAAAGCCCATACCTTAGACAGCAGTGCATATTTCCAGAATGCTCTTAATTCACCACAAGGCAAGATGTGAAATGGATAGGGAAAGGAATACACAGATGTATTTAGCTACTTCTGAGGGTGAAGGTATGTACTTGAGATGGAAGTATTGGAAACTGAGTAAGTAAAACTAAGCATAGGATATTTCATAGGATAGACTTCCACAAAATATAGAATAAAGTTGGGAAGAGGAAAGTAGAAGGTATAGGGAAGTAACAGATGTCAGAAGCCAATATCAGATTAAGTTGCTCACCTAACAGGAATTAACAGAGTAAAGAATGCCAGTGCTGAAGAAAGGATATACTAGGAACAGCAGAAAAAGAAGAAAAAGAAATATGACCTTAGAAAATTCTCAAAAGGATGGTAGGTAATGAATGCATCATTTATAAGATAGAAAGGCACAAGGAAGGGAAAAGATAAATGAAACTATAAGGAGTAAACATCAGATGCAAAAGATAGGAGTTAAAGGGATAATGAGAGGAAAACATGAGATCTGCATGGTTGTGAGAGATAGTGTCGTCTGTTACATGTCTCATGTATCAAATGAGACATTGAAGCACTGTGATGGGTTCAAGTTGTTTATTTTATATAAACACATCAAGAGCTGTAACTGGAATATGTACTTAAGCTAGCTGACTGACTTCATTACTTCAAACACACTCGCAAGTTCATCTCCATTCATGCCTACATTCACTCTGACTATCAAAAATGGAAGTGATCTTGCACATGCTCAGTAACTTATATGCACATGCTATCTAGCTACAGTGGCTGACTAGGTACAATATACACAATGATCTACATTGTCCGCTTTTATTATGTGGCATGAGACAGGGTAAGGAGAGGCCCTCTAATATATATATATGTATATATATATATATATATATATATATATATATATATATATATATATATATATATATATATATATATATCAGATTAGTAGTTCAGCCCTCTGACATGAAGGCGAGGCTTCTGGTGCAGCTGTGTGCCATGAATGCAGTTCTAGTCATAATCTGGAAACCATTATTAAAAGAATGAACAGCTGGACTTAGGTCTTGTTTACCTATATGACTCATATGTAAAAATAGGAAAGGGGAAAATAAATTAAAACAGGTTTATCTACGAGCTATTGCATAATAAGAGAGAACATGGCTTCTTGCATGGTGGGAGTACAAAAAATATTTGTTCCAAATTCAGGAGAGTGCTATACATGTTAAGCCAATGTTAAACATACTTTCAACTGTGTTTGAAGCTACTGTAAATGACTGGAAAAGGGAAACCAGAAGCATTCCTTTGTACATCATGAAAGGAACTTCAGAATGGTTTGAATGTAGGAGCCTAACTTAAGAGGTAAAGGCTGAGGGGGACTGACGATGAAAAAGATAATAAGACTTTTCTGTGACGGCCAGAGGATTACATTCAAGTATTTCCTATAAACAGGTATATTACTGTTATTTATTTTTGCACTTCTTTTGTTATTTTAAATTGCTCCAGTACTCACTGCTTTAATTGGAAGATGAGACTAAGCAAATGTTACTGTTGCAGTTATTAGCTATGGTTGTATAATAAAATTTGGGAGAATAAGTATAATATGATAAAAGTTTCAAAGGTGGTAACAGGAGGAATTAGGGACATAAGGATGGATGAGTAAAATAATGCATTTTGTACATCTCTAGGGGAATGAATTAATGGAGATGGCTGTGATTTGCAGTTATTTTCCAATATACCAGTAGTTGTCAAGCCCAACACAGACAGCTTATGAACATGGCAAAAAGAAAGAAGGAAAAAAGAACAGACTGAGTCAGTTGAGAGATAAAACAGCAAAATATTGTCAGTAAGATGCTATTTTGTGCACAAGTGGCAGTTTGTAAAGTGCTGGACTGTAACACTGAAGACTATTCCTATCCAATTAAGGTTAAGAAGGTATTTCAATACTTGTTACAGGAGGGAGGGGACGTGATACTGCCTCAGAAACCAACACTTAAAATGAAAGAAAGTAATAAGATAAAGCATGTTTATTTTCCAGAAATGGACATAAACCGAAAAGTTTGGAGGGAGTGAGGAAGTTGCTCTTTTACTGAATGGAGGACAACAATCAGTAACTGAAAAAGTGAGGAGGAGGAGGAGGAGACAAGGATGTTGACTGAAACATTTGAGAAGGCACAACTAAGGGTAATGCTGCTCAATGCCAGAAGTCTCAATCTCAAAATGCACTCACTCGAGGCCCTTCTCAGTATGGAGAACATCGATGTCTGTGCTGTGACAGAAACCTGGTTCAAGGCTCCTGAGAGCACCCCAGCACTATCAGGTTTTACCTCATATCATGCCCGCCCCAAAATCCGGACAATACCAAGAAAGGAGGGTATCCATATTCATCAAGGATACTTACACCTCAAGATTGGTGAGACCATCCAGGTGCAGTTAACCATAGGCAAGACTGCTCTACAAATTGTAGCATGTTACAGGCCACCCTCACAAACTCAGGAATCTCACTTGGCCTTCCTGAAAACACTGGAGGGAATAAATGTATCCCCTAATACCATCATACTAGGTGACTTCAATTACCCAAATATAGACTGGGAATGCTACTCAAGCCCAAACACCCTGGCCCAAAAGTTCCTGGAATTCATAAACTCAAATGCCATGGAACAACTAGTCACTATCCCCACAAGAGGAGAAAACATACTTGATCTCATCATCACGAACATGGGAGCAAAATGTTCAACACCAGAAGTATACCCCTCACTGGTGAGATCAGATCACAAACAAATCTCGCTGGAGGTCCTCATCCCACCCCCTCCTGAAACAAAAAGAACACAGTAAAGAACTAGCAGACTTTGCACTTTTAAAGACTAGTGTGGTCTCCCTGAGCGGGCGGAAAACAGTACTCTAGCCGCTGAATCACTTACAAATGCCTTCTACCAGCACCTGCAGGACTGCATGGATAAGGCAATCCCAAGCAAAACAAAGACACTTTGTACCAAAGGCAAGCTCCAGTCTGGTGGACCCCAGCCATAAACAAACTCTACAACAAAAGGAGGAAGCTACTACATGATAGAGCAAAATCCTTGAAAGGTTGATCACTATAAGTAAAGCTGAGAGCCCTCATAAAATCATCCAAAGCAAATTTTGAGAGAAGAATAGCTAAAGACTCTAAAGACAATCATAAGGCCTTCTTTAGCTATGTTAGAAACCTGGGAGGAAACTCCCAGATATGCTCAGAATTAGTTCAAAATGATGAGAAGATTACTGATCCTACAGACATTGCCAACATACTGGCTGACAGGTTCAGTGCAAACGAGATATCTATACCAACAGATTGCAGACCCCAAACATCTCTAATGCCCAAGTGAGCTCGGCTCTCAAGGCAAAAACACAGCATCCATGGGACCTGATGGTGTTGCACTCAACGAGGAATTAAATCCTCAGTTAGGACAGCTGTTTAATCGTAGCCTCACCTAGTCCCACTTCACAAAGGCGGTGCCTCCCAGAGCCCTGGGAAATTACCGACCATTTGAGGCCTTATCTGCAAAGCCATGGAGAGGATCATAATGGATCTCATAAATAAAGACCTAGGGAATTTGCAGACTCTGGATCCAACCCAGTTTGGCTTTGTCAAGGGCAGGTCATGCCTTTTAAACTTGGTTGACTTTTTAAACAGTCACCAAGGCCATTGATGAGGGAAAGGCAGTCCATACAGCCTACCTCGATCTGGCGAGGCCTTTCGACACAATACCCTCGGGTATCATTGAAAAACTCATCAGCCTAAATGTTAACCCATACATCACAAGATGGGTTGCAAACTCCACAGGGTCAGAGTTGCGGTGCCATGTCTGACTCTAAGCCTGTCTCAAGTGGTGTCCCACAGGGCTCAGTCCTGGGCCCACTCTTGTTTGGCATCTACTTTTAGCAAACACGGAGGGTTATGGCTGACAAAGTTTGCAGATGACTGCAAACTACACATCTGACACAGATATCCTTCAGAAGGGTCTGGATAACTGGTGAGTTAAATGCCAAAAATGCATAGTCATACCCTTCGGGAAAAACAAGGTTACCCCTAGCTACCATATAGGTGGAAATCCACTGAGCACAGAAGAGGTTATTAGGGACCTGGGGACCCAGGTTGACAGCAGTCTGTCATTCGACACCCATGTTGCAAAAATAGTTAGGAAGACCTTCTACATTGCCCACCTTATCATGAAGGGATTCACATCTAGATCAAGAGAGGTCATAGTCTCCCTATATTCATCACTCATCCGACCAATGATTGAGTACAATGCCCCATTCGGATGTATCTGACCCGACACTTGCAGCAGCTGGAGAGGCCACAAAAGTTCCTCACCAAGAGGATTATGGGTCTCAAAAATCTGACCTATGCTGCCAGACTGAAAGAACTCCAACTCTATTCAGGGTGACCTGTGCCTGACATACAAGGCATTATCAAACCCTGACTTGATGTACATGCTTCACCTCAAAAATCTAGATCCATCAGAGCCACAAGAGACCTAAACCTTGACACGGCCATTAATAGGGATAGATTCATTACCCAAAGACTCCCTATGCTGTGGAACAAAATCCCGGTATATGTGAGGCAAAGCACCTCGCTGGCTTTGTTTAAGAGAAATCTTGACCAATGGATGGGAGATCCAGGGATTACCTCAGTGTCACTGCTCGACAGAGGCACAGCAAAATAATGGGCATAGTTCCCCAAACCTAAGGGGTGGCGTAAGCCACAAAACTATGGGCTAGGCTTGTAAATGCCCTCGGGCAGATAGCCTAGTATGAACCTATGAACCTATGAACCTATAAGGGTTTCAGATAGAAAATAGGACTTGTATGCTACAGAAAAGGTATTGCAGACAACTCCGTGTGTATTTTTTACAGGATCGGTGGCTGAAATAATAGGTGTTAATTATAACATGACTCTAGACAGATGAAAAGAAAGGACATATGGTAAACAAAAGTATCATGGCAAGATGAGGAGATGGGTAATGAAACAGGTGGGAACCAAGAATGGATGCAGATATGGATAACCATGCAAAAGAAGATGGAAGAAGTCACCTTTATGAGGACGAAAATAAAATAAAGGCCAGTAAATTGGAATTTTCATTAGAAGTTGAAGTAAGGGGAGATAAAAGCTACAACCCTTAACTGTAATGAAATCTCAGATCATGACCTAGTAATCAGGGAAACAAGAATAAAAGATAGACAGAAAGGCACGTTTAATTAGACATGGGTGAGCTATATGTGTAGAGAGCAGAAAGACTGGAGAATGCCATGATGAATGTAGGCCAATGTGGATAGGGAAAGTAGAAAAGGGAGAGAAAGCTTAGTGTAGAACTGATTAGATGAAGTAAAAGCAACAGCTGGTGGACAGATAATCAGTGATAAGATCCATGGTAAAAGGGCAAAAGAGGACATGATGTGGCAGTGGACAGGCAGAGTAACTGCTGGGACAAAGCAGAATGCAAGAGGAAAAGAAGATGTGGAGGAATTAAGGAAACAGAAGGTCAGATTACAAGAGGACAAATAAATTAAAATGATAACTAAAGTAGAAATGTTGCACTGTTTTTAGTGATCACACTGGGAGGTAATGGATACATAGTTGGATCAGAAATTCAAGAATAAAGTATAAGTGAAATGGTAAAAAAATGAAAACAAAATAGAAAAAGAAGAAGCACAGGGTTGAGGAGATAAGGCAGTTTCAATGAATGTTATACAACATTGTATAATTTATTTATTTATTTAAGTTTGATGACCTGGGAAGTTGGCTGAGCCAAGAAGAGCACATTTTCAGTGGAGGCCCGTGGAGAAAAGCTCCACAATTATTGCAAGTTTATTATAAAGGAAAATGGGGGAAAAACATGCAAGTAGGGGAATGGTGTTGAGGATCATAGGGTAAAGGCTATGTACTGAGTCAACAAGACCAGGTGAGACTAGATGTAATAACAGAGAAAGGAGAGGTTAAGAACACAAGAAAGAATTACTAGCAGTGAAGGCTAAAGTACCTCATTGACTTCTGGTGAATTTTGTTTTAAGAGTGAAGGGAATTTAGAGATCAAAGGATTTGTAGAAAAATTTAATTTGATGGCATGGTGAAATATATGGACTACAGTGTGGATACATTCGTGGAATATATAGACTACAGTGTGGACAGACTGGTAGAATATATGGACTACAGTGTGGGTAGATTGGGGGAGTTTATGGACTACAGTGTGGATAGATTGGTGGACTATATGTACTACAGTGTGGATAGATAAGGTGTTGGCATGTTCAGGGGGGTGGGACATTTGAGATATTTAGGGCATTTTAATTCCATATAATTGATAAATGCAAATCATGAGGTTATAACAAAGTTAGCTGACAAATTGGATAGAGGTCCTATCATGAATTGCAAATAAATGCACAGAAGATCTGTGAGGGACAGACACATGATAGATAACTGGTGCAGAAAGTTTGATTTAT
Source organism: Protopterus annectens (assembly GCF_019279795.1). NCBI lineage: Eukaryota > Metazoa > Chordata > Ceratodontiformes > Protopteridae > Protopterus > Protopterus annectens. Next base: position 1,507,385,021 of record NC_056731.1, read on the forward strand.
CAAAAAGTATAGAAAGACTGGAAGGAAAAGAAGGGAAGGCTAGCTTATTCTGAAATGAAAACAACTTTTGATACAGGAGTGGAGAGGTCCATACAGGAGATATTAAAATAAGGGGTAAAGGAATTGTTTCAAGGGTTGATTGGAGGTATGCACAGGAATTATCTGCTGGTAGTTATAGAAAATAGGAGAATATAAAAGAAACTGGCTTAAGAAAATAGCCATGGCAAGGATCCATTCTATTCCCAAACTCTTCATTATAATGTTTAAACAGCTGATGAGGGTGGTGAAACTAAAACTGGGGAGCAGGAACTTAAGGATGAAGATATGTTGATGGAGGAAAGTATTGAAGAAGCCCTATTAAATGTACTGGGAGTAGCTTAGAAGTCAACATAGCTGTCAAAATTATATTGCAACAAAAAGAACTTAATATTATTGAAATCAAAGGATGAGGAAGATGTGTTTGTTGTTAGACCAAGGCAATGCAATTAAGGTAATGACAACATCTATAATATTACATGTGATCAGGAATATTTCATTTTCTCTGGAATATACAGGACTGAGACAGCCTTAGGAAGTAATATAAGACTGGGTTGCAGGACCTGGGGTGAGGTAGAAGAACAAAGGGAATGTTAGGGATACATAGTGGATTGGGAAAGGGGGGACTACTTCTCTTCCCTAGTTTTGGGTATTTCAGAGGTAAGTGTAATGTAGTTGTGAATGAAGGAGAATAAGGTTTAGGAATTAATAAAAAGGAGTAAAGAAAAGGATGTGCAGAAACAATATATTAGCTTACAAGTCAGCAAGACAGCCTTGATCTGGTTGAGGAGACTTGAACTGGTATAGCACATAAGAGAACTAGTATTTGTAAAGGAGATTAAAAAGAAAGATAATAGGATCAAGAGCCATCCATAAATGGACAGAATCAGATATCTGTAGGGAGAGACAATTGGTAGAAGTTGTTATTTAAGGTAAGGAAATATCTAGATCTTTATATTGTTTGCAGGACAAGTAGGAAGTCCCAGAAGAGGTGTGATGTCCAACTTCTCATAATGTAGGAAAAGAAGGATAGAGGACAGAATACAAGGGAGGCAAAGGAACTATAGTTGGAGAATTGTGTCATGCACTAGTGGGGGAAATATATGCAGAATATTAGAAAAATAGAAGCAAAGTGGTTATAGTAACACTGCAAAATGATGGGATAAAGAAGATGGCATGACATTCTTATTGACTGATGAATAAAGAAAGGTACAACAGCAGTGTTCACCACTGTGAAAATGCTATAATATGTGAGACCAAGAGTTAAAGGTCCTTCAGATATATTTTGAAAAGAAGATGGGCAGAGGGTGCTGGGATGCAGGAAAGACGATGCATGTGAGTTTTATACATATATATATATATATATATATATATATATATATATATATATTGAGAAAAAGGGAGGATATCATTTAGACTGACAGATAAATATGTACCATAATTAGAGCCAAAGGAATAAAAGCAAACATTGCTAGGAAATGGAAAGATAGCAAAGATATCGATCAGAGATACATAGGGTTAGAGTTGATGGGGATGTTCAGAAATGTGATAAGGTGATAAAAAGTTGTCTGAGTATGCGTCTCCTTCAAAAGGGATCAGAAAAATGTTTAAACTATTTATTTATTGCATTTGTTTACCGGAAAGTTGACTGGACCTTGGAGAGCCCATTTTTTAGTGGAGGCCAGGGAGAAAAGCTCCACATACAAATTATAGAGAAAATAATTTTCAGTTACATAAATGGCTAGAAGGCTATTCTTTACAGTTTGTACAAAATTACAGTTTAGCTGCATGAATGCTTAGAAGGCTATACAGTAGCAATAATAAGCATGGCTTTTAAGGTAAGACAGTATAATGTACATGTAAGAGTTAACACTGTATTAAACAAGTAGCTGAGCAACGGATTGAAGAGTAGAATAGGAGTGCAAAAAAGACAGGGATGAAAGGTTCAGGAGTGGTAGTAAGGTGGGTATTGAGAGAGAGGGTTATTTAAAATTAGAATGTGATGAAGTTTGAAATGGATAAATATCACCCATTCATCTAAATCTTGATGAGTTACTAGATAAATGAGTGGGTGGGCCATACAAGATGATATATGAGGAAGAGTAAAATATATTGCAAGTTATATAGGATCTGAGCAGGTCAAAGCAAAGTAGAGGGAGAGTCAGGTATAGCTATATTCTGTTGGTTAGTGTCATTCCTGTGTTAAATAATTCTGGGTGTGCCCTTCTGGGACTGCTCATGTGTTTATATTTAATTATATTTTTGAACAATAAATAGAAAGTATGCAAAGAAACCTTTAAATAGCTATTTTTATTTTAATTTTATCATATTTAATGATTAATATACTCTTTTCATCTATATTCTCTGTTAGAAATTGCTGATCTAATTTTACTACTCTGAACAAGTCTTCCAGTCTGCTTTAGGTGTCATTAGCTTCAAAAGCTTTATTAATGTGCTCATATGATTAACTCAGTATAGTCATAGCCCATGTGTGGGTGAATGACTTGAATGCAAAATCCTCATGGATAATCAGAGAGATATTACAGAACATTCCATGCATGTAACAAATGTAGACAGGACACTAGTTTGGAAAGGAGCCTCATGTTCTTCCTTGCAGATAGCATAGTACGTTATGGTTGGTAGTCCAATTTGCTTTACCAAGGATAGCTTACACCTGTCATTTCAAAATTTCTACATACTTGTTAAATCCTTTGCTGACCTATAGTGCCTTTTCTTATGCAGAGTCCAACTACTGGACATTCCAGTGTTTTAGCCATATCTAACGCAGAAATGAATCACATTAATGTGGCTTTTCTCAATGCCAAATATCTCAATAACAAATTGCCTGATACTGAAGCACTCTTGCACTTGGAATGCACTCGTGTTTGTGCAATTACTGTGACAGGGTTTAAATGTAAAGAAAGAATTCATTCATACTTGGGTTTGTGCCTACCATTCCTTCAGACAAGATAGTAACTGGTGGTGTTTCCATATTTGTAAGGGATCATATCACTTCCAGACAGATTGCCAAAGTCCCACAAATTGAAATTTATAGAATTATAGTTCACCATAAATAGTGCAATGAGCTTTTACTTTTACAAGGCAACATCTATATCCCTCAATGATTATGTATGATTCCTAATGGTACTGAATGAACTGCCTACTGACAAGAATTTAATCTTATCAGGAGACTTTAAAAAGCCTGATAAACTGAAACACCTATACTTCTACTGTAGTCCACTGTAGAGTATGCCACAAGTTCTTAGACAAAAATCAAAAAGTCAAGAAAAAAGTGTGGCCCAACTGACACAGCCAAATCCAGTTTAAAAACACACAACACTTTTAATAAATAAGATAAAACAGACAAGCACTTTCAAGCATTAAGCTCTTCTTCAGATTTAAAAGTCAAAAACTAGGAAGCAGCACTTTAAACAGAAACACAAAGTCCATTCAATAAAAACTACCCAATGAAAGCAATGCAAGTCTTAAAGGTACAGTCCCATTAAGCCCAGGAGTCTTATCTGCTTGTAGATCACAATCCACTTAATCTCTGCCACTTCAGTGTTATCATATGAACAATGTTGCCTCTTCTCTTATTCTTCTTCACCAGCTGTAAAACCAAAAATGAAAAAGTATGCCTTAGATTCCCAGAAACATGTTTCATAAGTGCATTTGTCATGTTCATAATCCGGATATCACTTATGTGCTTTAAAATTCTCTTTAAAAGATCTGTTATTTTCCCCAAATAGAAGTGAGGGCATTTACTACAGGTGACCAGGTACATCAAATCACAACTTCTACAATTGGCATATAGTCTGGGACCAAATAAAACCAGTCAAAGGGTGTTGAAAAATTTTAGCACTTGAGATATAACTACATGCTTTACATAAACAACAAGGGAAGGTCCCAACCCTCTCAGATCTAAGAGGTCTATAGTCGTCACCCAAGCTGGGACCATAACACAACTGTCTCTTGAGAGACATAGCATTCTTAAAGCACAAAATAGGTTAATTGCCTACTGCTTCTCTAATGCATGCACCCAACTGAAGAACTGACCAGTTCTTCTGAACAATATCACATACCCTACTAATGTTGCTGAAGAAAGTCAAAGTCACACACACACACATTATTGTTACTAGCAACATTCTGCCTCATATCATACAATCTATGTCCATCTCTCCTTCTGAAAAAAGGGGTCCCATCCATGGATCTGACTGCCAACTCCTCATTCATGTGTGTTTGCACTTCTCTCTATCGGTACCCTCTATTAATAAAATTACTTTCAAGTCCTCAGATGCAGTTCAGAATTTGGCTGTATGTACCCATATACAAGGTAATGTCCTTAAGGGTCATTTTATGAGAATCTCTAGGCTACACATGAATGAAGCCAAATTCCGAACTGCCTCTTAGGACTTGAAAAGCAATTTTATTAGTAGAGGGTATCAACAGAGAGAAGTGCAAAGACACATGAATGAGGGGTTGCCACTCAGATGCACAGATGGGACCCCGTTTTTCAGAAGGAGAGATGGACAGAGATCATATGATGTGAGGCAGAATGTCGCAAGAAACACCAATGTGCATGTCACTTTGACTTTCTCCGGTGACGTCAGTACGGCGTGTGATATTGTTCAGAAGAACTGGTCAATTCTTCAGATGGATGAGTGCATTAGAGAATCAGTAGGTAACAAACTAATTTTCTGCTTTAAGAATGCTATGTCTCTGAAAAGGCAGTTATATTATGGTCCCAGCTTGAGCAATTAATACAGTCCTCCTAGATTTCAGATGTTTGAGACCTTCCCTTGTCATTTATGTAAAGCATGTAGTTATACCTTAAGTGCTAAAACTTTTCAATACCCTTTGACTGGTTTTATTTTTAGTCCCAGGCCGTATGCTGATTATAGAAGTTATGATTTGGTGTACCAGGTAGTCTGTAGTAAATGCCCTCACTTCTATGTGGGGAAAACTAACAGACCTTTTAAAGAAAGAATTTTAAAGCATATGAGTGATATCCAGCTTAAGAACAAGACAAATGCACTTATGAAACAAGTTTCTATGAATCCAGGGCATAGTTTTTCATTTTTGGTTTTACAGCTTGTGAAGAAGAATAAGAGAGGAGGTAACATTGTTCATAGTACTGAACTGGCAGAGATGAAGTGGATTGTAAGGCTACAAGCAGATAAGACTCCTGGGCTTAATGGGACTGTACCTTTAAGACTTGCATTGCTTTCATTGGGTAGTTTTTATTGAATGGAATGTGTGCTTCTGTTTAAAGTGCTGCTTCCTCGTTTGTGACTTTTAGGTCTGAAGAGGAGCTTCATGCTTGAAAGCACTTATCTGTTTTATCTCATTTATTATACATTTTGTGTGTTCTTAAACTGCTTTTAGCCGTGTTATTTGGACCGTTCTTTTTTCTTGATTTTGTTTTTTTTTGTTCGGGACCAACCTTTTGCTGCAGTTTGTGGAAGAAAAGGAATAGCTAAGTCAGCTCACTGTCATTATTACTATGATAGGGTGAAGTGTTGAAAGGAAAGTGAAAAGAGAACTTTCTAGTCAATTATTTATGTTTCACCTATCAGCACAAGGTGGCGTGAAGTGAACACGAATCAGTCTGTTCAGAGTTACACTTGTTTAAGCCAATAATTTGTGCTCTACTTGTTAACCAGAACATAATGCTGAAAAGGCCATTCAGGTTACCATGTACAAGATAACAAAACACGCAACATGCCCAGATTAGTAAAATGCTTCAGAAGCTTCCAAGCATAACCATCCATAAGAAGTCATTCTCTTCAGATGGTTTTACAGGGTTAACTATTAGAAAATCGAAGTTACAGAACTTCGAATACCATATGATCGACACCATATGATCGAAGTTCCTTAACTTCGAAATTAAAAAAAAAATACAAAGACAACATACCCTGACGGGTTAAAGCAGGGGGGCAAGCACCCCTGCATCCCTCACACCCCCTACTACTTAAATATACCAACTACGAGATTGCATTTTAATGCATTACAGTGCAGAAAGGGAAGATTTCCCTTTCCGACACTGTAGCACGATCTCGGAGTTGGTATATTTAAGTAGCAGGGGGTGTTTGGGGCTTGCCCCCCACATGGGGGATGCAGGGGGGCTTGCCCCCTTGCCTACACCTTTTACTTTTTCTTTTTTTTTTTTATGTTCATTTTAAAGCATTCGAATTTCCAATTGTTTGATCATTAAAGGTCGACCTTTAGTGATTTGAGCAAATGGAAATTTGATGTTCCAATAGGAACCCGTTTTACAGTACACTGTCTTACTAATGACGTTAGATTAATGGTTTTAATAATGGTAATCGTACCTGGTTGCACATGAATGAGGTGACTGTTGCTCTGACTTGGCAATGAGCTGCTTTCTGTGCCAAAAGTACAGAATTTGACTCTTTCCACCTTCATTTGCCTGCTGTGTGACTGCTTCTCTATTGCTGATACTGAACAAGGCAGTGGAATCAGTCAAGTTTGGAATTCCAGCTAAGCTCCTTAATGGTCTCCTGGACTGCATGCCTAGTAATTACATTTCTAAGGACATGTTGTGTTAGAGAGAGAGAGAGAGAGTGTGTGTGTGTGTGTGTGTGTGTGTGTGTGTGTGTGTGTGTGTGTGTGTGTGTGTGTGTGTGTGTGTGTGTGTATACGTGTATGTGTATGGGTGTATTTGTCTGTTTTAAATATTATTCTATGTGATGTCAGATATATAAATATATCTCATATAGCAGTAATTAAACTTGCCATATAACCCACCTATACTAGTATGGACAACTTTTGCAGACCCTCGTTATGCTTGGATTTGGAGTTTTACTGTGGCATTACAGTTAGATGCTTACTGTATAAACTCTTAAAATATGCTCCAGAAAGGTTTGAACTTTAAAACAGGCAACAGCATGTTTTGTGTTAACTAGCATATAAGTTGCAGATAAAGGCTTGAATTACAGTAGCTCTAACCATGCTCAATTCTACAGCCTTATATGTCGATCATTTTCTATGGATGGAAATGTATATTTGCAAAAAAAAAATAAAATAATAATGATAATATTAAACTAACTTATGTAAATTCCCATGAAAACTGATATGGTACATTGTATTACATACTATAAGCAGTAGTACATATTGAGAATGTGGTATGAATTATTTTCTAGTACTGCAGCAATTTGAGTTCTCTTGAATTTTTTAGACTACTACACCATAAAGAATTTTAAACAGACCATATGTCAGAGACACTGCAAATATATTGTTTTAAATAATAAATGATGCAACAAGGTCAACAAAGCATATCGGATTTGATAGTAAAATATCAATACCTTTTGACATCAGCAAAAGTGATTATGGCTATTTAAAATTTTTGTCCACAACGTGATATAGGGAATGCCTTGTATTTTATCTGCTTTGTAATGTTATCACTGAGAACACCAACAAAGGTTTGACAGTCAAATTGCATTTGCAGAGAATTTAGTTGAATGAAAGAAACCAGATATGCTCTGGGTGTTAAATATTGTACCATACCCCTCCCATATGAAAGGCTGTGCTCCCATGTCATTTTTCACGTGCACAGCATGATCATGAAAGGTACATTCCTAAACTGTTACCTGAGCAGCTTCCAACTGAGAATAATGCCCTCTGGATAAATACACACACACACGCACACACACACACACACACACACACACACACACACACACACACACACACACACACACACACACACACACACACACATGCACACGCACACATACACACACACACATACACATAAAGCATTTAATTCAATTTTTACACATCTCACGTCAGTACGAAGTCCCAGGAATGCATTGATATATGCATTTTGTTATTATAAAAATACATTTATATTGCATGTTAGATCTATGAATTCTTCCATCAGCTATACCTGATTTGCAAGGTCATTTTGCTAGCTGTTTAGACCAGGAGGCTCTATAAATCAACTTACAACAAACTCTGCTCCAGTGATATTTTAAATGAAATAACAGACTTATCATGACTGTCTTATGAAAGGTTAATAGACACAGTGCATTCCTTTGTTCTCTGCCCTCTTGCCTTCTGGAGAGTGATTTCAATCAGTAACAAACTACCTTTAGGTAATCTTGATAATTAAATATCACCCAATGACATTAAGCAGTTTAAATCTTAAGTTAATTAAACATTACGACCATTACAGCTCAGTACGCCTCCAACAGTAATATTTCATCAGTGGCATTTCTGTTGCATTTAGTATGATTTAATAAACTTTGGGTCAAATAACAAATAATCATAGTTTCACGGTTTATTAAAAATAATTGATTCATGAATAATGCTTACGTTAAATCTCATAATTTATTATATTACTAAAACAACTGTTGTACGGTACATTAAATTTTAAAATCAGAGTAGTCTCATGTTTCTCCAGCATGCAAAATATGTCCCCACCTGTGGCCTTTAATAACAATGTGTCAATGCTATAAGTTACAGAATGCATTGACACATAACTGTTTCTGTCCTTTATGCCTGATGATATTATGATTCAATATCAACTTTAATATAAAAAATATATAGTTGCATTTCCTATTTAGAAAATGTTGTAGGAATGCATAGTATATAGGTACACTAATCCATGGTGCATGTAACCATCTACTAAATTCAAAATTGCATCCACTAATCTTAATAGGTCAGAGATTACCATTACTCTATTTCAGCTGTTGTTACTCCAGTTCTATTCTCAAAGAGGGAGACTTCTGTGTGGAATCTGCAAGTCCAGCCTTTATCTGTTTGGGATTTTGCTGGGTTATCTGGTTTCTTCCCACAACCCAAAGACCTGCCATAAAATT
>NC_056731.1:1507398899-1507673899 GCF_019279795.1 Protopterus annectens
TAGTTTTTAGTCTTACCCAATGTTAGAATCAAGACATCTGTCTTGATTTGACACAAATACAGTGCCATGATTTGGGGAAAAAACTAAGTTAGAATATTGATATGAGCAAGCTATAAAAATACTCTTCATTCTTAAAGATAAACTGAAAAAGCCACACTCCAAAAGTGAACTAATGTAGTGAAAGTATTTAGGAATAAAAACAAAGCTTATAAATGAAAGCTGAAAATCACCACCTCTATAAACAGAAGTCATAAATCTTTTTTCAATCAAGTAAGGAACATTAGGAACAAGACTCACACCAAGTTCTTGCACAATAATGACACCCACTCAGGTTCAGAGGATGTAAACCAACATACTGACTGAGAAGTTTAGTTCAAATTTTCTCCTGCTCCTCTCCATACCCCCACCAACACAACATTAGATCTGCATTTCCTCAAAGATAACCTCAGTACAAGTCAAAAAAGTCTTAACTAAGATTACAACACTAGCTGTGAGGAGAGTGACAATGACCCATAGTGTTTCCTTTTCAGTATGTAGTATTGCTTCATGCTGCTAGTACATTTCAATTTCATCCTCTCAACTGGTTTCTTACTGGAGGCATAAACAACATTAGTGGTAACATCCACCATGAAAAATTACCCCACCAATGATTTTGGCAACTGTATGCCAATAAGTCTCACCCGCCTTATCTGTCATTTCATGGAATGGGTCTATATTATATACTCGAAGTTTCAAAACTTTGTACCTCATATGATCGACACTATATGAGTGAAGTTTGAAACATCGAATATATAATACAAAATGAAAAAAAAGAAAAACTTACCTAAATGCTCTGAGCAGGGGGGCAAGCCCCCCTGCACCCCCACACCCCCGCTACTTAAATATACCAACTCCAAGATTGCACTGTACGGAACCATTTGTTTTAACCTTCAACTTGTAAAAGTTCGATCATATGGTGTTGACCATGTGACAGTCAAACCTTTACAAGTTCGAGGTTATAATAGGTACCCTCTTGGAACAGATACTTTTGGGCCTTATAAGCAAAGAAACTGAAGGTCTGAAGTCTCGAAGTCCAAATCTTTCTGGGTTTGTAAAGGGTAGATTCTGCCTGCTTAATCTTGTGAGCTATTTCAAAAAGGTCTTATAGATGGCGGATGAGGTGTAATTGGTACACATAGTATATCTTTTTTACTGAATAAATTTTTATTGATTTTCATAAACATAAACATATATACAGTACATATATCAAAGAAATATTTACATAGTTAAAGCTTAAAGTGGAGAAACAATTCCAAAAACAAACATTACAAAATCAACTATACTTGAAAAACTTTGTTTTCTTGAATGTATCTTTGAATAAGATTAAAATTTATTACAGTCTTCTATTTCCAGCACTTGATTTATTTTCTGCCAGCCATGCTTAAGGAAGTAGGTCATTCTGTTCTTTCCTTGATTGTTTTCAATTCCAACTGTGAGACTGATAAAACCATGCTCTTGAAATGTTTAAAATTGGGAGGAGTTACAGCTTTCCAGTTCTGTTTAATATTGTTCCTTGCAATAGCAAGGAGAGTCCACAAAATTACATATTTTTGCCTTGGAACACAAGATGGCACAGGTATATTCAACAAAACTAGAGATTTTGTAAGATGGAAATTATGGGTTAACAGTGCCTGTAACAAATACTTAATACTTTCCCAATATTGTTTAAGTAAATGGCATTCATGGAACATGTTGCCATTGATTGTGATTTACATCTCCAACATCTATTTTCTTTATTATACATTAGTTCTAATTTGTGTGGTGTTAAGCATGTTCTATGTATAAATTGCCATGTGAAAAGTTTCCAATATAGTGATAAAGATGTTAGTTTTGGAAATGTAAAAAATAGTTTTTTATCTTTATCATTTGGCATTTTATCATTAACTGTTTCATAGTATTTCCATATATTTTATTATGAACTCTTGTTTCTTTAATTAATTTGTGCAATACTGATAAAATTCCTTTCCCATTTGTGGGAAATTCCATCAGCATTATTAACTGCTCTATGAACATAAGAACCTTTTCCCTAACAGACTTCTGCATTATTGCCTGTTGGTTTAAAACTGTTTGTCTTAATCCCTGCAGTGTTAATCACATGTTATTTTCAAGGTTGAACTCAGTAATAATTTGCTCTATCATTAGTATTTTATTAGTGTTTATCAACTGATGCCAGTAAATTAAACAATACTTACTAAGTGTTTTAACTGTTACTGAATCCTGAGTTATAATATTATTTTGTGTTTATGCTATTGGGTATAGGAAAAAAGACCATACTTTTATATTCAGATTTTTGTTTACAAAGTGCATAAAAGACTTTAGGGTATTGATAATGTATTTATAATTTATAATTTTGTGTTTCTCTGTTGCCAGATATTCCTTCAATAACCAAAGTAAGCTATTCAGTACTATTTCCTTATGTTTATTTAGTGTATCATGAGTGTTTTTTAACCAGATTTTTTCATGTACTAGTTTCCATTTGGAAGTATATTCTTTGCTTCACCACAGAGAAACTGTGTTTTAAAGCTGACAATTGTACATATTGCCCTCCTTCTTGGAAATACACTCAAGTATCACCAGTTTTGAAACAAGATAAAAAACCTGATGAGTTTACCTCATATAGACCCATAAATTTATTAAATATAGATTATAAAATATTTATGTCAGTTCGTGTAAACAGAATAAAACAAAAATTGTCATTATTCATAGAGAATGGTCAAACAGGATTCATTAAAAACTGAAATACATATGACAATATAAAGAGAATTTTGTCCCTTATTAATTTCATAAACAAAACAAAAAATAAAATGAATGTCATTTGCTTAGATATTAACAGTGCATTTGATTCTGTGACTTGGGATTACCTTTGGCGTGCACTGGAGGAGTATGGATTTTTAAAAAAATTTACCTCACTAATAAGTTATTTTTATGGTAAATCTTTGGCGTACATAAAAATAGGATCCTGTTTGTCAAAGCCTATTACCATTATAAAAGGTACAAAACAGGGTTGTCCACAGATATTTATTTATTTATATTTGTTGACCGGGAGTGTCCGACTGGACGTAGGTCCATTTTCAGCGGAGGCCCGAGGAGAAAAGCTCCACAGTTAAAATATACAGACAGTAGTTACATTGGATTACATAGTGATTAACAATTTACATAGCAATTACTTACAACATATTTACAGATGAAGAACATAGTACATCAGTAGACAACTAGAATCTTTATCTGTGAAGTACATAACAGACATTAACAAATGTTACAAGAAGAAGTTCCTGCTGTATAATAAGTACTGGCTTATGAGCATCTGAGCTTGCTATAATCAAGGTAGTTAGTGGAGTGGAAAGAAAGGTAGTGGTTGGATGGGGTGGGTGATATTAGAGTGGGAGTTGCAAGGGCATAGCCAGCATGTTTTTAGGTGCGCTTTTAGTAAAGTTTTGAAGTGGGTGCATGATGGTACGGAGGTAATTGTGGGTGGGAGGGAGTTCCATAATTTGGCTATGGTACAAGAGAATAGTGCTTCACCAGCAGAGTTATTGGCTTTAGTGATCTGCAAGTGATCTGCAAGTGATGTTTGTTGCTGGATCTTAGTGGTCTGGTGGTGCGATAGGGTTGACATAGTTGATAGGATAGACATAGTATATCTTGACCTGGCCAAGGCTTTGGCACTATTCCACATGAACTAAGCAAACTAAATGAAAACCCCAGTGTGAAGGACTAGATGAAAACCGGGCTGACAGACAGACCCCAGCAAGTTAGTATTGGTGGCACTCTATATTGTAATGGCTGTGCTACTACTTGAATACTTGAGGGTTTAGTACTAGAACTACCCTTATTTGATATTTACTTCACAAACACTACAGCTGATGTAGTCATTGACTAACCATGTTTACCAATGATTGCAAATTTGGAGAAATCATCAAATATCAAGTCCAATAAGAAGGGCTGGCACAAACAAATGGTGCCTGAACCATCATTTAAAACAAAGTCAAACAAGTGTAGTGTTATTTCTTTTGTCAAACATAGATATATATTTACTATGTTAGAGTATATTATCCCACAATAATCCTCACTTTATAGGCTCCTAATAGAATATAATTCTACATTATTCTCCCTTTAGACTGCACTTGTGCAGCCACATAACCTAACTTGAAAGACCTCCACATTTTCATCACCAAGAATATCCTGGAATTGAATTTAATGACGTGTTAAATGCCTTAAGGCTCTATCTCATTTTACTATTTCACATAGAATCCCATGGTGTGACTTAATCCTAGACTATAAAGCCTCAAATGGTGCTGTCCTTCATGATTTATGACAAGCTCTCAAAACTGTAATGCCACTCCCACCAGTCCAAGAAATGTAAACATTCACCACAGTATAATTAGAACCTATTGACAGGATACTGTAAGTACCTATTCCAAAGAATTCCTCTTCTCTGGAATTGGCAACTCCTTCAAATTATACAAAGTAGCTCCCAACCCACTTCAAACACAACCTTGATGAATGGATGGATATCTGTAAATAAACTCCTGGTCTTCCACCATAAACCATTATAGAAAAGGGAATACCTGGTCTTCTACCATAAACCCTTATAGAAAAGAGAATAAAATAGTGTGATATAAAACTGACTAGCCTGCAAATGAGCTCTTCAATAAACTGTCTAGTAAAAACATATAAAGCTATGAAAATATATGAAAATAGCTTTAATTATGGTTATCTAAACACAAAAATGAATCTCTTGTTGAGTTCTTGTGACAAAATAATGACACGCCTCCTAAAGGTGTAGCAGAAGATAAACATACTATCACAGATACATACTACACACACACACACACACACACACACACACACACACACACACACACACACACACATTCATACCCACATGACAGCTTGCACAAATATGCCCATGAATAAACATAAAGTAGGAAAACTGAAGCATGATTAATTGAAGAACTGGTTAAAGCATAGTCCAGGAAAACAAAAAAGCAATAACAATTAAAAGGCCTTAATTTTAGTTAGTTTTGGACTCAGTCTCATTGGTTTTTTTAATCTGAAACTCACCTTGAACATGTTTATCTGATCTTGAAGGTGAACACCCATGGCTCTAACGCTTCAGGGGGTTTAGTCTTACCTTTTCTCCTCTCGCCCTTTTTATTTTTGTGAGACCACTGCTGAGCTTTGGCTGTGTGACCTCTATAACCCCTGTATCCATATTGCACACCCTCATAGATTGATTCCAGTTGGGGTGAGGCATGTCTTACTTCACTCTCCTCCCATCACCAATTCCCTAGCTACACCCCAAGCACTCCAGTTTATACATCATTTTTTCCACCCTTCTCCCACACATTAAAAGTACACAATTTCACTAAACCTACATCCCATTTCCTTAATCACCTTAAAGTTATATATTCCCATCCTAAACTTCCATGCAGTTTCATCACCATTCACACTTAAGTATATAAACTAACAAACAGCACTCCATTCTCAACTCCTTCACCTTCCCATATACATCTCTGGTCTTCTCCCATCATCACAGTGTGTTGCCACTTACTTTCAGAACTCCTTTTCTACCCTACCCTCTGCAATGCTTCTATACCATCTCACTCCTTCCTTTAACCAACTATACTATACCATCACAAACCCCAGCTCTTCACCCATTTCTCAACCTATCCTTCACTAGCCTACCACAAAGCCCCAGAATCACTCATTTGAATCCCAAGACCTACCCAACTCATTTGCACACAGCAGACTCAACCTACCTGTCCCATACAACTCCAACTTCAAGCTCCTTTTACCTCATTCTCTCCAAATGTAACAGACCCCAACTGTCCCACCTCAGCCTTCCCAAACACCTCTATAAATTCACCCCTATCCTGCTCCTGATCCTCCTCAGAGCTCACATTGAAGTTAGTCCCAGGATTTCCCAATACATAACACCGACAACTTTCCCTGACACCTCCACTTTCTCCTGTGTATTAATTAACGCCCAAAGCATCTCTAATAAACATGACCAGATAAACACCTTCATTGCAACCCACTAACCAGAGATTAAAGCTGTTACAGAATCATGGCTCAAACAAAAGAATTCTAATTTTCAGCATCCACTTCTCTCCTACAAATGCCTCCAAGACACAAGACTTGGCAGTCGACAATGCGAGGCCACTCACATTCTTAATAAACACAACCTTAAATCAACTATCATTGCTCAAGCAAATGCCTCCTCTGATACTGAGCCCAACTGGATCCTTCTAAAAGTTCCCTCAGGGATGAACAGTCACCTTATAATAGTCAGTCCTCTCCAGCCAGTCTTAACAAATTTAAATCCCTTATTCTTACTATATAAAATATTTTTACTCAAGGTGATTTTAGCATAAACTATCTACGTACCCTGAGAAATGACTGCCAGAGTCCTAGCCAATATCAACCTTATGCAGTTAGTCAATGGTGTTACTCAGCCAAATCTCCAAACCAACAAGCATTACTTCCTGGATTTGCTAATCACTAAAACTCCTCCCATCATTTCCAATATATCTAGTTGCTCACTTCCCAATATCGTTCCAAATTATCCAGCATCACCAAAACTGCCTCCAAACTAGTTACCTTCAGAAGTCTCTTCATTCCCCCATTAATGCAGACTGCCTCAAAAACACCTAGCAGTTTTTGACTGGTCTCCTATTTCCAACGTACAGATCCCTAACTCATCTGCCACAGTTGTTACACATACCCTCCTTCAAACACATGACCAATTCTTCCCTATCATACAGTGTCTATCAAATACAACAAAACCCCTGGATAACCACTGAACTGAAAGCTGTGTTCAAATTTAGGGACAATGTGTGGTATTTATGGAAACAAAACCCTCACCAAAAAACTGTAATGCTTTTAGCTCTCTACATAACCTAGCTAAGCAAGCCATACACAAGCAATAAAAAACTATTTCAAAAACAAATAACTTTATCTTCTAGACAAACATAAACATTTCTGACAGGAAGTGCATTTTCTCACAGGCTAAAAATCCAAAGATTCCCTCCTTCTCCCCTATCACTATCCAAACCAACTCTCAACCCCTGACTTCTCAGGGAATTCAGCCACCATCATACTACTGCAACACCTACCTCTCCACCATCTCACCCAACAACCCTCATTTTATTCTCCTCTTCAATTTTAAGATAACTACACAGAAAGACCTTGAACCCATACTTGAAAATATACTCCTGGATGCACCCCCTGGAGCAGACAAAGTACTCCCTTGGTTTATATCATTCTGCAAAGACATCCTTGCCACACCTCTCCTGCATATTTATAACCTCTGCCTAAATCAAAATACAGTGCCAGACATATGGATAACTGCTCTGGTTAAACCCCTTCCCAAACAGCCTCAGCCAGTAAATTCCTCCCACTTCCACCATATGTCCATCCTCCCTACACATGTGAAAATACTTGAAAAAAAAATAATCTACAACCCATTGTCCACTTACATCCAACAGTTATGCATCCTCACTCTTAAACAGCATAGAGTTTGGGCTGGCCACAGCACTAAACACCACTATGGTCACTTACAGATGAGATCCTTCTCAACATGGATAAAGGAAACTTGTCAGGAGCTATATTCATTAACATTATTAAAGCTTTTGATCCTATTGACCAATGTCTGCTCCTTCCATCCCTCAAAAAAATCCAGGTTAGCCCAAACACTGTCACCTAGTGCCAAAATTTCTTAACAAATAGGTATTTCAGAGTCAAACTAGGCTATCTCTATCACTTCCAGCACTCCTTACAAGAGAAATGCCCAAGAGATTGATACACAACCCAACCCCCCAACCCCCATTGTTACAGGCTTTATTAACAAACTACCTTCTGAATTCCCTATCTTTCCTATCACTTTTTATGCAGATGACATGGTTCTTCTCTGATCCGGTCTCTCACATTCAACTATTCAAACCCAGATTCAGTCTGACACTACACTCCCTTAATTCTTGGCTAGAAAACCATTAGCTGTTCCTAAATAATCAAAAACAAAATGTTTGATATTTGTAATTTTGTAACAGCTGGGAAAACTCCTAAAAATCTCAACATCACAGATAGCAATGGTTCCTCAATAGAAACAACTATGTCCTTTAAATACTAAGGTTTATGGCTAGACCTGTCACTTAACTTCCAAAGCCACACTGAAAACAGTAAGAAAAAGATGAACTCTCTTTTATTATGGACCTGGAAAATATCACCCTTTCTCTATCTATCTCTAGACCAGCCAGAACTGGAATAAGCAAAGATGGCCTCCTTGCTCGACTAGAATACGGGCTCACCAGCATAACCCCAGCCTCTAAAAATATTTATCTGCACTATATTCCATTGAAAACAATTCTGCTAATTCATTTCCAGTCCTCCTCCCAAGAACAGTACTGTATCACCCATTGAGATGAGCTACACCTAGGGTTTGTTTTCAGACTTTTGCAACTAGGTGACTTCCTACCTCTTGCAGCCAAAGTCCATAATAAAACCATCCTATACATCCTCCACAACCTCTCCCCATTAACTCTCTCAAGCCAGGCACCCCAAACCAATCTGCACTGTACCAACCATTCCTTCTCTATTCTTGCACTAAAACACTGACAATCCCCCCCTCCCCAGCTAAAAGAAGCCTCCTGTTTCCCCACTTTTAGAGCTCAGCTCAGTAAACACCTCCATCAAAATCTGATTGAATGTGCTTTTTTACTGAAACCTAACTCCCTCCTCACCCGCATCACTTCTACTTCAACCCTCTGTTCTCACCTGCTACTTCCCTCACATATTTGCCACTACAATTAATTCACACTGTTTTTTCTGCGCTGTTAGTAATATTTGAATAGTGTGTCAATTGTCTATGGAATTATCTACCTTCTGTGATTGTCTATGGTATTATCTACCTTCTGTGATCAGTCTATGTTTGTGAATTTGTTCTGTTTTTTTTTTCTTTTTTTTTTGTGAATTTCTTCACACGGACTGTGTCTGCAAATGAGCTTTTGTGATTAATGTGCTATTCCAGTAAACTAACTAAATAAATAAAAACAACTTTGTTTTATTCCCCATCCTTTCCCAACCATTTCACACAACCCTAACTGACCTAGACCTCACTGTAATAATTGTGGTGGAAATAACTGCATTAAGCTTCTGGGTTGTAGATGCTCTGAGGTAAATTTTACAGTTTTTTAAAACAACTTTTTCATCTAATGATGATCTGAACAAAATTCACGATTAAGGAAAAATGGTCAGTCTTGTTCTTCAACTGTGATTTCCCTGCATCCTTTCAACCCAGCCTAACTAACCAAGACTGTAATAATTAAATTAAGCTGGAGGTCTAGGTACCACCAGGCAATAAAACACGGAGGTTATAGATGCTCTAAGGTGAATTTTAAAACTTTTTTCCAACCTTTTGGTTTAGTGATGGTCTAAAAAAATCATACATAATGAAAAAATTCAACCATACTTTATTATTTATTTCAAGGAAGAATTAATTTGTATCCAAGGCTTAATGCTTAAAGTTAACAAAATAGCAATGCACAATAAACACAGTTGATAAATGCTTGTCATGATACATAAAACATGTCCAATACTATCTGCCTACCTTTACCACCTTAAAAAAAAGGTAGTCTCTTTCTGTGTACCCTCTTCTAGGACTTACATTGGGATGAAATTAAAAAGACAAATGGCTACAATTATATATTTCAAGTCATGGATGTCATATGCATGTACATCATGTCTTATCACCCCTTCGCACAAAAGACAGTTCCCTTCTGTATAATTCTCTGATCACACACTAAGATAAAAAAAAAAAAACAAACAGAAAATATTTGCTGTCACATATACATAAACAGAATGTTTTTTACCCTTCCCCCAAAAAAGCCACTTGTATACGCCCATGATGTTCAATTGGGAGGAAAACAAATAATTACAGTAATGTTTGCAACTTACTTTTAGACACTATACTGCTCTTTTTCTACCTTAGTGATCCTCTCTGCACAACTCTGAAGTTTGTGAGGAAAGATGAAGAAATAATGACTGCATTGTCCCCAGCCCAACACAAGATAGTGACCACTGAGGTTTGGGAGGAAAGCTAAAAGAAATAATGATATAATTTCCAGTTTCTCACACAAGCTACAGTGACCTTCTGTGTATACCTCTCAGCAGGGCTGGTTTTAGATGAGATGGGCATCAGGGCAGAGGAGCCACTAGCTCAGTTTACAGTCATTTCTCAAAACAAAAGGGATAAAATTCATCACAGAATTCCCAGACATTCAGTGGCAACTAAGCCTGTGTCAGAATCTATTTATATAGCCTTGGTGTGTGGGGGTTGGCTGAAGGTCTGGGTAACATGTGATGCATTTTATCCGCCCCCCCATTTTTTTGAGAAATGACTGTAAACTGAGAAAGTAACATGAGGATCAGTTGCTTTTATCTAGACAAACCCACCAAGCTGTTACAGTGAAGCTATGTAGAATGCAGATGTCAAACTGTGATAAAAGAGGATAACTATGTATTGCTTTTCACTTTTGTTCCTAACAGATATTTACCGCACACTAAAATTCCAAGCATCTTCATACAAATCATAATAGGTCAGCAAACCAGACACTCAGACAGCTAGTTGTTTTCCTCCTCACACAGCCCATCAATTACTCCTACCATGTCTGTGCATATGTCAGGTTATGAAGTCCAGCTTACTTCTCTCAAACACACACTAGTCCTGCAAAGCCATATTGTAGAGACTGCTTAGAAATAAGCAGAGGACAAGAGTGTCAGTTGCTTTCATCCAGCCAACCCAACCCCATTCTTGCTGTGAAAATTAGGGAAATACTCCCACAAAAAATAATAAAAATAAGGGAACATTTTAAAAATTAGTGCTGCTAACATGACGAGTTGATGGAATATGAAATAAAACCCCATCCTCATAGTTTTTAACATCTTACCTCCAGAATCCGGGACAAATCCAAAAAAAATCAGGGATACATTTTAAAATATTAGCACTAATGACAAGAGGAGTTGACAGAATAAGAAAATGTGAAATAACATGCATTTTCTGAAGCAAAAGACATACATGGCTCTAACTACTGCTATTTATTACATGAAATACACCACCTTTTCTCTCCAAATTCCTTGTGAGACAAAATCAGGGATAGTTGAGAGGTATCCCAACCCATACCCAGCAGTTATATCCATGAGGTCTGATGGCCATGTAAACAGTTATATCTTTCCTAATCCACACAGATAATTTGCCACACATTAAAGTATTCCAAGTTGCTCCACACAGATCTATAAATATTGCAAAAAGTGCCTGATTGATTGCTGCCAGCATCATATAAAAAGAAATAATAGTAACTACACCTACTTCACTGGCTTCTGTCTCAGAATATTCCTCTCGTCTGATTATAATTTTATGAAATATCCCAACTCCCAGGCTGATTATACAGCCAATCACTAAAGCCAGCCATTATACTTTAAAACTTTGAATTAATTAAAATAATAAAAAAAGCACATTGATTCAGATGTTCAGTGTTGTGAGGGCTTCTGAGGGCCACTGAGGGCCAGGAGATTGAATGGATAACTGTAAGACTCTTATATTTTTTGTAGGGGGGTTGCTGCACAGTAACTTGCTGAAGGGGAGGATGAAGAGCCTAAGGAAGTGTGGTTGGCATAATGCTTAAGGAGTTTAACTTACAGGCACAAGGTGCTAGGTTTAAAATGGCCCACAGGGGCAGTTAGCCTAGTACTAAGCTATGAACCTATGAACCTGAGGAGACTGAAAGGACCATCATACCCAGAGGAGGTCTGGATGCGTGAGCTAAACTAGATGAACTATCCCAGATCTCTGTCAGGGACACATCAAATCAGTACTTTCTTTTGTCAGTCAAACATTTTTGTGACAGACCTAACTCATGAGCTCAGAGATACTTAAATCACAGAATTTCCTCTAGAGGTACATCTAGAATTCAGGCATGATAGCATACTATGAAAGTTATGTTTCTTTAAATTCTTGGCATGGCCATTATCTGTACCTTTGATATTTCATAGGGAGGAGGGATATCACATATTAGCAGTGTTATACATGGATGTTTGTTTGTCTAGCTGCTTTCATTGGTGTTACAGCTCTGGTGTCCTCTGTCATGAAACAGGGCATGTCTGTTGTCAAGGCTGAACTGGACACATGATGATGGTGGCCTTACAGTAGCTCATTCTGAAGGCACAGTGCCACCAACAGTAATGGTGACTATTGAGAACACAATACTACCCCTGTACATTAGCACTTCTATGTTGCTTGAGGAATCTGCCTGCACCTCTCTAGACCCTGTGGAAGGATAGGCTTTGCTCAGCACCTCTTCACAGGAAGCACTCTCATACCCTGTGTATGTATCAGCAGTGGATAGTGGCCCCACCACATAGAGTGGGTACAGGAGTCTGGTGTGGCAAGCTGGAGTCTGTCAATGCCATGGTTTCTGCTCATTGACCAAAATAAGTGTCACAATTTGCATTATTCAATGGATGTGCAGTGCTGTCATCCAGGTACAGACAGATGCCACTGCTTCCATGGCAGAAGAAGTAGGTGTACTGTACTGCCTGAGTAGTGATAACATATGTGAAAGCCTCATCCAACTGACTGGTAGTTGGACAGGAATATGGATACACTCACTGCTGATGGGATATTTGCATCTGTATGTCAGGTTCAATGTTGTTACCATGATAACCAGTCATCTGCTTTCATTGTGGGCACACCTCACCTGGCTGGTAGGCCAACATTGTTTATTGCCACCTCCTCAACACCAGCCACTTGTGGTGTGCCACATGGGACTCTATGTGGCTTCCCATTCAAATGTAGCCAATGTGGTGTTCAGGCACATGGCATCACTAGATAACCATAGTCTCATGGTTTGCATTTATCTTTGTCAGCAGTTGTTGGTGCCAGCACCATTCTAATGATGGCATGCACACATAGATGGGTGTATACAAATACAAAATACAAAATGTTGCATCAAAATCCATAGACACTTCTAAATATACCACCTCTCAGTGATCACATAAACTTGAAAAACTGGAAAAAATTAATAAAAATCATTCTTCGTTTAGTATGAGTAGCCCTTTTTAGAAATTGTATAAAAAGGCATCATGACAAAACAAACAGCTTGCATAGTGAAGCATCAACAATGCACAACTTCCCATAACATTAAATGATACCTTAAGGGGTGACTAAACAGCAAATGAGAAATTGCACATTCCTCTTTATGGGTCTTCATTTGCAGGCTCTGCACTTGCTGTAAATATACTAGCTGCTAGATGTGCATCTGTTCATCCATAACTCTTCATGTTTAACCACATTTCAGCTTCTATTGGCTGTTTACATACTAATTTTTTAGAGGCAGAGGCCCCCTATGTTAAGAAAAGCAGATTTCTACTATACATCATAGACTTTCTACACTGTAGATAAGATGACTCTATCTTCAGCCACATTGATCAAATAGCTTTCATGTAGCATTAAATGCAATTGATTTATATATATAAGAAGTAATAGGCTGATACAATTAGTTGTCTGTTTTAATTTTACATATTTTTTTGTCTTCTTGCTATTCATCATTTAACATGTACCCATACCCTTCGTCTTTCACAACAGCAAAACAGTGAGAAAAGGGTGCAACAAAGTATGGCCTTATTAACCTCATATTGCACATACTTGTTGGATTTTAAGGTAGGACATATGTTGACCCTAATGCAAACTGCTCAGCGCAGTGAAATTTGGTAATTGTTGTAATGACATCCTAATTGTTGCACATATTCGTGAGAATGTACCCATTAGTTTTTTTATGAGTTATTGGAAATAAGTTTTTTGCTCAATGTTTGGCTCATGCAGGTGACCATCATCTACTCCAAGGGCCTGTACTTGTCCATTGTATCTACTAAACCACACTAGAGATACCCAGGCTAAATTCAAACCATGTTTAGAGCATAATCAAGGCACCCAAAGCATCATCATACTCCTGTCAAGGAATACATCCCACCTCCCACACTACACACTATCACCCTTCAGTGGGTCATGTGATGGACATAAGTACAGCACCACCCCTCTCTTCTGCAAAGGCTAATTTCAGAAGGATGGCCTGCCATTCCACAAACAACACCATGCTGTTGTCTTTTCAGTGTCCAGCCAGGAAATCAACTGTGTGAATGTGTCCTGTGCATGCACGCCTCCCCTTCATCCCCACCTGCACCAGGATGCATCTAAGCTGCAGTTCAAACTCAGATGCTCTGGTCTGTAGCATAGGCTTTATCCATCTGTGCCACTGGTGAAGGTTACAAGTCATTGCAAAGGTTTTGATGAAATCATTTTCAAGACTGCAAAGTCAGTATTTTATTTTCAGGGAGGGAGTACATTTTATAATTCATCAACCCATAGCATACTGCTACAAACGGTATGCTTCCTGTTTTGTTTGGCTTTCTTCAAAATAGCCAGGCAGAAGAGATTTCTAATTTTATTACACAGGTAGCATTTCCTTGGATATTTGATTAGGTGATTTCACTAATAAGCAGGTAGTCTAAAGACAGATTAAATGTTGTTGGAGTAGCTACAAAACCTGGCTCAGGAGTAATTATAAATACATCAAAATCTAAGTGTATACGATTTAAAAGACATAGATTGAAGGGTGGATATTTAGTACAGCACACGGTGAATGAAACTGTAGATTTATTTAAGGACCTGGATATATGGGTAGTTCCAGCTTTGAGTTTTTCTAATCATATCAACAAATTGGTTAATGACAGCTGTAAAACTATAGGCTGTTTACTAGGATTTATACAATCTAGAAATTCAGAAATGATAGAGTCTTTCTTTGTAAGTTACCCTAGTCCCAGATTAGTGTATGGAATAACAATGTGGAAATCTTATAAGAAAACAAGCATGAGTAAACTGGAAGGAATACAGTGGAAACAGACCAAGGGCATCCATGGATGTGAAAATTTAAGATGTTATGAAAGACTAAAATATCTGAATGTGTACAGTATCTCATGTAGATACTCAGTGCTGTGCTAGTTACTTGTAAATGTAATACGTTACTATGACTAGTTACTTTTTAGTGAAAGTAATACATTACTGTTACTTATTGCTTTTCTAAAATCATAATATATTACTATTACTAGCAGTAATGCTTTACTTTTACATAAGTATAGTTTACCAATTATAATATTGAGATTTGTTCACACAAATAAGAGCATGCATATGTGTGTTATTAAAGTTGTATACACAATGTTGCAGTGATGATGAGTAGCATTTAACAGTTGAAAAACTGCAGCAGACTAATCTTTATAGCTGAGCAGCACACTGGTGCAGCAGTTAGGGTTATCATCTCACAGTAAGAGGTTCTCTGATTCAATTCTCAGCTGAGGTGTCTTCTGTGCAGAGTCTGCATGTCCTCCCTGTGTTTGTGTAGGTTTCCTCCATGCACTCCTGTTTCTTACCACATTCCCAAGACGTACTGCGGGTGGATTGGACATTCTAAATTGGGCATAGGTGTGAGTGTGTGCCTTCTGAGGAAGGTTGGGTGCCAGGCTGGTAACTCGATACCATAAAACTCTACTGAAACTTTTTCTGCTGTGGTGACCCCTAATGGGAGCAGCCGAAAGGAGAAGAATATGACTAGTCTTTATAGCTACAGTCACAAATAATAATTAAACCAAACCATACACAGCCAGCAGCACAAGATTATAAAAAACTATCATATTTTGTAAATTTTCAGCAACTAAAAATCGAAACCTGAAAATAATTTTAAATAGAATATAAAAAATTGTTACGACAAATGTTGGTTGATCATAGATCCATCTGAAGAGTCCCCCTTGGTGCAGTGCATTGAGGCATTGGATGTTAAACCAATGAGTGGTGTGTTAGATTCTGATTTATGGCCATATGGAGAACCAATGTCATTTATTATATGGTAAGGATATGATGTCTAGCAGACTAGAATTGTCCCAGTGTTAGGGGGTGTATTACTGGGTGAGAGTCCCACAGTACCAGGGCAGGGCCAGAGTCTAGTCATTATTAGCTTTCACCTCCTTGCAGTGCTAAAAAAAAAATGAAGTAAATTATGCTCCAAACTAATTCTACTGATTTATTATAAATCATACCTCTCGACCTGGAGACATCAAAAATCTGGACAAAGGCCATGGAAAGTAGGTAAAACTGGCCAAAAATCTGGACACTAATCAACATAAAATTTGCATGTATAAGAATGTAACTCTGCCCACTCCAATGGAGTTATGGGATACTAACATTCAAATAATTGTGAAAATGTTCCCCAATTTAACATTAACTCTGAAAACATACATTCACACAGAAATACCAGTTAATGTCCTTTTACACCATTAACAAAAAATCTTAAGGGAAGTAGTAGGCATTAGGCATGTAAAACACTTTGCATTCTACTTTCTGCCCTACCACACTTCTAGCATATACACACTGATGTCACATTAGCTGCACCCTTACAGAAATTCATTAAAATAGCATACATCAATAACTAACATATATAAAAGAACTGTGCACTCTATTAATCTTAATATGAAATTAAAGTCTGTCATAACAATCATTGGTATAACAAGCCGCTGTTGTTGTCAATATGTGGATGTCAGGTGAATCTGATCAATGGATAAAATAAATCTGATTCAGAAACCTTCTGCTTTTATAGTTATGTAAATACCAATGTACGTTAGTAGGTTTTATAAACAAATTTGGTAGCTGTTGATGCTGGGCACTGACTCATACCTCTAACGGTCACCAAACCTCCAAATTGTCTGTGAGTATATATAATATGACGTATGTATGTATGTCTGTGTGTGTGTGTGTGTGTGTGTGTGTGTGTGTGTGTGTGTGTGTGTGTGTGTGTGTGTGTGTGTGTGTGTGTGTGTGTGTGTGTGTGTGTGTGTGTGTGTGTGTGTGTGTATATCCTCTTATAGACTGGTACTGTACCCATGATTTGTTTATCTATCTTGTACCCACTGCTTGCCATGAGTGGCTCCTGCCCCCTCACAACAATAAATTGGTTAAATTAAATATCAGAGAATGACTGAATAAAACAGTAAAGTAATATTTCTAGAATGTATAAAATAACTAAATTGTAAAGTAGTAGTGTTGTACTCATTATGTATATAGAAGCTGTAGCATTATTGTTCTTTAAGAGTACAGCAATGTATGCTTAAAATACCACATTAAAATATTGGAAAAAGTTTCACAGTGGAATGCGATGCACTGTTAAATGTCTTGTTTTATTAAGCAGCACAAATAATACCACATGTATGTAGAGAAACAGCTATGATCAACACTGAAACATCTGATGGCAAATATTTGGTTGATAAGTTATGTATATCAGCATCAAGAGTGTGGTATCTTGGGGAATTAAATGTATTCTGGTATGGTTATCTCAGATTTAATATAATTAAGTAGCATGAGTGTAGAGGAGGCGCTTGCTGTTTACAGCATTCCTCTTTGATAACTGCATGACTTAGTGTTTAATGCATCTTCAGAAGAATACAAAATAACAGCTTTCTTAAATTTAAAACTTAACAAATTGGTACTTTATAAATTCTGCAGTACCATACCACTTAGCACAAAAAATCTGGTCAGAGACTAGCATAATGGGAGGACAAAGGCCCAAAAATAGGGACATAATTTAAAATATTGCTCTTATAAACTTAGAAAGCTGATAGAAAAACAGGATGTGTGTTAGTATGCATTTTATGAAGGATATGAAGTAAGTATGAAACTCATATATATGTTATTATTTAGTGACTTCAGTCCTCCATGATTTACGAGAAAAAAACACAAATTTTATAAGAAAGAGACCAAAACTACGAGGCTGAATCTGGACAGTTGAGAGGTATGTTTTACACACACACACACACACACACACACACACACACACACACACACACACACACACACACACACACACACACACACACACACACACACACACACACACACACACACACATCTATCTTTTCTCTGGTCTCACACACACACACACACACACACACACACACACACAAAAATCTCTCTCATACAGAAAAACGAACCATCAGTTTAACTAACACACATACTCGTACACATACATTGATACTGATACACTTACTCACACTTACCTCAGCATGGCTAGTTTAAATTCCACAGTAAGTGAGGAATGAGTTTACATCCATAGCATGCATTTGTAGTCAAACTAAAGTTGAAGTTGCTGCCTTTCAGTCCTAAAGCAGAAATTAAATGCTGGATTTCATGGTGGAAGCTTTTACTTTTTATTAATGATGTGACTTAAGATACCTAGCATTTACAAACTTTAATTATGGAATATACGCTTGTAGAGGACAGTTAAAATATTTTCCCATTCTACTCATGAACTTATTAACTTGCAGCTGCTCTATTATGACTGTGAGAGAATGAATGGCTCTGTTAGTTTGTAAAACCTGTACAAGCTGCACTTACTGTATGTTATTTTAATGCAACACTACCCTTGTTCAGAATTCTATGGTTACGTCAGTTAAGTGCAGCTGTGATTATTATCATTATTAGTTGACGGATCATATTACTCCTTCTCAAAAATGTTTTCATTCTTGATATCCTTCAGAAAAACCACACTAATGCAAAACGTGTCATTCCAAAACCGTTCTAAGTTTATAAGCACCCTATTATAAATTTGTTCCTGATTTCAGTCCATCGCCCCCCTCCACATATTATGTTTGGCTAATGGCTATGTTTAGAATTTTTTCTTCTGAGATGCTGAGTGGTCTGTGGGCTATTGGCTGTTAAACTGCATTTCTTTACATCGGGGAAACATTTGAAACACAAACTCCCTAACATGATGTCCACCTTACAAACAGAAGGATAATATTAGATCGTACTTACCAGTTATTCCTGATTTTGCCTTCGGTTTATTTGCCTTCTCTCTGGCAAATGCTTGATTTTCTGTTAAATTGCTGAGGATTTCACCAATTCAGTATATCTTATTGTTCAAAATGCATACTGACACAAAATCTGTAAGTGAATTAGAATAATGGATGCCTGAATCTGAATCCTTATACCTCTCCTCTAGCATTATCTACATGTGAACCATGAAATCAATGGCATCAGCAATTGTTCCTGTAGTCAGTAAGGAGTAGCAAATGGTCCTCCTTAATGGAGAAGATGTCACCATCACGGGTTTTTTTTTTTTTTTGTTTTTTTTAATTGAAACCTCTTAAAACTGGTATAGTGCTGGCACCAGTGTCTGTATGCCAAAATCAGGTTTTAATGGGGTCAATTGGGAATTTGTAGCACTCTATTACTTGCCGAGGAATTTGGTACAGTTGAGAGGTATGTTACAAATGCTACATGCTATGAGTTGTGCCAACATTATGTTGCATTTTTTTTTATCCAAATTGCCCCTTCAAAGTTCTATTACCTCCTAACATCTGATTGTTATCCATACTATCCAGGACCCCCGAAAGTTTTCTATCGGTCTTTAGGGGGCGATATTACCCACATTGAGAACCACTGGTTTAAGCAAAGTAACTTAAATGTAAATCACATTTAAGTTATTAATTACTAAAAAAAGTAATACATTACTATTACTTTATTACTATTTTGGAAAAGTAACTAGTTATATTACCCGTTACTAGAAATTGTAATATATTACAGTAATATATTGCATATTGTCATATATTACTCCCATCACTCTAGATACTTAAGAGAAGACCTTATTCAAGTATATAGGATATTTAGACACAACTACCTCAAGGAATGTTTGGGGTTGCCAAAGAGTGACAGAGTGTCATCAGATAATCAATGTACAAGATTATGCTGGACTGAGAGATGTACTAATTGATTTTATGAGGCAATAGCTGATAAAAGGAATAGAGTACCAAATTATATTAAAACATTAACTAGTTTTAATATTTTCAAAAACTACTTGGACAGTTATTATGGAAATGACTGTTGTGGCATATTGGCAGGCTAAAAGGTAATTTCCTGTGCCTGAAACATTTGTATGTGTGTGTATATATGTATGGCACAGATCCTTCAGCAAAAAAAACAAAACAAAAAAAAAACAATAATGGAAAAAGCAAAGTAGCCAAAGATAAAAAGATGAATGGTTTTCTGCGTTCTGTGTGAGGAGGTATCCATATATAGAGATGATTTCTATTTGACCTAAATGTTAATACAATTAACTCTGAAGTCACCTTGTCCAAGAGAGATAAATCTAGAGTAAGTGTTTTCATCAGCCAGCTTTTTTTTAACTATTACTGTACTTTTCTCAGTGTTACTATTTAAGTGATGATCTACTTCCATTGTACAGTCAGTGTAGATGAAAAAAAAAACACTGAACACGTGTTTACTTATGGTAAGTTAGGGAATAAGGAGAAAAAAATCTGTATGTGTGCATAGGGCTGATACAAATGTAAATTTACTTTTGAGTGGAGTTTATGAAGGAGGAAAGCTATCTACCCCATTTTTATTATCTGATGGTATGTTTTGTAACTGTGACAAATACAAAACCTTGGAGATGTTTTTCTTTTAGCAGACTTAAACACCTTTCTTTCTTTTTTTTTTTTTTTTTTTTGCAACTTTTCCTTCTGTCCAAGGTTGCATAAATTCAGATTATTTCAGTAAGGAGAGGATAAGAATGTGCAAGAGTGGCTCCCCTCTGCAAATCCCTCACATTGTTTCTTTACTTAAGGAAAATATTTCTTTATTTTCAGTATCAACTTAATCAGTTTGTATTAATTTTTTGTTGCTGGAATGTTATGCATACTTTTACACAGTCAAAAGAAGGATGTAAATGTGTCTGTCAAATTTACCCCAAGTGCAGCATTCAGTAGCCAATGGCTATCCCATTCTATTACCAGCTCTTGTCAATTGCCCTCCTCCTTTGACTACTTCTGAGCTGAATTAACCCATCTTTTGTTATGGCAGGGTATTCCACCACACTTCCCATGCAGTGAAGAAATCTTCCTTTTCATATCTAGAAGAAACTGGGTCTTTGGGGTGCATATTATGATTTCTGCTGTATTGTCTTCCCTTTGCCTTCAGAGGTACTCTGTCACATTACACACTATACGTTTGCGGATCACAGATTATATGCTCATGTTCCTCTTCCTTTTTAAGATACAAAATCTGCATCTTCTGTTACTTCCATGCACTTTGCCACCCAATCCTCTCACCACCCTAATACCTTACCCTTATGATGTCTGTTTCCCTGTACTGATACAGAACTATGTAAACTGCTCAAGGTCCAGCCTTATCAGCACTTTGTGTAGTGGTATCATTACCCGCCTGTCACCTGTCTCTGCTCTGTGTTGAATGTGCTTAATCATCCTACTTGCTGTGTAGCTTCATTCCCACACTGGGCCTGAAGGTTCATACCTACCATTGCAAATGACCACAGGTCATCAATTATAACATCCATTATGACCAGATGCACGTCATTCTTTTGCTCTGTAATGTCTGGGATCACTTCACCTAAGGGATAGCTTACTCACTGTTCCATTGCCTGTGTGTATTACCTTATATTTGTTCACATTTGCACCTCAGCTTCACCTTCTGACCATCCTTTTACACCTCGCAGACCCTCCTGATGCTGGATTCTGTTTCCTCCTTTCTTGCCCTTATGTTTGTGCTGCATACAGAGGAGTTGACCCTTTATGACAGTGTTATTATAATGATTGATACAAGGAGTTTGAACAGAGTAAGATAGGTAACATATTCTTGCAGGATCCCACAGGTCACTCCTTCCTTCTCAGATCCCTTCTTCCTACTACTAATCTTTTCTTCTTGATCTGTTATCACTTCTGAACTCTTATGACCAGTTTTGTGTCTACCATAATCTATTCAGTTTACCATTGGTTTCCTGCATGGGACTTTATTAAAGACAAAATAGACAACCTTGACCAGTTACACCCACTATCTAGGCCAACTTCTACACTGTCACTGAATATAGGACATTGATGTGGTATGATTTTCAGGTAATTAATAACTCCAACTGATGCAGGTCACCAGGGTCATTCCACAAGAGAAGCCATAGCTTTCTCTGATGTTTTTTTTCTATTACTGTTATAGAACCTGATGTCAGACTAAGTTTTAAGGTCATAGGTAGTTGCTGGACTATTGAACAGAACATCTTTATTAGCCTAGTCGTGTGCACCCATTATAATACTGGATAAACCCAATATAAAGGATCTTGCCTAAACTGGAGATCTTATGTAGCAATGACTGCCCATTTCTAAAAGAGGGTCATAGGTAAAATCTCCAGCAGGAATTTATGGTTTCCAATTCAGTCATCCAGGTTATGCTTAAACGGGGTCATGGGGCTTTGTTTGATGTGGTCTGGTAGCCTATTCTGGAAGAGTGGCAACCTCTGAGAGACATATCTGTCTTTCCAGCAGGTCTCATTCATGTCACAGACCAGGTTAAAGTCCCTTGAGCGGGCAACCCCTGCCAACACAGCCATTCCAGTGTCCCATTACTTGGCTATTTCTCCCCATTTACTGTAGACACTGTTCAAATCTGTGTGCATACTGTTTTATGCTTTAGTTCTACAATGATTACAGGCAGTTGGATTTAATTTACAACTTTTATTTCAAACATTATAGCCCAAACACTGAGACATTTACTAAACCTAAACAAAGCAATAGTCTTACAATGAAAACAGACTTGGCATTAAAGCTTCTCTACTTTTGAAACTCACATTCAATGAAACAGCATTGAAACCCACATTCAAAGAAAATGCATCTGGCCAGTGGCAGGTTATTTACCTTTGAACTGTTTTCAAGCAATAGGCTCCCTTGCACACGCTAGGGGGCCCACAAATAGCTCCTTGCACACCCGTTAAGGGCAAAGTTATTAGATTTACCTGGTTGAATTGCCTGTTTCCATCAAAGGATTAATTGCCTTTGTTAAATTAAAAAAAATGGTAAGCTGGTATATTGCAATAGAAAATGGATGACAAGCTGAAAAACAGGTTCATAGTTATTAGGCATCTCATCCAAAGGAGGGCATCCTGAGGACTGCAGCATACAAATGTATATGCTGTAGGAATAGAACCTCAAGCCTTTACATTAAGATGCAAGTATTCTACTTGTGGTGCTACTAACATAGCTTTAAAACGTTATACCACAATAGAGATACCATTTGCTAAACAAAACAGTTGCACATTGTAAATAGACTTGGCATGAGCAGCAGTGGACTTAGCTTCCCTTAAAACTCACAGTTCCTTGAAAATGCACTTGAAAGTTCCACCTGTTAACTTGGGCATTTCACTTTCTCTAAAAATACCACACCCTCAAGGCCTCAACCTTAGTGCAAGAAATCTGGACAAAGCCTAAAATAAATAGGGACAGATTATAAATATGGCTCTCAGAAACTTAGAAAATTACAAGAGTAACAGGATTTGTGTTGGTATGCATTTTCTAAATGACATCTAAAACTGAAATGTCTCATTTAGCAACTTCAATCCTTTTTAGGAGGAATATGGGGCAAAAATCTGGACAGCTGAGGGGTATGCTACCTCCCTCTAATACACACACCAAATAATTCTGGTCAGACAAATTAGTTCTGGGAAGGTTGCACTGAACGGCACCGTGCTTGAGCTGAAGTGGGTGAAATCCTGGTAGCCAGTGATAACTGATCTCAGCATTGTGGAGCATTAAAGCATTTTTAGCAGAGCATTGTTTCATCACTACCTATTGTGTTTGCACATAAGCTGTAGTTATTTTAAACATTTGCCTTTTTGATTACTACAGAGGACATTTACCCACCAGAGCTATTGTGTTTTGACTTCAGTGTGGAGCTAGTTGTTGCAGGGCTTGGCTTTTAAATAAGGTAGCAATGCTTATTTACCATATACCATTAAAGCCACCCTGACCCAACTACAACTGTACTAACACACAGACACTGCTATAAGACACTGGTCTGCAATAAAATGTAATGAGCTTCTGAAAATACTGTAATCCTGTCCTTTTATTACAATGACTATAAAATACTTCGAAATAAGGTAAAAAAGCTCATAATCTTAGACCGACAAAACTACTTTTCCACACTTCAAAATAATAAAATCAAACCCTCAGAAATTTTGGAAAGGTATCTCTACTCTACTTAACCCCAGCAAACCAGATACCCCTACCCCAGACCCAAACGCTCCTGACCAAGACTTGGCTACCCAATTTAACTCTTTTCATTGAATCCATTTCCAAATTAACCATCTTTCTCTAAGACCACTACACTGCTACTACTTCCTCATTCCCATCTACTAACTCCCATCCCTCCACTCCTCCTACTACTTCATCAGCTTCATAATTCTCCCTCTTCACACTCCTTTTTCTCATTTAAACCTATACCCAACTTCTACTATAAAGAAATTCCTTATGAAACTGAAGCCATGCACCAATGCTCCTGATAACATCCCTTCTTACTTTCTTGGCAAAGCTGCTGAAGCAATCGCTTACCCTATTAGCATTTTAATCAACTGCTCTATCCAAGAATGTATAGTACCCCAAGTCTGGAAAAGGGCCTTTATCATACCTCTACATAAAGGTGGCAACAACAACAAAGTTACTAATTTATTCTGTCCCCATCTCTAAACTCCTAGAAAAGTGTATCCAACTACAACTCCTTCCACATCTCTTAGATAATCACCTACTAACTCCCACACATGGAGTCAGACAACATCATAGCATTATGACCTCCTCTCCTTCCTTGAAACTGTAAATAAAGCCCGCGACTCTGGCCAAATTGTTTCTACCCTACTACTCGACCTCTCTAAGGCCTTTGACACACTCTCACAGCCTGCTACTAACTAAACTTTACCCATCTCCCTCCTCCTTGGAACTGGTTCTCCAGCTACTTATCTAACAGATCTCAAGCAGTCAAATGGAAAAAGGCCACCTCCTCATTTCTAAATACTCCTACTGGGGTACCCCAGGGCTCTATACCGAGTCCCCTTCTCTTAAATATATTTATAAATGATTTCATAACTCTATCCCATTCTCAGACATCATCCAATATGCCGATGATTCTGCTATTATCTGCCACCTCTATCCCTCACTCCTAAAACTGACTCAAGATGCTTTTACAACAACTGAGCAATGGATGAAAAGGAATCACCTAGCACTCAGTGCCTCTAAAACCAAATTAATGTTATTCATCCCTCTAAGGCAACTTCTTTCAATATAAACACATTCCACATCTCTAGACAAAATAATCTACCCCTGGAACTGGTGTCAGAGACCAAGTTACTTGGGGTCCAAATTGATACCAGCTCAAATTCAACTCCCACCTACAGTTAAATATCAAGAAAACCGGTATGCTTTACCGACAAAATCATTACCTTACACCTGCTACCAAAATCACCCTCTACCTCATTTCTTATCCTCTCCCTTCTCTATGGAGCTCCACTCCTAACTAATCTACAGACCTCCAACACAACTTTCCTCTTGCTACAACAAAATTGCCAAGTTCGCTACCAACCACAAGTCCTCCACCCACCACTGTTCCTCTCTCCAAAAACTAAAATGGCTAGAGCTACCCAGTTCTCACATATACTCAACTAAATCTTGCACATAAGCTCATTTTCAACCCCCCCTTTGTCCCTCCCTTTCATCAGCCTTTAAAATGCACCTTCCTGCAAGAGTATCAAGATCCAACAATCAAAATCTATTAGAAGTATATAAACCAACTAGTCCCCAGGCAATTTCAGTGCTTTTGTGCTAAATTTCCCTTTAGTCTGTATTACCTATTAATTTCATCACTAGATTGTACTCGCTCTAGTTGTATTATTTTCAAATTGTTATTTCTTGTATGATTAACTTCTGTGTAATTGTATAATTTGTATATCTATTAATAACCTACTTAGTTTTGGAGCTTTTCTCCCCAGGACTCCATTGAAAACGGGTTAATTTGGCCCAATGGACTATCCTGGCAAACCAACTGCAAATAAAATAAATAAAACTGTCATATGCATTTCAATACCCAAGGCTTATACATTATCTAGTCATGTAAATATTCTCTGCATGGCAACAACAAAAAGGCTTTCAATGCTGGTAATTCTTTAACAATATACTTACTAAAGCTTACTTGCATATTACAATATCCGACAAGCTTACTAAAGCTTACTTGCATCTTACAATCTCCGACAAGCTTACCTGATGTTCATTAAACCATGGCTACTTAGAGCAACAGGGCACTGTGACAGCATACAGTTCCAGAATAAGAAGCATAAATCAACAGTACAAAAATCTGATAGAAAACCAGAACATTTTGCAAAATCAAGGACAGATGAAAAGCCACGGTCGTATTTGTGATCTACTTTGGATGGGGGAATACTCTGCACATTTACACTGCATAACTGCTTCTTGCCTTCCATGGACACATCCAGAGCCACTACAATGGGGAGAGTGGGGTGCAATAAGTATGTCACAATTTGAAATGTCTCTGGCTGACAGTGATGGCTCTGACACTCATGCCTCTCAACTTCAGAGCAAGAAATCTGGACAAAGCCATACATAGAACTAGAAGTGTGACAAGCCTAAAAATAAGGCCAATTTTTAAATATTGCTCTTATAACTTAAATAGAACAGGTAGATCTTGCATTAGTACAAGTTTTCTGAAGGGTATGAAATCTGAAACTCAAATGTCTGCCATTATTTTCTAACTTCAATCTTTAATGACTTGCCACTAATTTGCCAGAAAAAACACAATTTTATGAAAACGGACCAAAATGTGATGCAAAATACCTGTCAAAAAGGGACACCTTTTAATATTAACAGTTAACTTGAAGCAGCTAACAAAATAAGAGCATCCACATGCATTTCTGAAATAGAGGTAATCTATAAGTGATCATTACAGTTATATATAATTGTAAACCCTCCACATTTTCTTCCAAAATTGCCATTTTGGAGGAGGGATTATTAGGGAGAGCAACATTTTGAGCCAGAATTGGGGACAATTGAGATGTTTGGATATTCCTAATCTACAAAGTGATTTGCGTACCTCTCAACCTCTTAATGCAGGAAATCTGAACAAGGCCAAATATATTGGGGAACATACAAACACTACTAAAAATTGCTCTTGTATAAACGTAAAGACAGTCTTGCATTAGCATGCATTTTCTGAAGGTTATGACATCTGAAACTCAATGTCTGTCATTTAATGGCTTCATTCCTAAATAATTTGCTAGAAAATCACATATTTGAGAACAAACCAAAAATAAGCAGCAAATATCTATTCATTCTGCAAAGATATGGACAACTGAGAGGTATAGTTCAACCGGGGCTGTCTGAGCTTACTACCCCCCCTCACAAAATCATGGTCAAATGGAGCCTCCCCCTGCAGCCATTCCAATGTCCCATTT
Source organism: Protopterus annectens (assembly GCF_019279795.1). Classification (NCBI taxonomy): domain Eukaryota; kingdom Metazoa; phylum Chordata; order Ceratodontiformes; family Protopteridae; genus Protopterus; species Protopterus annectens. The sequence continues at coordinate 1,507,426,322 of NC_056731.1, forward strand.
ATCAAACACTAATGTGCATACTGCTTTACTTCTGCGATGATTTAGGATTTCATTTGAAAGTTTTATTTTGCATTTTACAGCACAAACCCTAATACATATCTGTTAAAGCAATGCAGTCTCACAATGAAAATAGACCAACATTAAAACTTCTCTGCTCTTGAAACTCGCATGCATTGAAACAGCACTGAAACCCACTTTACATTTTGCCAATGGCAAATATTAACTCTGGGCTGTCTACAAAATCATAGGCCCCTCGAACATAACATACACATGCTCTTCGATACACCTGCCTGACTATTACATTATATTCCTTGTACAATACAGTACAGTTGTTAGAGGGCATTTTAAATTTATTGTTTTGAACATTTTTCCAGTAAACAAAAAAACAAAAAGCATCCACTAATGACAAAACTGCCCAATTCAGAACATTTCCATCATAAGTCTACTCAAGTCCACCAGTATCAGTAAAAAAATACACAATCTCTGAAGTAGTAAACTCCACATTGAAAAAAATTGTAACTAATAAAGAGGTTGAAAGTGCCTGTTACTCTTGAAGAATAAATTGCTTTTGTTGCATGCAATAAAAAAATGAAAAGCTAGTAATACCGCAATAGGGAATGGATAGCAAACTGTTAACAGGTTCATAGTTACTAGGTATCTTTGCCAGAAAGACTGCAGCATCCACCCCCTTTACAACACAATACAGAATCAGCAATGCATTTACCTACTGTGGGAGTAGAACCCACAGCCTTCAGCATCTAAAGCAAGTACATTATCTGTTGTGCTATTAATGCGAGCAGACTAAACACAAGCAGCACTAAACTTTTGCTCCCCTGCAGCTCTCAGCTCCTTGTAAAATCTACTCCGACAGCCAGCTGTATCTCTGAACTTTTAAGCACAAGAAATCTGGAAAAAGCCAAAATTTATTGGGGGGGGGGACAAAAGGCCAAAAACCAGGGACACATTTTAAACATTGCTTGTATAATGTTTGAAAGTTGCTAGAATAAAATGCTGCGTTACCACCATACATTTCACTGCCACGTCTTGAACCCAGGGGACCCCGTGCAAAACAGTCAGAGCAACATACCACTACGCCAAATAAACTGTTTTGTGAAAGAGGAAGACTGAAACTTAAATAGCTACCATTTAGTGAATTCAGTTCTCACCATAGCACAGCTGTCAGCCTCTTAGCACAAAAGACCTGAACAAAGCCAATAATGGGTGACTACTACAACCACCAAACATTCAGTGAATTCAGTTCTCACCATAGCTCTCAACCTCTTAGCAAATAACACCCGGACAAAGCCAGTAATGGGAGAATATAGCCCCCAAACATATTCAGTGAAATCAGTTCTTACCATAGCTCTCAACATTAGCAAAAAACCTGGATGAAGCCAATAAATACCTGAACAAAGCCAATACTGGGTGAATACAGCCCTCAAACATATTCAGTGAATTCAGTTCTTACCATAACTCTCAACCCTAGCACAAAACCTGGACGAAGCCAATAATGGGGGGGGATACAGTCCCAAACACAGGGATACATTTCAAATATCCATCTTGTACACTTAGAAAATTGCTAAAATAAAAGCTTTTGTTAACATACACTTTCTGAAGAATATGAAGTCTGACAAGTGTGTCCATTTTTTTAACTTGTTAACCAGGAAAGTCTGACTTTGAAAAAAAAAAAAAAGCTAAGTTTTAGCAGAGGCCCAGGGAGAAACACTCCAGACAGCCAAGAATAAAACCAGAGAACATGTAGCTGTCAGGCAACAAGGACACAAATGCAGAAACCACAGATTTTATGAGGAACAGAAAAAGTATGAGGGAAAATCCTGCAACATTTTCACAAATGGTGGTGGGTAGGGAATTCAGGCTCTTGCCACTTGGGCCCAAGGTACAGGGTTCAAGCCTTATTCACTACCCACCACCATGTACACCTGGGGCATTTCACACACACACACACACACACACACACACACACACACACACACTACCTGAAAGTCAGCTGCTTGCTAAGTGTCTGTTTGTTTCTACACACACTACCTGAAAGTCAGCTGCCGCTTGCTAAGTGTCTGGTCCTGCTTCACACATCTAAGTGTCAGGTCCTGCTCCCATCTTCTCTCGTCAGGTCCCGGCCGCTCCCATCTTCTCTCTTTCTGAGTGCTGCAGCTTCTCTCGTCAGGTCCCGGCCGCTCCCATCTTCTCTCTTTCTGAGTGCTGCAGCTTGCTAGGTCCCGCCTGTGTGAGTTCCCGCTCACAAACCTTAAACTGACAACGATGATGTCAGCACGCCTGCGACTGGACTCCTTCTTAAAGGAGAATGTGCGTAAAAAAATTTTTTTTTTAATTATCTAGCCAGCCGATTCCAGGGGTGCAAGTGCACCCCCTTGGGAGCGTGTGACCCTTGTCCTAGTTGACTTGTGAATGTGCAGCATTTCCATTAGGTTTGGATCCAAGATTGCTCTGTAGGCCAGGCATAAGTCTCCTCTAAGTAGGCTGTATGCTACTAAGTACAGTGACAGTGACTTCAGTCTGTCAATTTATGACATGTGCTGAAGACCCTGAATTTTCTTGGTAAGAAATCTCTGAGGTCTTTCAATTTGCTGCAGGTGCCTGGTAAGGTACATACCAAATAGAGCATTGTACTCAGTTATTGACCTGTTGAGGGTCAAGTACAGGGGTGTTATTACCTATTTTCCTCTGTAGGCAATGTCTTTGTTAATAAAGTGTGTGACGTAGAATGCATTCTTTAGCACAGCTGACACATGGTGGTCAAAGGTTAAGCAACAGTCAACTTGTGTTCTCAAGTGTCTCACTACTGAGTTGGTACTTAGGGTATTATTATATTAATATGATAGTCTGCAGGGATATCATTTTTACTGAAGGGGATGATAATGCCTTTTTTTCATTGATTTTAAGTCCATGGCTTTGGCACCAATCATTGGTTTATGTAAATCCCTCTTGAAGTATATTGACATCATTTCACGATTCAATGATTGCACCTAATTTGCAGTCATCAGCAAACTTAGTCACAGCCCCTATATTTGGTCTGAACTTCTGAGATGTATATTCCAAGTAATAGGGGGTACAGCACTGACACCTGTGGATCCCCACTGGTGACAGGTCTGCTGGTTGAGGTAAAGTCCCCAATGTTGACTGAGTATGATCTGTCAATGAGCCAGTTATCAACCCAACTGATGTCATAAGGGTAACATTCAATTGGGTGAGTTTATCAATGATTCCCAAATATGGGATTGTGTCAAAGGCCTTGGCTAAGTCAAGGTAGGCTGTATGCATGGATTTGCCTTTGTCTATGGCCCTGGTGATGTTTTCAAATAAGTCTACCAGGTTTGACAGGCATGACCTGCCTTTGATAAAACCAAACTGTGTTGGATCAACGGTTTGGAGAATACCTATATCCTTATTTATTAGGTCCACAATGATTCATTCCATGACCTTACAGATACGGATGGTTAAGCTTATGGGTCTGTAGTTCCCAGGGTCTGTTGCTGTACCCCTTCATGAAGGGATATGATGGTTGCTGTTTTCCAGTCAGCAGGGTCAAAACCAGTACTCAGGCTGTTGTTGAAGAGAGTACCTAATGGAGTTGCTAACTCGTGTTTTAGACCATTATCATTGCTAGAGCCTTCCTGGGTCCTGACAGAGTGCTCTTCAAACTATCTGGAGATATACAGAGCTGAGTATATTTTTCTGGCACTTCAGAATTGTGTATTGGTAATTGTTGTTTGGCTAATTTTATATCATTGCTGGCTGACTTCAGAGTTGTGCACTGTTATTTTTGCTTCACTGTATAGTTTTTCAGATCTGTGCTGAAGTGTTTTCTCCCCTCCCGCTATTTCTCTGTGTCTTAAGTTGGTATAACTGGTTTTACATCCTATGTGTTATCTGACTATCTCAAGGATTACTTGCATAAAGTTAGACCCTCTTAGTAAAAAAGTCTGCATATCATTGCTAGAGCCTTCCTGTGTCCTGAAAGAGTGCTCTTCAAACTATCTGGAGAAATACAGAGTTGAGTATATTTTTCTGGTGCTTCAGAGTTGTGTACTGTTAATTGTTGCTTGACTAATTTTATATAATTGCTGGCTGACTTCAGAGTTGTGCACTATTATTTTTGCTTCACTGTATAGTTTTTCAGATCTCTGCTGAAGGTGTTTTTTCCCACCTCCCCCTATTTCTCTGTGTCTTAAGTTGGTATAACTGGTTTTACATCCTGTGTGTTATCTGACTATCTCAAGGATTACTTGCATAAAATTAGACCCTGTTAGTAACAGCCTGCATATCATTGTTGGAGCCTTCCTGTGTCCTGACAGAGTGCTCTTCAAACTCTCTGGTGATATACAGAGCTAAGTATAATTTTCTGGCACTTCAGAGTTGTGTGCTGTTAATTGTTGCTTGACCAATTTTATATCATTGCTAGCTGACTTCAGAGTTGTGCACTGTTATTTTTGCTTCACTGAATAGTTTTTCAGATCTCTGCTGAAGGATTCTGTTTTTCCTCTACCCACCCTCTCTATTCCTGTCTTGTTTAAATTTGGAGGCTTTTGTAGTTGCCTGCCCCCACTGTAGATTTGATCTGGGACACTCCCCCAGTCCCATCTCTTTACCTCATTCTACCTAATAGACTCCTTCTGCACTTGTTTTTAGTCATTTTTAATTTAATTGCATTTTTTGAACTGTTTGGTCTAACATTGCTACATAGTCAAGTGTGCTAGTTTGCACTGCATTTGAATTGTTTTATTGCTGTTTTAGCTACTTTTCTGTATAAAAAAAACTAAGCCTGTTTCCTAACTTTCCTGTAACTAGTGTAGTCCTGATTCAGATTTGCTGTATACAGGACTGTATGTAAGCTTCTGAGCCCCCCAATCTTTCTGTGTTGGAGAGAAGCCTTCTAGCTTATCAGTAGGAGTGGTAAGCACTAGGTAACCTATTTACCACATAAGGAGTGGTTCTGGCCCAGAAATTGTAGTTATTGGCCATTTGGGCAGTTTTTCCATCTCTTTCAACTTTCTGATTTAAAAGGCCACATTTGCACTGGTTTCCCCCCTTTCCTGTAACTATTTTAGACCAGATACAGATTCTTAGTTTTAGCACTTGAATTTGCTTATTTGTGATCAGCACTTGTTCAGAACTTGTTGTAAGCACTCAATAAGCTACTAATTACTACAGCACTCAACCTTCCTCATTACCTAGAGGAAAACAGTTTTGGTACTTACTTTCCTCACTTGCTTAGAGAAAAACAGCTCTTGTGCTCACTTTCCTCACTTATCTAGAGGAAAATAGTTTTTTATTCAGGCATGAGCAAGGGCCAGCTCCCAGTGTTCTCTCCTGTCTATCTGATGAATCTGGGCATCTTGCATCTTGGGGCAATGTAGAAATTGCCTCATGTACACAGACAACCCTCTCCTCCTACCACCCAACACTACAACCTGTGAGAGATGCACTTATCTAGCCAAACTGGAGGTAAAGCTCTCTCCAACCAAGAATGAACTTGACAGTCAAGAGGAGAAGGTCAACACTTGCACCACACCACACTCATCACATAGTCTCACTAAATATACACCACCAAAATCTACACATAGAAACACAAAAACATTCACTGAGGCTCTCAATAATAATCTGCTCAAGCAACAGAGATCTCCAAAGCAGAAATGCAAGCAACCTCCACCCCTCAACACAACCCAAATGACACATAGCCCGCAGACTCAGTGTGCCACTCAACCACAGCCAATAAGACAAAACAACATACCAAACACAATAGTCATAGGTGAATCTATATTCAGGCACACTGATGTCCGACTCACCAGGCTTAATAAGGAGAAGGTAACTGTCAGCTGCCTGCTGGGTGCCAGGATCCGCCACATAACCCACGCACTCAGGTCACTCCACAAGTACAACTATGACTCTGTCATTGTCCATGTTGGTGTGAATGACCTGAGATGTATCTCCCTGGACTACATGAAAAGAGACATGGAAGAGCTCACCGATCTTGTAGCCCAGGCAGGTATGACCCTAGCCCTGAGTAGCATTCTGTCATCACCCAGAAAGATACCGCAGTACAAGGACAAAATGATTTACTTCAACAATTGGCTAAGCTTCTGGTGTCATTCTAAAATGATCCAGTATCTGTCTGCCTGGGATGACATGGTCGAGCGACCACGATGCTTTGCCAGAGATGGCTTGCACCCATCACCTCTGGGATTCTGGATACTGGCTAAGGTTCTTGCCACCCCTTTAGTGCCTTTTTTAGGCAAGGTTCAAATGACAAATTCACCATCATAACAGGAACAAGCAAGCAAAAACTGAGGGTGATGCCACTCAATGCTAGAAGTCTAAATCTCAAAATGCACTCACTTGAGGCACTCCTTAATATGGAGAACATCGATATCTGTGCCGTGACTGAGACCAGGTTGAAGGCTCCAGAGAGCACCCCTGCACTACCAGGCTGTAACTCATACCACACTTTTTGGCCATGCAACCTGGACCGTAACACCAAAGGCGGAGGTGTGTCCATATTCATTAAGGATATCCACACCTCCAGGCTAGTTGCTCAGCATAATGCATCCGAGGTTATCCAAGTGCAACTAACTCTGGGCAAAACTGCAATCTAAATTGTAGCTTGCTACAGATCCCCCACCATGCCCCAGGATTCCCACTTCTCTTTTCTTGATGTACTGGAAAATATTAGGGTTCAACCAAACACCCTAATAATGGGCAATTTCAACTACCTCACCATTAATTGGGAAAACTACTCATATACCAACTCCTTTGCTCAACGATTTCTGGAATTCATAAACTCCAATGCCCTGGATCAACTTATCCACACCCCTACCAGGGGCAACAGTGTCCTAGATTTAGTCATTACCAACATGAGTGACCGGTGTTCCACACCTGAAGTCAACGCCTCATTGGTCCAATCCGACCATAAGCTAATCACCCTAGATATCCACATCCTGCCCTCACCCCCCATTAAGGAAACCACAGTAAAAAATTTCTCCAAAGCCAACTTCATGCTTATTAAGACAGAAGTGGTGAACTTCACGACACCCATGCAGATGGACAATACAGTTATGACTACTGAGTCCTACACAATTGCACTTTATAAGCACTTACACGATTGTATGGATCATGCTATCCCAAACAGAACCAAAATGCTATCCTCCAAAAAAAGGAAGCCAATCTGGTTGTCCCCTGCCATAAACAAACTGTACAACAGAAGGAAGAAACTGTTGCAAAAGAGAGTAAAATCCCATGAGTGGAGGAGCTCCCTGGTCAGCCTCAGTAAGAAGATGTGATCCCTGATAAAATCCTCCAAAGCTAGTTATGAAAACAAAATTGCCACTGATTCTAAAGACAACTACAAAGCATTCTATAGCTATGTCAAGAATCTCAATGGCAACACTCAGATCTGCTCTGAGTTACAGCACAATGGCACTAGATATACAGACCCAACTGATATTGCCAGATAGGTTCAGTGCTAACTTTACCCCCCTGTCACCCCCTAAAGGGCCCATCTCTATACCAGAAGAATGCAAAGTTCCTGTAATCACAGCTGCACAGGTATAAACCACACTCTCCAAAGCTAAGAACACAGCATCCATGGGACCAGACAACATCCCAGGCTTTATTCTACATGAACTGCAGAACAAACTGACACCCCACCTAAGTACCATGCTCAATCATAGCCTCATCTCAGGCTTTGTGACTGCTAAATGGTGCACAGCGACGGTTATCCCACTCCACAAGGGGGGAGCCACCACAGACCTCGGGAACTACCGCCCCATTAGCCTGACAAGCCTGGTCTGCAATCATCAAACTCTGGACCCCACCCAGTTTGGGTTTGTAGAAGACAGATCATGTCTCCTAAATTTGATAGACTTCTTTGAAGCAGTCACCAAAGCCATAGACGAGGGTAAGGTGGTTCACACAGCCTATCTAGATCTTGCGAAGGCTTTTGACACCATCCCCCACTCTGGAATTATAGATTATTATAGATAATTATAGATAAACGCTGTCGCCTCACAGCAAGAGGTTCTCCAGTTTGATTCTCGGCTGGGGTGCCTTCTGTGTGGAGTTTGCATGTTCTTCCTGCATTCGCGTGGGTTTCCTCTGGGTACTCTGGTTTCCTCCCACATTCTAAAGACATGCTTCTGGAGTATTTTTTCCCAGGCATCTGCTGAAAACAGGATCTGTGGAACCTAGTCGGACTTTCCCGGTCAACAAATGTTAAATAAATAAAATAAATAAAAAAATAAAATAAAATAGGTATACATCCCTATGTCACAAGATGGGTTTCCAACTGGCTCACTGACAGAACCCACACTGTGAAATTAGCAGACTCCAAATTCGACTTCAGACCAGTGACAAGTGGAGTACCACAGGGTTCAGTCCTGGGTCCTCTCCTGTTTGGTATCTACTTCTCTGAAGTACAGGCTAAAACAGAAGGTCTTTGGCTAACAAAAGTCGCAGATGACTGCAAACTAGAAGCCATAATCGAAACTCCTAATGATGTGGACATCCTATGAAAGGGCCTCACTGAGACAGATGCCTGGTGTCAAAGCCATGGCCTCAAGCTCAATGCCAAAAAGTGCATTGTCATCCCGTTTGGTAAAAACCCTGTACCTATGAACTACAACATAGGCGGTAGTATATTAACACCGAAAGTGTGATAAGAGACCTTGGGACACAGGTGGACAGTAATCTCTCCTTTGATAATCACATCACCACAGTAGTCAGGAAATCCTTCTACACCTCATCACAAAAGGTTTCTCATCCAGAAAAAAAGAGGTCATTGTTCCCCTCTACTCATCACTCATTAGACCCATTATAGAGTACAATGCCCCTTTTAGTATGTACCTCGCAAGGCATTTACAACAACTGGAAAGGCCGCCGAAATACCTCACAAAGAGGATTACCAGCTTCAAGCAGATGCCCTACGCAGACCGTCTCAAAAAACTCCAGCTTTACTCAGTCGCATGCTGCCTATGCAGAAGTGATCTCTGCCTATCATACAAAGCTATGTCAAACCCAGAGCTGTTGGACATGCTCCACTTAAAGAAATCCCAATCCCTCAGAGCTACACACTCTAGAGACCTAAACCTTGTCACCACAATAAACAGAACATGCCAGAGGGGTAGATTCCTGTCCCAGAGACTTCCCATACTCTGGAATAAATTACCTATCTATATCAAATAAAGCTCCTCATTAGCACTCTTCAAGAAAAATCTTGATGACTGGATGGGAAATAGGAAATTCACCCCGGTGATCACTTCTGTGGCTCTTCTCAACAGTGGCACAGGAAAATAATGTTCTTGGGTGGCAAAAGCCAGGGTACCTTTTTGGCTGGGCTTGTATAGACCCTAGGGCCAATAGCCTAGTACCTACCTATGAACCTATGAACCTATGAACTTATGAACCTATAAACCTATTTAAAATAAAACCTGGGATGCCATCCAATCCCATAGAGGCTGTGTTGTTGGTCTTGCAGAGAGCATTAATGACTTGTTCTTTGCAGATGCAAATTGGGGTTGATGTAGTGGGAATGCTTTGTGAAATTTTTGAAGGGGACAGGGGGGGTGAAATTTTTGCCAAACCTGTCAGCTAATAGGTTAGCTATTTCCAAAGGATCATTGTGTGTGTGTGTGTGTGTGTGTGTGTGTGTGTGTGTGTGTGTGTGTGTGTGTGTGTGTGTGTGTGTGTGTGTGTGTGTGTGTGTGCTGCCATCCACAGCTAGTTCAACACATGTCTGGGTCTTACCTTTTAGGTTATGGATATAGCTGAAGAATACCTTATGGTTATCCTTAGCTATGGTTGCTATTTTTACAGCAACTTCTTCCTCTTATTGTATAACTTATTAATGCTAGATGTCCATTAGGGAGGCCTGTTTTTTCTTCAGGATCTTGTTCTGATCCTATTGGTTACAACTGTGTCAATACATTTGTCTAACTGTTTGTACAGGGCATTTGTGCATACCTTAGTCTAGTTGTCAATGCCATCTGTGGGAATAGGAGCTTGGAAATTATTTATGCCATCACTTAGGAGGGTATAATTAGCTTTGGTAAAATTGTTTAGCTTGATTTCACCTAAGAAGGGTTCAGATGTTAGAGCTACTTCAAATGTGACTGATTTGTGATCAGATTTAACCAATGATGGTCCTATACTTGTGATGTTGCAATGGTCACCCATGTTGGTGAGGACCAGGTTGAGAATTTTTGAGCCCCTTGTGGGGTTGCATACTATTTTCTCCAGGGCATTAGTGTTAGCAAAGTCCAGCAACCTTTGTGCGAGCATTTTGGTACTCATATAAGTTGCCCAGTCAATGGATGGATAGTTAAAATTGCCCATGACTAGAGTGCTTGGTTGTAATTTGATTGACTCAAGTAGGTCCAAATAAACAGTATGGGTATCTTGGTTCATTGATGGGAGCCTATAGCTAACAATGACTTGAAGGGTGGTCTTACCCACAGTTAGTAGAACTTGGAGTAACTGTCTAGCCAGTCTACATGTGTATTTATAGATACTCCTCCTACTTTGGTTCTCACATGTTCATTATGTGGTCTGAAAGTGTGGAAGGCATTGTAGCCTTGCATGGCCGGGGTACTCTCAGTGACTCTGAACCAAAAATCTGTGACTGCACAGACTTCAACATCCTCCAGGGAAAAGAGTACTTCCAGAGAGTGGAGTTTCTGATTTAAACTCCTGGGGTTTAGCAGGATAACCTTTAATTTATTTGTGAGTGATATTTTCACATCAGAAATTTTGTTCTTGTGACCTTGCCTAAAAAGCTACTATGGGGAAAGCAAGTGCCTTAGCCAGTAACCAAAAGCCTAGAAGTGACAGGTGAAAACCAACTCTGGTGAAGCAGCATGGTCTACCAGCCATGTCATCCCAGGCTGACAGGAACTGGATCACCTTAGAATGATACCAGAAACTAAGCCAGTTATTGAAGTCAATCATTTTTTGATTATATCGTGGTATCATCCTAGGTGAGGATAGAATGCTGCTCAAGGCAAGGGACATACCTCCCTGGGACACATATTCATATAGCTCAATCATGTCTTTCTTCATATAGTCCAGAGAGGTACATCTCAAACATTTCAGAACAACATGACCTAATACGGAATCATAACAGTACTTGTTGTTGAGAGACTTGAGTGCATGTGTGATATGACCGATCTTGGTACCCAATATACAGCTAACCGTAACCTTCTCCTTGTCCAGCCTCATGAGGGAAGCATCTGGGTATCTCACAATGGAGTCACCTATGATCCAAAGATTTCATTTAGATGTGTTTTGCCTTGGGACCTATTTGGTGAGACACTGGTGCTTGTGTTTTTATGTGTATTGACTGCTGTAAGTGCTGTATTAGGTGTAGCATGTTTGTGTTTGGTAGGTCTCTAGTGTTTAAGTAGGTGTCTGGTGAGTACCTCCGCGTATGATGGTTTATGTGTTGAGTGCATGGTTTGCTTAGGAGGTGTAGTATGTGAGCTGACAACCTGTTCAGTGTTACTGTTCTGTGCATGAGAGACCAAGGATTCCAGATTCATAGTATAGATACATCTCTCACAAATTGTACTTGGGTGATTTATGAGTATTGGGTTGTCAGTGTACATGAGGCATATGCTACACTGCCTTAGGAAACCCATGTCAATCAGGCTGGTAAAAGCAATGAAGGGAAACTGACCATCCATAATGCTAGGTTAAATCCTGTTTTCACAGTGGGAGAGAAAATGGAGGGGTGTGGTAAAACTGGGTGCTCTAAATAGGATCTATACTAATGGGATGCTCTATAAAGGGTCTATACTAGTGGGGATTCTCTAAATGGTATGAGGCTATTGTAGATTTGGTGTGTTGGAACTGTTTAAGGAGCAAAAGCACAGCTTAGGTGCTCTTTGAGCAGCTAAGTGCAATTTATGGACTTCTCGGCTGGATCACGGGCAGCAATTAAGGAAAAATGTATCTACTGAAGTTTTTGCATCTATAACTACTAATGGGTTATGCCCACTGTGCAGTATTGTGGAGGTGGGCTATGTGTAAACAGATGACTATAGCAGAGCAGTGGCTAGTCACCTAACTCTGTGGAGCTGTGTTTAAACAAAACCAAACTCACGCAGATGGGGGTCTTACGTAGCAACAATAAACAAAATGAATTAAACTATTTCTCCAATAAAAAAGCTCAAAACTGCACCCTGTGCCAGCAGCCTTCAATCAGCTGAGTCTTAACTGCACTTTCCTGTCACAAGGTTGAAGGGGACCCTCTCCAATAATAGATAGCCTGGTTTAGTGCTCAATTTAACAAACAGAACCAGATTCAGCAGGTCTGAATCTAGTCTATGCTACAGCAGACAAAAGGTGCAACAATTCAGCAGGAACAGTTTTAAAAAATCAGCAATATAACAAAAATACAGTTTAAAAGTACAAAATACAGTATAAAATTACACTTATGGTTAGCAGAATGCAACAGATTCCTTGGATTGCACAGATGAATACAGCAGAGCAGTGGCTGGTCACCTGACTCTGTGGAGCTGTGTTAAAACAGTGAGCCATGGATTAGTACTAGGCTAACTGCTTTTGTGGGCCATTTTAAGCCTAGCCAATTACCCTATGTAGGAATCAAATGCTGCCACTTGTGTCTGTAAGGTAAATACCGTAACCATTATGCCAACCTCCCTACTTGTAGTTGTCAGGTTAATTTTTGGTATAAGTTTGTGGAGTATGATTACTTTAGTAATCTTCCTGTTCTCTTATATTACCCCTTTATGGGACCATGTAAATCTCTGCTAAATGGAAGGTTCAGGCTTCAAATAGCCTCCTTAGTACCTTTGGGGAAGACCAGGTAGGAGGATAGCTTATGGAACCTGTGTCTTATTCTCCTGTACAATGTTTTGGTCATCTTCCATATTATCTTGTCAATCATCTCATCCATCAAGTTGGTCCTTTGACTGCCCCTCTGGTATAGCAGTACTTGTAGCCTGATTTATTTTTTTTTTAAAGAATTTGAAAAGAATTTGTTCAGAGTAGTTAACTCTTCTCTCACTGCCACTACCTACCCCTCATCCTTTACTGATCTGAGTAATTCTATTTTGTGCCTTTTTTCCTCACACATATACACATAATGCCATCTCATCTGCCTTTTATACTGTCTACTAATAACAACTCTTTTACTGTTTGGCTTTCCATGCATCTGTCAGAGTCAACAGGCTTATTTACCAGTACTTTCCATTTCCTGTGTGCCATCGCCTTACCTGTAACAGCTAACATTGTTCCATCTGAAAGCCATACTTACTTGATTCTCCTGTCCTTCATACGTTTTCTCCCTGTAGTCGTATTCATCACAAACATTCCACTTCACTCCTCTTCCACAGCTCCTCAGCACCCAAGGGATTTTTAGACCACAGCTCTTGTCAGAGTTTCCTGTCTAATAGTTCAAATTGCAACCCATGCAGACTCCAACAAGGGTCTTTGTATTGTATGGTCTACACTTACCTTATGCCTTGAGCCAGACATTTATGTGCTCAGTGCTGGCCAGTAGTACCCTTACCTTTGTCAGCGGGATGTTAGTTCCTCTTTGCACAAGGGCCAAGAAGTTCTGCCTTTGTATTTGGTTCATTTATCAGCTCTGCATGAAGTCAGTATCACTCTTAAATCCAAACAGCATTTCATTCTTGCTTTTTCAGGATGCTGGAATGGTCTAATATATCTTGAAAACAATTTCCCACTAATGGCACAACAACCTTTCTAAAACCTAATCCCACCCATCCTTTTGGTATGCACTATTTGTTGTCATGTAGATAATGTCTGTTCACAAAGAACCCCTTCTCAAATCCTTAGCTTTTACATTAGGGAGGTCCACCGTCCATGCAGCTTTATTTTCTATTTCCATACATTCCCCTGGTATTCTTCATCGTTTACTCACTGACTTCATCATTTTCCTTGCATAAACTCCTACTCCTCTCCTGTTTCCCATCTCTGCCATACTTAATAAAGTGAATGTCTCAATTACCTGGTCTGCCCCTTTCTCCTCTACTCATGTCTCAGTAATATCTATAGCATCTGTTGTCATTTCTAATGTTGCAGCCTATCTTACACCGATTTTATAATATTTACCCTGTTTAAACACTGTATATGTTCCTAGATTAAAGCTTTTGCTATCTGTTTAGAAAATAAAGGCTTTATCAGTTTGTGTCTCTAATGTTACTGAACTAACAGCATGTACTGTTTGCATGCAGACAGATTTTGCTTTATGGAATTAATGTGAACACTGCTACTACAAAGTTGCAAAGTTTGCCATAAACTCTAAATATCGCACACAACTGTAAACCACTACTAGAACTAAAGTGGTTTGGACTTCTCAACCAACTTGCTTTTATTCAGCTATCCACTTTGCACAACCTTATTTTCAAGCCTACAGCCTGCCCTGCACTAGCCATCTTAGTCGCACCTTACACACCAAATAGATCTCTACGATCAGAAGATAAAAATCTCTTAGCTATCTCAAAATCCACAAAAGAAACAGGTCACTACTTGTATTCATATTCTGTCTTTAAACTATGGAATTCACTACCTCTTGCTACAAGGTCTATGCCTGCCCTAACATGCTTTAAGGCTTCTTTAAAAATCATCTCAAAAATACATGGGTCTGTTCCTTTATAAATCCAGCCTAATGTTCAGCTCTTCTTCTGCCACACTAGCTTCATTTGCTTCTTCTTCTGTCACATATCATTCATTCACAGTCTACAAGATTCCAACATCTCTCGTAACTCCTTCTTTGTTTCTATACCATATTCTTAAGCTACTGCTCAGTCTGCAATTCCTCTATTCTTAACTTTCTCACTATCGTTCTACATCACTAACACTTCCGCTATTATTTTCATAACTGAAACCAGCATTTTATTTTTCATGTACTGTAACAACCAATGCCATACATTGTACTACCTACATACTACGTTTGTACACTTTATTTATTCATAGGGTATGTATATATTGTTCGAATGACTAAAATTGTCAATAATAATATAACTCCATAGAATTATTCAGATGGGTAGTATATCTTGTAACTTAGTTTACATTCTATTAACTTATTTTTGTATAGTATTCCTCATGTCACTTGTATTGTTTTTGGACTATAATGCATTTGTATTGCACCGTATGTGGAGCTTTTCTCCCTTGGCCACCGCTGAAAATGGATTTTGTAGATTTTGTCAAACCACCCCGGTAAACAAATTTCAAATAAATAAATAAATGCGCATTTTATGTTAAGCCACCCAATCTTTCCAAAATAGCTGCATGGAACTCATCTCGAAAACAGGAAATCCACATATACCATGTTAGATTGATTCTCTGCACATTAAGTGCTTTGGATGTTGACCATTACTGACCTGTAATCACTGGAGAATAGTAAAGTCTCTGTAGCTCAAATCTCTCTCCCTCTCTCCCTTTCACTCTCTTTCTCGCCCTCTTCTTCTCCCTGTCTCTGTCCTTCTGTTTCCCTCTTCTTCACACTGTGACATACAGCAGCCATGTTTTAGAAGAGTGCATGACAGATGGTATTGCATGCCATTACAAACCTAATGATAAAGGCCATCCTGTGCCCTTCTCCTCACTTCCAGAATTGAGAATGAAGTATAATTCCCCCACTAAACATTTACAGATACATATTTTCATTAATATGCAGTCAAGCCTAGATGGCCAGTAAAGCTAAATGTTCAGCAGTAACCTTAAGTGTGCAGTAATAGCCATTAGTGTCTTGCCATGACTCATTTGTTTCATGATTAATTATATACAAAACTACTCAGAAACATAGCTGTTACTTCAGAAATTATCTGAAATATGCTTGCCATGCACTTAGTTGGTCTTTCCTTGCTGTCTGCTTCACTGTTGCATTATCTAAACATATATTTGTATAATGCTTACATTCTTGAATCCCAAGTAAATTATACTGACTTCTTCATCAAACAGTGACCACTATAGCACTGTGGCTGATATAATGCATGCTTACATGCTGGGTACACTTCATTTTGTCAAAAACACAAACCTTTGAATCCTATTTATCAAACACAGTAAATCAAAAGCTAACTTCAGCAATCAATCACTTCTGCAAATTTCTTTTCCAGGGAAACTAACCAGTTGGCCATCATTGGGAATTTGCCCTTTTCCCCACTGTAATGCAGTCTCGGAGTTGGTATATTTAGTTGGGGGGGGGGGATTGTGAGGGCTGCAGCCCCCCAGTTGGGTGGGTTTTAAATTATGCGGTGCTTCTGATGGTCTCTAGGTTGGTCCACTAGTTTCCCGGGTAAAAAATTCATGGAAGTCACCATTCACTGAATTTAGCTTTCGATTTATTGAGTTTGATAAATAGGGATCTGATGGTTTGTGTTTTTGACAAAATTATATTGACATCACACCCCTAGCTAAGATGTCTGAATGCACACATTTGATCCCCTGCATTTCTTTATGCATCTTTGCATGTGTCAGTGACTATATGTGTAAATAAGTATTAAAGGTGAGGTGGCCCTACACAGTTTTATAATATATCTGTCTTTGTCTGAATTATTAGCAATATTTTTCAGTCTCATTTTTGGTTTGCTATTCATGGAAATATCCACCAGATATGTGACAAAGTTGGAGCTGTGTTAGAGGATTCTTGTGCAGTTAGTGATGTATTTTGAACTGTTTACTTAAGTGTTAGATGTTCAGGGTGAAGGATAATTGAGCAGCCAGTGACTTCTCTGTTTCATTGAGAGGTGGGTGTGCACGGATTCCGGTGTGTAGCTCGCGAGACATTTGCCTGCGAGCTACATCGCCGAAACCAAACGGCTGCATCAGCACTTTGCCGTAGTGCAAAGTGCCTGAACAGCATAGCCGCTGCAACTATAATCTATGGATGGGCAGCTGCAGCCGTATGGGCTGTGTAACGCATTCCTTCTTCTCGTGCAAGGACTGCATTTATTTAATTATTTATTTATTGTGATGTCAGACTGACAGACAGACTGAACATGCAGACAAAAACCACTTTAAAATCATTTTCTGCAGAAGGCAAACTCTCTTGTACCCCAAATACGGGGGACTTCTCCTTCTAAACACCCTTTTCTCAGATGACTTACATATCCATTCAGAAACATGGAACAGCTTAGAAGAATGAAACATAGCCAGTGCAAATTGTCTCATAATTCAGGAATACCAGTGGAAAAAATAATTCTGGACCTGTTTCTTCAGGAAGTCAGGATTGGGGCATTTACTCTTGTTCTGACCATGTACCACCTTTGCTAACTTCCTCTTAATAGCCTCTGTCCTGATCATCTTAATATGTCCAGAACTGTGCAGAGTGCCTTAATGTGAACTTGCCAACCATCAGTAATGAAGAATAATAATACCTCCGTTTCTACTGAAGCTGGATCTTCCAATGCACTTATATTCTGCCTGCCTCTCCTCCATATGTATACCTGATACAGCTTGTGTATTTTTTAGTAACCTCTTGAGTCCCTCATCTTGATTGCTGCTGTTATTGTGTGTCCTCAAAATATCTGTTTCTACAGTTTTGTCTCACAAATACATTATTTTGCCTCTTTTGAAATATGATACAATTTTTTATACTTCTTCATCCTTCATTCTTGATAATTCTCATGCTTTTAACGTCTTTCATATCAGCTCCATTGCTGTGTCTTTTGTCAATTACAACAATATACATTTTATCAAGGCCTTTTGTGGTGTCACTCTATTTATTATTATTATGTTTTTTTTATTAATGTTTGATTACTGGGAAAGTCTGACTGGGTAGGTGTTCAATTTCAGCAGATGCCTGGTAGAAAATCTTCAAAGTAATACAGAAACAGTTTAATAACAATTTTACAATCTTCAAAAATAATATAAACATGTCTGCAGTTTAAATAATTATACCAAATTAGACATAATGTGACAACGTTGGTTAAAATAGATACAGCTTCTATGACAATGATTTAATATTTAGAGAGCTTTTAGCCAGTTTAGAGAAAATAAATTTAAGTTACATAGACACAGGAACTGCAATATGAAGTGAAAGAGATAAAAAAACAGGGTTATGACATATTTAGGCAAAAAATCAAGGGACAGAAATTGACTGAAGTTAGAAGTTGAGGGGAGTAAGGAGTTGCAAGGTATTAATAAATGCCTGTCCATATTTAGGGATATAGTTTATCCTGGGTAACAGAGGCACAAATCTGAACAAAATGGCTCCACTACTGACCTCAGCAATTCTGCCTTGTCAAGATCAGTCCATTTGAGTCTTATCTATTTATTTGACACTGTGTCTCACTGTTTATGCAGTGTTTTACCCTCACTGGTAGTCTAGTACAATGGTAAGTCTGTCTAATATGGTTAATAACCAACGGTTTGCTACTGGATATTTAAAGAGCTTTGTCTTTTTTTGGCAAGATCTCATAAATCCATTTAGCCACAAATGCAGTGTCCTATTGGATTACTTATCTTTCAGCTGTTCCTCATTTTGCAGAATGTCCCTAATTTTGCTTCATAGGTTTGGCTGTTCCTCATACAAATTTTTAATTTTCTGGTAATTTACTGAGGTTTGCAATCAGTCAAAAATGCCAGGTATTAGAAAAATGAATGTCGATGTACAATCTGTTGTTATATTAACTTTCTGTGTGAACTAAAGTAAAATTTAAAGACTTTTCCCTAACTATGGTTCTTTGTTCCTCATTATTTCAGACTTTGATACTGATTCTTGAGATAGTACACAGTTCTTTCCTTCAGAAAAGATGCCATTATTCTGCCAATAGTTGAAGCAAAACTGGCATAGCATTAGTTTCCTATAACCAGCTTTCCAACAAAATTAAAAAAAATCAGTCGCTAATTGCATTAACAGTATCACTTTCCATACATCACACTTCGAGCATGGGCCGTTGAAGCAAACTCTTTAATTGTACAAAATAAAGGTTAAGCGCTTTCATCTACTCATAGTAGATGTCATCAGAACACTATTTCCATCACTAACCCAAGTGAAATAACAGTTTTCTCCCAATCACATCAAGCAACCAATTAATCTCATACATATTCATGTAGTTAATACATATTCATAAGGTGGAATCTTAAAGAGACATCCTATGTCGGAATCTGTTGCAAAAAGATTCATATAAAATTTCCTTTAGAACTTGCTTGATGTGATTGGGAGGAAACTGTTATTTAGTTTCCTCTCCACATTTTTGTCTTTCCTCTTGTGTAGTTATAAAACAGTTTTATATAACCTCTGGACTGAATTTTCTATCTTTTCTGCTGCCTAGACCACTTTCATCCTGAATGCCTCTCATACTCACTTCTTCAGTGTCGCGTTCTTTTTTTCTCTTTCTCTTTCTGTGACTCACAAATGCAGCATTTTTGCTAGTCTAGTAGTTACTAACAACTTATTTTCAAATCTTTTTTGTTTATTTGACCAATTGCTTCACACATAGGTATTTTCTCTGCTACTGTTTCAAACCATTTTTGCAGGCTTTTGAAAACATTTTTTAGGTAGTACTCTACTTTGTCATCAGGGTTGCCACCTTTTAACAAGGGCAAAGTGGGACATGGGGGTGTGGTCAACAGGATAGGGGTGTGGCCAACATGACACTGGCCACACTCCCACCACGACATCACCAGAGTTGTTAAAGGAGATGCAGTATTAGTTATGGATGCAACATTGTGACATTACAGCATACTGAAAACTCAAACCATTTAAATGAAGTGAACTATTACTGCACACACACTAATCAGTTGTAACAATAAACTTTAAAGGAATTAAAAACACACTACTCATTAAACAGACACTTGTTTATTTAAAAAGTAAAATTCATAAACCATCCATTGCTATTCAGAAAGAAAACTTAAAAAAATCTACATACCACATACAAGCCAAGTATAAAATTAAGACTTTGTCAATTAAAGTTAAAGCAAAGAACACAAAACTACATATCCTAGTACAAATTAATGCTAAACAAAGAAAAACACAAAATTACGAACTGCACCCTAGTACTTTATACTGCACACTAGTACAATAAATCACTTTTTTTAAAAGTGTATTTTGAATTTGATTTTATGGCTTGAAGAAGGGCCTGATTTGAAATAATATTTGAGTAAAAGTCACAACATTTCATCCGGTAATTTACATTCATCATTAGTTCAGCTTTTAACAAGTCCACACTACATCGGTTTCGCACATCTGTCCATTTACCTTTCACCAATGAAAAAACTCTTTCTGCAAATGCGTTTGAGGGTGGTATAGATAAAACCCTAGCAATTACCGGATAGAGTGTAGTCAGTTCAGGCCCTTCTTTGAAAAGCTTCAGCCACTTCTCTCCTGGGGTCAAGCTTGTGTTACATAACTGTTCGAGAGGGCCTAATTGCCAAGTAGTCCCTAAAAAGATAATCTTCATCTACATCCTGCAGACTCAGGGCAGTGGTCACATTAAGCAAGTCACTGAAGGCAAAGGGCTCATTTAGAGATAATTTAGATAGTGTAAACAAGTAGTTGCTTTCAGTATAATCAAACCACTGCTCCAGATATTTCACTGCTGTCTCCAAGAACACAATAAAGTCTCTTTTCAGTTTGTTAGCAGAAGTGCTGTCTAATGTGCTCATAAGTGCCCTACGTTTCCCTCCAAAGAAAGCACCTTCAGCTCTTGCCTGCAGTTTTTGCTTCAGAGAGGCCATTACACAAAAAGTTTCCATGGCAGTAAGTGCTGATTTTTCTAATGTACTTAGATGTTCATTAAAATCAACAAGAACAGCACAGAGAAAGTGCAGATAGTACTGGGGCAGCGCAGGCAATTCATTCTCACCATGCTCATTAGCTGAAAAGTACTGCCATATTTGCCGGGGGGTCTCCTCTTCTCCCTGAGAGAGGAAATAGGACTGGAGCACTGGGAGATTTTTCACTACTCTTTCAATGGCTGGGAGTAGTGACAGCCACCTTGTTGGCACATGTCTTAACAGACTCTCAAATTCCATGCCACAAAACTCAAAGAAGTCTTTCAAGTCTCTGGTCCTTGTGGCAGAACCGGAAAAGTGGCTGAAAAGTCTCATTACAAATGCTTCCACGTCATATGGTAGTTGTGCTGCAGCTTTTTTGGCTGCATTGTGAATGATATGGGCAAAACAGTTAGCTTTCTGGAGTGATGGGCACTTTTGTTTTAATCTGGTATACACACCAGATTTCTTCCCATAGTTCACACTGGCATTATCAGCCCCATAAGCTGAAATATGGTTCCAGGGCAAGGAATGCCTTTCCATAATGTTGGAAATTTGCTGTGAAATAGCCTGTGCCAATTCATCAGGGTCTTCATAGAAGTCCAAAAGGCCATTCACCACCCCTTCTTCTTTAGAAAAATACCTCACAACAAGGGGAAATAATTTTATGTTCCCCTTGTTGGAAGCATCTGATGAAATTGCAAATGAAGTACCTGGTTTTTGAAGGTCATGCAGGAGGCATTCCAATGAGTGTGGCCCCAAAAAATTTTCAACTATGGCTTCAGCCTTGGTTCTGCCACAAGATAGTTTCTTTGCAGTGTCTGAGTCACTGTACAACTGGCTGGCCAATTTTACTGCACAGTCCAAGCTGTTATACGAAATATTGTGCTTAACAGCATGGAAAACCTCAGAGGCTTCCTGCTGCAATGATTCTAAGTTCTGGTCCCTCAAGGTTTGCATTCCTTGCCAACTTTGTCATCAGGTGAGTGGATTTAGCTTGAAGAATGGCAGTCTTATGTTGTTCAGTTGCCTCATGTCGTGCAACATCATTTCTTCCACCGTGGGTCACTAGAAATTCTCTCTTGCAGTACCTGCAGAATGCTTTGACATCAGTGCATCTCTCAATCCAGTCAAATTCTGTTTTCCAAATGTCCTGCCACTTGCACATTCTCTTGCTGCTGGTTGACTGTGATGAAGCTGCTGCTCTCTTCATGCTGAATCTGTACTTACCTGATATGCAACATATTGACCAACACTGTTAGTAGGGTTCAGTAACATACTGCTGCACAGCACAAATGAACTGGCTTAATTGGCACACAAAAAACTGGCTCGAAAAACATTGGCATGCAAAAGAACTGGCTCAAAAAACATTGGCATGCGAAAGAACTGGCTTGAAAAAACATTGGCACACAAAGAACTGGCTTGAAAAAACATTGGCACACGAAGAACTGGCTTGAAAAAACATTGGCACACGAAGAACTGTCTCGAAAAACATTGGCACATGAAAGAGCTGGCTCGAAAAACATTGGCATGTGAAAGAAATGGCTAGAAAAACATTGGCATGTGAAAGAACTGGCTCAAAAAACATTGGCATGCGAAAGAACTGGCTAGAAACATTGGCATGCGAAAGAACTGGCTGGAAACACATTGGCATGTGAAAGAACTGGCATGAAAAAACATTGGCATGCGAAATAGAGGAATGGAGCAAAAAAGAGTTTACAAACAGTTTGAAAAAGGTCAAATAGTAAATGAGGTAATGTAGGGGGCATTTTGGCCATTGAAAACTAACATTAACACAGCTTGTAGAAAATGAAATGCATTATTTTTACCACTGAACATGCCCACCTCACCCCACAAGACAAAAAAGTTAACCATATTCACTGAACCAAAAAACAGTAAAATGAATGAGAATGCACAGTGGATACCATAGACCTAATTTAGCTTTTGACCACACCAGTTAAGAAATGTATGGCACTAATTTACACAGCGCAATGATCTACTAATGAACATGCCCAACAGCAGCACTGGTCATAATCGGATTATAATGAAAACAGTAAATAAGTATGTTGAAGACATCACTAAAACATAAAATCAAAACTTTGCCACTTACAGATGCAAACTACCCTGTAACAACAACATGGTTTAGCACAATCTCAAATACATTGCATTAACTTCTGAGCATCTATCCACAAAAAAAAAAATAAACGGGAAAAAAGTCCAAACATTTTAACTTTTAAAAATACTTCTTGCAAGAGAAGTAACAAACTGCAATGTACAGCAGACTCCATGGGCTCCTTTTACCTCAAAACATAGCAATTAATCCAGCACAGCAATGCAATAAACAGGCCCAAGTAAAAGTAACACACCAATATTCACATTACAAGCAAAGCAGTACATTTTAACCTTATTAAAAATGCATAATAAATTAAATGCACACATTTACAAGTATAAATGAAAACAATCTTGAAACAGCTTTGGCAAATTGGCAACGTACCTACTAGAATAATAAATGAATTACATTAACTGTTAACATTCCCCCTCAAAAGGTAGACTTGTACGACATATACATGGACTTGCAGGAACAGGAAAAATTACCTAAACAGTATATCGTAACTTCCTGAAAACAACATTATAGTGCATATTTCCATACAAAAAAAGTGCAAACTATGCTCAAACATTTCCTATCTGCAAACAGACAATACCCAGAAAAAGCTACGACAATAGAAATGCGTCACACTAAGTTTATATTTCACTGCCCCCCAACAGAAACAAACAACTTCTATACACAGTTCAGCCTTTTAAAAGTAATGCTTCCAAATCATACCCCCAAGAATAATAACAATTACATATACATTCAGGTTTTATATCTTTAAAAACTACTACTCAAAAATATCAAACTAACCACTACACAGATTTAAATATTGCGTACTGCACCCACCATCTACCTTTAAACATTAAAAAAATTAAACCACAATATATTCCCATTTTAAACTAGTACAAAAGTCTCAAAATAACCACTGCACAGATTTAAATACTACATACTACATCCCCATCTACCTCTAAACATTAAAAACTTAAATAAAGCACACTATTCCCATTTTAAATAACTAAAGCCACAAAATGCAATTATCTACTTACCACTCACAGTTATTGCTGGGCTGGCTGGCTGGCAGGCTCCCTTGCTGCTTCTTTCCTGGCTGGCTGGGCTGGCTGGCTTCAATGCTGGCTGGCTGGCTTCAATGCTGGCTGGCTGGCTTCAATGCTGGCTGGCTGGCTTCAATGCTGGCTGGCTGGCTGGCTGGCTTCAATGCTGGCTGGCTGGCTGGCTGGCTTCAATGCTGGCTGGCTGGCTGGCTGGCTTCAATGCTGGCTGGCTGGCTGGCTGGCTTCAATGCTGGCTGGCTGGCTGGCTGGAGAAAAAAATCAGATCTTTTGTCGCAGCTGCTATAGAGCTTAGTGCTCTACAGCTGCGACCTTTATGGGGCTCTTCAGAAGAAGTTCCCACCCCCTACAATGGCTGCAGCCAATTACTGTGCTGCATTACCACCTGGACCTAGCAGAGAATCCCTCTAACTGCAGGTCCGGGTGGTGACGTAGCCACATTGCCGTGGAAAAAATGGAAGTATTTTCAGCTTTTCCATGGCAATTTAAAATGCGAAGCGCAAAGGGGAAAAAACGGGACTTTTAAAGTCCCACTTGTGAGGCGGGATGAGAGGACTCAAACCGTGAGTGTCCCGCTGACAACGGGATGGGTGGCAACCGTATTTGTCATAGTATGGCATTCTGTAATCATAGAACCTAGAGTACCTAGAGACCTTGATTAAGATTGAAAACTATTCTCACAAACACTGGCTAATCTACAATGTATGTGCTGTGCCTGTGTACAATGTATGTATTCTACCTATGTTCCAAATTTCAGCTGTACACCACAAATCTATTAAGTACCTTTATTTTTAAATTAATATATTTTGTTTGTTCTCTCCACTGTAACTGTTGATGTGCTGCATATCACTGTAAAAACATGTATTTTGTAGTTTGTGTGTATACTGATCATGTCTAAATGTATCTGTGATTTTTCTTTGTGGAGCTTTTCTCCCCAGGCCTCTGCTGAAAAAGGGCCTTTTCGGCTCAGTCAGACACCCCCGGTTAACAAATGTAAAATAAATAAAATAAAATAAATAATCCAGGGTCTTCGCTATTAAAGGCTTTAGTCTTTAATTAAGTGAGTACTGAATCGCATTGTTTCGTGATCACTTACTCTCTGCTTTAACATCTGAGGTCCTTTATCCTCCAGGTTTGAGAACTCAGTATGCAAGGTTCTGCTTCTTTAAGCAGGTTCACAGGGTGGCATGTTAGGTAAATAAGGTCAAGGACTAATGGCCTTTGAGGAGCATCTTTGCCTAAATACCCTATTAGAAATTGTGGGTACCCATGCTGATATGAAACTACATGGCAGGAAAGAAGTATCACAAAGCTTCAGAATTTATAATCCTCATAACAAAGTCTGTGCATCTCTGAAAAAGACTGATCACTTACATGCAATGTTAGACCTGTCTGCTTCTTTCTTTAAAGTGCATTAACTTCGGAGAACGCATATTCCTAGTGTGTGTGTGTGTGTGTGTGTGTGTGTGTGTGTGTGTGTGTGTGTGTGTTTGCATGTACTCATGTCTGTCTCTCCATCTATATTTATGTATCTATGGAAACATATGATTTAAGTCCATTCCTTTTTAATTCATTTTGTTTGAAATTCATCCAATAAACAAGATGTTACTTTGAATCCAGTCTGTTTATTAATTTGGAAGCTGCATTTAATAAAAGTATTTGAATATTGATGTAAGTGCTGATATTTTTGTGGATCATAATCCTTTGGTCTGTGCACTGATCTGCTGACCATGCACTTTAGTTATGGTACCTCTTTTTTCATAATAGATGCTCAGAATCCTCTGCATCATACTTCCTTCTGCTACCTTACTTTTTGTTTTTCCTCTCTTCTTTCACAGCGATACCATAAATTGGTGCTTTGCGAATGACAGGTTTGACTCTTAGAACAATCTCATAAGTTAATGACTTGAATATGTCACTTTTCACACAAGATAACAGTGATCTTGATATAAAAGCAGATGTGTCCTGAGCATTATTTCCTTAGGTTAAGAATTAATGAAGAATTAATGAAGAATTGCTTGGATTCATACCCTTTCAATGGGACCCAGAATTATTACCTATGAAGGTTTCAGTCACACCTATGGGATATATGTGCGTTTACCTAATCATCCCAGCATTGCACTACATTGTCCAAGACAGACAGAGGGTAGGAGTTCAGGACTCTCTCATACTTGCCCTTGAATATGGCCTGAGGGCAGGACAGATATGACCATACATTGGGTTTACTACAGAACACCAGCTCATCATATTATACTAGGTCAGATCCATCTACATGGATTTTTCACACATTACTCCTGTGGTTTTTAACGTATGCTGTCTTTAGTTAATATTGCCAGTATTACATGGCTTGGATTGCTGTAAGTTTCTGGCGCCATTCTGATCATTACTTTTGTGCTTGGTTTTATTTTTCCTGCTCCTTGTTATGTTCTATAAAATAACTTGAAAAAGCTTCTCTAACCTTTCAAAGCATACTATTTACTATTTTGTCTGCACATGCAGTGAATTTTGATTTATTGTATTCCATTTTCATCTTGTGGCTTTTCTACAGTTTTAGGTAATTTCTAACACCAGACTTTGATGTTTAAATTAATGTTACAAATGTGTTCTTGTTTCTTCTGCATCACATTTCTATTTTAGTTGAAAGCTGGGGTATATTTTTCCCTTTTATTTAATTATCTGCATGACATACAACATTTTATTTTCTTTCAAATTCTTATTACAATTGACCATTTCTTTGTGTGGATTACCTGTTTTCATTGGACTGCTAATACTTTATTTATATTCAGATCCACTTTTTTAAAACCAACACGTGATATGCTCAGTCAATTTCTGTGCCCAGTAAAGAACCTAAGATCTTGCAGTAAGAAGTTATGCTATAATGTCATTAGTAAGCCTCAAGCATATATCCACTTTTTTTATATTATTGGTTAGCATTTAATGAGTAACAAGTCCAATGTTAACCCATCAGTTCATTGTACCACTAACTGCTTCATACCACTGAAGTGCTTTCAGAATATTTCTTTTCCTTATTGTAGTAAAGTATTCCAAATGATACTAACAAAAACCAAGTATTTGGTCATCTAAGTTAGACTCTTCTTACTAGTTCTTGGATGAATTCCGCTATCACAATATCTAATCTTTTCTTATGTACTCGTAGACTATTGGCAAAAGTCATATTCATTACACAAATGTGTAAAGTCTATCCATGCTGTTTGCGCATTTCCTCAGAAGAGGAGTGAGGAGGTCATTTATGCCAAAACATGATGGCCATATGTACGCATAACCAAATAAAGTTATAATAAGATGTAAATAAGTAATGATGTAAACCTGTGCATGCTAATGATCTCTTTTACTGCCTGTTTGTGGTTCATAGTCATAATTTGACATGTTTCTGCACTGACCCTAGATTTATTTTAAAAGGCAGAATCTCACCTTTTCTACCCACTTTGCAATCCATTTAGATTTTCCTTTGCTTTTGGCTTTGCTATTTCCAAATGGGAGCTGCTTGTTGTGGCTGAGCCAAAACTGCTTGCAGCCAGTAGCACTCACCGGCCAGGAAGGCAGAGATTTAAGCAGATTATCAAGACATTTTTGTCACGTTCAGACTGGAAAGGGATACTGTGGCCATCTTAGTGAGAATATATGGCCCTAATAGGTACACTGGATCGATGAGTGGCCTTCCTCTCCTTTTGGAAACTAAGGCATGTTTAGCCTTCACTAAACTTTCCAAGGGGACATTCTAGAGACAGACTGGATACATATTGGGAATCGCACAGCCTTCTAACTCAAGGATACTCCAGCAATTCCTGGATGTACTCTCGGTGCATGTGGATCAGTACATCTATTTCCTAATGTCACCTCACAACCAAACCTGGATTATATGTGCCTTTTATGGTGGCAGCATGTTTCCCCTGAAATGCTCAGTGTGATAGACTGCATGCATGTTACAATAAGGCCCATCTGGTACATGGAAGGAGTGGTTTCACAATAGGAAGATCTATCATTAATTCAACTGGCAGGTAGTGTGTAATGCATGGGAATCCATTATCAATGTGCCTGCCCAGTATCCTGGCAGTGCATACAACTCACATATGTAGCACACTAGCTCAGTCTACTTCCTCATCCTGCATGCAAGGAAACCCAATGCTCATCTTGCTTGTAAGTGGAAATATATATGTGTGTGTGTGTGTGTGTGTGTGTGTGTGTGTGTGTGTGTGTGTGTGTGTGTGTGTGTGTGTGTGTGTGTGTGTGTGTGTGTGTGTGTGTGTGTGTGTGTGTTTGTGTGTATGTGTACATATATATATATATATATATATATATATATATATATATATATATATATATATATCTATATATATATATACACACTATATATATATGTGTGTGTGTGTGTGTGTGTGTGTGTATGTATATATATATATATATATATATATATATATATATATATATATATATATATATATATATATATATGCAGTTATTAATGGTAAAATGTATCAATTAATACTGAATCACTTTTTCTTTGCTTTGCCATGCACTCTGTCTCTCCTTTTTTTTTTACTTTCAGGTGATGGTGGATATCTTTTGGAGTCATGGCTTATGCCAGCAGTGAAAAATCCAAGTGGAGCTGCTGAAGATAATTTTAATACAGCCCTGTCCCTAACACCGTATTGTCATCAAGAGGGTCTTTGGTATGTTAAAGAGTTAATTTAGATGCCTGGATGAGTCTGGGGATGCCTTCAGTATGACCCAGTTAAGGCACACAGGATTTTCACTGTGAATTGCACAAAACAGAACACTCTGGCCATAGAAAACAAAATAAAAATAGAAAAAAAATGACTGAAAAAAACAGTAACTTAAGATTTGTATTTAATAAAAATGAGTAAAACACATTCAGTAAGCGCTTTCATCTTAAACAGGACTTCTTCAGGGTGAATGAATTCAGTACACCCAAAACTTTAAATATCTATCAGATGACTAATTAAACTTCTACAGCAATTAAAAACTTAATTAATCAATGCCTAAGCTTTTTCCCTTTTAAACAGATCTTAAAATTCTGTTTGTCATTTAACACTGGAGGGTTGTGGGCATCCAATCTTAATTGCCAGCAATACTTTTTCCAGTCTAACTCATCTTCAGCATCAATTATACTAGTAAAATCTTTAATTTTATATAAAACTGAAAACTAAATGGAAACTTTGTATTTGTGATCAGCAGTATTAATATATTGGGAACTGTCAACATCAGCAGCAGCAGACTCAACATGGGTCTGTTGTTCACAGGCCTCGTCCCATCCACCATCTGATATCCCCTCATTGTCAGAATGGCTGGACAAGTTTCCCTCCACATCTGAGGCTACAGCTGCATCAACATGACTGTCACCATCTTGGCTGAACTGTATCACCATGTCACTGTCCTGCATGCCAGAGTCCATGCTAATATACTGAGACACATCAGATCCCACATCATGATCAGTGTATGGACTAATGAAGGATAGAGGTTCATGTACTACAAGAAGAGACAGATGACACACATCAGGACAATATGCTTACATCACATGCTTTATATAATTTAAGACATATGACACATATATCTCTCTGCGATGTTACAGATAATACTGACTTACCTTTTGGTCTTGTCTGAATATGGATCAGAGAAGAATCTATATAACAAGGAGTTGGCAGCTAGGTTACATATCCAACACATATGACATATGTGATGAATACAGACACAGCACACACCTGACAAGTCCTCCTTGGAAGACAGTGTGGTAGAAGAGGAATGAACTTCAACTGTTGTAGGGAAATAAAGTCAGCATTATCAATCACATCATTGCCAGCATGGACTATTCATTGTTAAAACATACAGCAGGTATTACATACTCATACCACTTGTTTGTGCACTTGATGATGATGATGATGCAGTCTGCCCTATGAATGGGTAGAAGGACACAGTTTTAATGGAGGACAACAACATGAGAAACAGTGCTGATATGCATGAAAAATATGTAACAGCATACCACTGACATCCTCTCTCGCTGTTGTGAGTTTGTGTGTTGTACTGCGGATCCTGCAGTGGCAAAGAGAAAGACAGTGCAGTTATGTATGCAGGCAACAGAATACTGACAACATGACATATATGTCACAGTAACAGGGGCAGTGGATACTCAAGTGACCAGCATTACACCTGCTGTCCAGATGTACCTGTCCAGAAAAACAGTGACATTAATGTCATGTATCACAGATCTGCTACACATTGCTGCAAGCTATGAACCTGTTGTAACATACCAGCTCTGTCTGTACAAGCACCTGCATAGCTTGGGCCCGCCACTGGATATACATGTATTGTACAATGTTATGGAAACATCACTATGACAGTCAATGACATTGCCATGACATGAGGCTGAGGGAATAACAGGTAGTGGTCACAGTTACATTGTATGGAGACTTTCACCTGCTGTTCTCTGGTGTTGTGCAGAAGTAGATGGACCTGTAAATATTAATGCACACAGCATTACACATGTGGGTTGCCCCATTCTGTCTGTACTGGAGTTACTGCAGTTGTATGACTGCATTCATCATCATTACCCTGTGTGGATCTGTGTGCATGATTCAGTTCCCCTGTTGTAAATCCAAAATGAGAATACATGACTATGCAAGCAACAGCAATATGCAATGAATTCCTCTATAGTAATCCATACTTTGCAAAGTAAGACATACATGTTCAGCCTGAGACTCCTGCTTCTATCCCACCCAATTCATTGTATTCAGGAATGCAAGAAATATTGTGATCCCATCGGGGGGAGGGACAGTGGTGTGCCACCACTGGTGGCATCCCTTGATCTCTCACATCATCATAACCTGTTGGCTTCATGGAAGAGCATGTCAGAGCAGTGTAGGTGACAGGCCTCATGGAATCTATCGTGATCTCTGACTGCATTAATCATGTCAGTGATGTCAGCCCACATCTCATTCCTCTGTACTGTATTCCCTGCCTGTTCAAGGAGTGTCTGTCCATGTTACCCCAGACCATCCATTATAATTTCATTTTCCTGTGGGGATAAATTGTCACCCCTAGGTCTGTTTGCCATCTGAAAGACAGTGATAATCACATGTTCATATGGATGTGGGGGCCCAGTTATGTAGATGATTATATGAACCACTTATGTAACTGTAAACAGTATGCATTTCTGTGTGATATAAAAGTCTGTGAATCAATCACTGTAACATATAGCAACGTAACATGTAAAAACTTGCAACAATTTCTGCATATATAAGAGCCGTAAAATCGATATAATATGTGATATCTTTTGAGACTGTCTATGGGAATCAAAACTCATATAGCACATAACCACTGAAAGAAAATCCAAACACAACAGCATCATGCTACAGGAGTCTGCGTGCATTTTACATTAAAATACTACATAAACATACATGTACAATAGAAACACATGTTGCAGTAGCTTTAATGGAATTGCAACCTAAACAGACAAGTGCTAAAAATACCACAGATCAATTCAATCATTACTGAAAAGTGAACGCCATCCACTTTAGCACAGATTTATCTGTAAATTATCAATTGAACAAGTTATGCAGAGCATCAGAAAAAAAAATCAGTATCTGTAAGCAGGCCACAGAGAGTACAGATCCTTTTTATATTAAACCAGTAGTTACAAGACTTGCATTAAAACCCATCAATGAGTAAATATCTGTAGCAAAAGGACATAGCACATACAGATAATATCCGAATCTGTAAGCACAGCAAAAGGACATAGCACATACAGATAATATCCGAATCTGTAAGCACAGCAAAAGGACATAACACATACAGATAATATCCGAATCTGTAAGCACAGCAAAAGGGCATAGCACATACAGATAATATCCGAACCTGTAAGCACAGCAAAAGGGCATAGCACATACAGATAATATCCGAATCTGTAAGCACAGCAAAAGGACATAGCACATACAGATAATATCTGAATCTGTAAGCACAGCAAAAGGGCATAGCACATACAGATAATATCCGAATCTGTAAGCACAGCAAAAGGGCATAGCACATACAGATAATATCCAAATCTGTAAGCACAGCAAAAGGACATAGCACATACAGATAATATCTGAATCTGTAAGCACAGCAAAAGGGCATAGCACATACAGATAATATCCGAATCTGTAAGCACAGCAAAAGGGCATAGCACATACAGATAATATCTGAATCTGTAAGCACAGCAAAAGGACATAGCACATACTGATAATATCCGAATCTGTAAGCACAGCAAAAGGGCATAGCACATACTGATAATATCCAAATCTGTAAGCACAGCAAAAGGACATAGCACATACAGATAATATCCGAATCTGTAAGCACAGCAAAAGGGCATAGCACATACAGATAATATCCGAATCTGTAAGCACAGCAAAGGGCATAGCACATACAGATAATATCCGAATCTGTAAGCACAGCAAAGGGCATAGCACATACAGATAATATCCAAATCTGTAAGCACAGCAATTGGACATAGCACATACAGATAATATCCGAATCTGTAAGCACAGCAAAAGGGCATAGCACATACAGATAATATCCGAATCTGTAAGCACAGCAAAAGGGCATAGCACATACAGATAATATCCGAATCTGTAAGCACAGCAAAAGGACATAGCACATACAGATAATATCCGAATCTGTAAGCACAGCAAAAGGGCATAGCACATACAGATAATATCCGAATCTGTAAGCACAGCAAAAGGGCATAGCACATACAGATAATATCCGAATCTGTAAGCACAGCAAAAGGACATAGCACATACTGATAATATCCGAATCTGTAAGCACAACAAAAGGACATAGCACATACTGATAATATCCGAATCTGTAAGCACAGCAAAAGGGCATAGCACATACAGATAATATCCGAATCTGTAAGCATAGCACATACAGATAATATCAGAATCTGTAAGCTTCCATACATACATCACAAAGGGTATGGAGTTACCAGCAAGACATATGGATAATCTGGAAATACATCTTTATGTACTGTTTATGTTTGCTGTGTTAATCTGTTTATACAACTGCATATGGAAAATCAATACATGTCCTTAACACAGGTGTCAACACATGTATGCATGTAGGTAAATCAAAGACTACTCAAATAAGTTACAAGCATTTATCTTAATGCATAGATTTTCAAAAAAAAAAATTCTAAACAGATACATTTGAAAATGAGTAATGTTAACAGAGCTAATATTCCTCAAAATAGAAAGGTTAGCAGGTGCCAATTTAATTTATCAACTACCTATGACTCAGGTATAACTGAAACCAAGAGAACCTAAAGCCCATCCATCTTTTAAGTACTATTTTCTCCACACATAATTAATGAGGTTTATTAAAATTCAAGGTTTTGGAGTCATATTTGCACACATTTACATAAGTTCTTGAAGTTCGATGCTCGGCATAAAGGGAAGGTGCTTTACACAAGTACCCAGTCGATTTTGGCATGTTGTGGGTTCAACTCCACATAGGGGAACATATCATTATAATCTTATCATTGTGTATTCCACACATTGTTGAACATTCTTCTCTACATAAATGTTATTGATATTACTAATTACTTTGTGCATGGCTATGAATAACTTATATATTCATCAAATTCCTACAAATATCTTCATAATCCATAATATTCTGTTAATAGCATCTCTTTAATTTCAGGGTTATGCGTAAAGCTTGCAACAAACTCATATGTCTGACAAACAGTTTTGTGTAATATGATATTGTTTTCAAGAGTACTATCAAGTATTGTTTTGTCATTCATTATTACATTCACTTCAACAACTACATGTTAGCATTTGAGGGAGTTAGATGTTCAGACTCACAGGTGAAATACAGATTAGTGGGATACAGTGTTGTGTGCATTTGACTGTGATGAGTACTTTGACAAGGAATATCTGTAAATGTATTCCTCCCACATACCTTACTGAGTCCCTGACCATAGCACCTTTTATGTGTCTGTTAACAAAAGCTGTATGATGCATACAAGTGCCCCACTCTCCCACTGACTGGGGAATGAGGGCTCCACTTGGTCTTACTGGTTGTGACCACAGTGCTGACTTGAATTCATTATTGCAAATTATTTACCAACATGCCCAGCACGTGATCTGTTTTTGAAATCCTAAGGCATCCATGTTAGTAGCCCATCCCTGCAATTCATAACCCCAAGTCTTTTCACTGTATTCACACTGCACACTCTCAGACAAGATGGATTAGCTACCATAGGTAGGTATCAGGGTTAGCATGTAGATGTGCAATAGAGTTGCAGGTTTAAAATCACATGTAGCTCAACTGTGTTGAAAGATGTAAAAGCTTGTGTGTAGCGTTGCAAAATGTATATGTTGATTCTTTGATGTTGTTCAAAAGTGGATTTTTTAGAGCCTGATCTGAGCAATGTATATTGTTATTATTTGAGGACTACATCATTCATAATTTCTCTTTTCTTTTTTTCAGATGATGAGGACAGGACCTGAAATCATGCACTGTGCATTGAGTTGATGCACAGGCTTGAGGTGCAGCAAAAGGAGAGAGGTATGTTGATTAATGTTTCTGCTTTGTTAAATAATATGTATCTGATCCATGTTACAGGCCCATATTTTTACATTACCATGTATATTGCTTAGAATGTCAAAATACCACCATGCTTCAGTAAGGCGAGTGCAATAATCACAATATACCTTGGCTTACAAGTCTGATTGAAATATAAATGTACTGAAATATTTAGCAGCAAGCTATGCTTTCTGAAGATAGTATTTGAACTGTGGGCTACAACCTAAATGACAACCAAGTTTGTGTATCTGTTACACATATTGTAAAGTCAATATTTTGCATACTAGTCTGTATTACTTTGACTGCTGCTAATAATGCATCTGTTGGCATACTTGTACATGTGGATACATTTCCCAGTGACTGATTTGTTGTGCATACCCTGCCTATTGACAGACTGAATGGGTGTCTGCTGTGTCAGTGCTCACACTGTTTGCAGACTGTGTGGCATGCTATTCAGTTCAACATTGATATTGCATCTGCCAACAACACCTTGGGTGTTCTTGTTACAATGTACTTGTATCCCATGTTTGTGGATACTTGGGCAAATAGGCATTTCTTTACAACATGCATGATTCCGTTCAAATATCAGGATATGTTAGATGTGCTTGTTTTCTGTATGCTTGTCATGCTTTACACTGACTAATAAAAAATGTTCATGTCATGTCATGATTTCCACTGGTAAGCTGTTGTGTGCATGCCATTGCACAGCCTTGAATGAACTGCTCACATTGGTGATGGATACATTCTCTATATGATCTGTTATTGGACATGTCCATAACTATAGATAAAGTGACACAGGGAAGGTGTTGTGTGCATTAGGAGCCATTCACTAGCAGCAATTGTGCTGAATATAATTGTACTTCTTTCTGTTTGCACCATTTCATATTGAACTGTGTTTTAAATAAGAACTTTGATGTATTCTACAACACCTTTAGTCTCATATTTGTATTTGCAGAACTCACATGTAGATTAAATATTAATTAATATGTTAGATTGCAGATATGCACATCAGTTTCATTTTAAGGTCAGCTACAATCGTAATACCAATGTGCTGCATGAGAGACATTTTCTTTTCATTGTTATGGTTTTGACTACCGACATACATTGCATATGGTGGTACACTGGACTATGGTCATAGAGTTTTTACAATTTCACGAGTACTCTTTTCTGCCTGTTCATTGTTTCATAGCGGGTATATTATGCAGACAGGTAGTATCACATATGCATATGCAATTTCTGTCCTGTGTTGTGATTCATCTTAACAGAGCATGGGACAATTGGATGATTGCCAGTCAGATGTGGACAATGAATGTATGCCAGTCCTCTGCTGGAGTCAGATGATGATGGTCATGATGCTAATGAGGATGGAAACAAAGAAGTTGGACTCACACATGCATGAGCCATCATGCCTTCTGAACCCAAGAGGAGATGACACCAGGGACAATTGAGAGACAGTTATTGGGAGGAGATCCAGGAGGTTGTGACTGATAAGTTTCAAATACAGATGAGAGAAGTGATGAGGAATTTTTTCCAGGACATGCCACAGACTGTGCATCACTCATTCAGGGCGACAGCCTAAGAAATTGTTCATGATGTTTATTCCAATCAGGGCTTGCCCTCAGGTCCATAGGTATTGTCTGTGGACTCCAGTTGTGTTATGCTGCCAATATGTAGATTGACATATAGTTGACTGGACTGTATATGTACTCTTGTGCATGCATGCATACCATGTAGCTGCCATGCTTATGTGTTACATGTGCAAACATACCATGCAGATATCTGGCAGTTAACCTGCAGCTAGTGATGCAGCAATCACCTTGTCAACATGTGTTTTACCAAAAGAAACCGACAGATTACACATGTTGTCCATAGTCCAACACTACCATAGTGGTATGGTTAAGATTTGTACACAAAACACCCAGTCCAGCACATTGGTCCCAATAAAGGCTGAGTTGTCACACCAAAAGTATCAGAAATAAAATTTAATCAATAAATTTCACTTAGTACACATAGATTATGTGCTTTCATTCTGCACAGGGAACGTCATCAGAATACCATGGCAAGAGTTTCACACATTTAAATAATATCACCAATCAACAATTATTAAATTCTATTGGGTAATTAATTAATTGTGGACTATCCCAAAACTTTTCTAAATAGTAACTCAAACTGTATAAAAATATGGTCAATAAAATTTGTAAAGGTAAATAAATATTATTGATCCATAAAAATGTTATAATGAGACTTAAACATGAATCTAATAAACATTTTTTTACTCTAAAGCTCTTTTCTTCAAAGCAGGTATAATGGAGTAATGTTCATTCAAGCCATGGGGGGAACAAGTTCTCATTCTTAACTGCCATATAAGCTCACTAAATTCTAAACTGATTTCACAGTCACCACCTCTCTCAAACTTTTTAACTTGTTCCAAAACCCAAAACTTGAAATTGTAATGGGACACACTAACGTGCGCTTAAACAGAGTATTTGTGTCTTTCCCTTTGCTGATATCATGTTCATAGGTTCATAGGTTTATACTAGGCTATCTGCCCTAAGGCATTTATAAGCCTAGCCCAAATTTTTGTGGCTTACGCCACCCCTTATATGAAAAATACTGTGCCCATTAGTTTGTTGTGCCTCTGTCCAGCAGTGACACAGAGATGATTCCCATCCACAGGTCTAGATTTCTCTTGAACAGAGTCAGCGAGGTGCTCTGCCTCACATGGACTTTATTCCACAGCATAGGGAGTCTCTGAGTGATAAATCTATCCCTCCAGCACATCCTATTTATATCCGTGCTAAGGTTTAAGTCGCTTGCTCTAGTGGTTTTGGTGGATTTGGATTTTTTGAGGTGGAGCATGTCCATTAATTCCGGGTTGGACATGGCCTTGTATGTCAGGCACATGTCACCTCTGAGCAGACGGTATGCAACTGAATAGAGCTGGACTTTCTTCAATCTGGCAGCATATGACAGATTTTGGAGTCCCTTTATCCTTTTGGTGAGGAACTTTTGGGGTCTCTCCAATTGCTGCAGATGTCAGGTGAGATACATCCCGAATGGGGCATTGTACTCGATCATTGGTCTGATAAGTGAAGAGTACAGAACAATGACCTCACTGGATCTGGATGTGAATCCCTTCATGATCAGGTGGGCAATGTAGAAGGTCTTTCTAACCACTTTAGTGTCAAGAGAAAGGCCACTGTCAACCTGGGTCCCCAGGTCCCTGATAACCTCTTCTGTGCTTAGTGGATTGCCACCTATATGGTAGCTTGGGGTTACCTTGTTTTTCCCGAAGGGTATGACTATACATTTTGGCATTTAACTTCAGGCCATGGCTCTGGCACCAACTATCTGTTTCCGTGAGTCCCTTCTGAAGGATATCCGTGTCCGATGCACTTTCCACTATAGTTTGCAGTCGTCTGCAAACTTTGTCAGCCAAAGTCCTCCCATGTTGGCCTGTACTTCTGAGAAGTAGATGCCAAACAATACTGTGGGACACCACTTGTGACCGGCTTGGAGTCTGACATAGCCAGCAACTCTAACCCTGTGGGTTCTGTCCTTAAGCCAGTTTGCAACCCATCTTGTGACATATGGGTTTACATTTAATCTGGTAGTTTTTCTACAATACCCAAGTGGGGTATTGAAGTGTTTGCAAGGTCAAGGTAGGCTGTATGGACTGCCTTTCCCTCATCAATGGCCTTGGTGACTGTTTCAAGAAGTCGACCAAGTTCAAAGGCATGATCTTCCCTTGACAAAGCCAAACTGGGTCGGGTCCAATGTCTGCAAGTCCCCTATATCTTTGTTTATGAGCTCCATTATGATCCTCTCCATAGCTTTGCAAACTAGAGTTGTTAAGCTTGGGGTGGTAGTTTTACCAGGGTCGTGTGCGCCCCCGTTTGTGGAGTGGGACCACAGTTGCCATCCTGTGGTAAGGCTGAGATTAAACAGCTGCCTTATGTGCGGGTTTAATTCCTCATTTAAGCACACAGCCGGGGACACCATCCGGTCCCATTGATGCTGTGTTTTTAGCTTTAGAGAGAGCAGCTTTCACCTGCGCATTTGAGATGTCCGGGAGGCTACACTCGGCTGGGATAGTTATCTCTCCTTTAGGGGAGAGGGGTGAAGTTTGCACTGAACCTGTCTGCCAGTATGTTGGCAATGTCTGTGGGTTCAGTGATTTTTGTATCATTTTGGACTAATTCTGAGCATATCTGGGAGTTTCCACCCAGGTTCCTAACATAGCTGAAAAAGGTCTTATGATTGTCCTTTGAATCCATGGCAATTTTCTCTCAAAATTGGCCTTAGTTGATTTTATGAGTGCTCGTATTTTTTACTAATAATGATCAGGGTGACTTCCCTTTTATGGATTTTGTTCTATCATGTAATAGCTTTCTCCTCTTATTGTAAAGTTTGTTAATGGCTGGGGTCCACCAGACTGGACGTTTGCCCTTTGTGGAAAGAGTCTTGGTTTTATTTGGGATTGCCTGATCCATGCAGTCCTGGAGGTGTTCATAGAAGGCATTTGTAAGGGCTTCCGCAGCTTGGGTTGTGGTTTTCACTGGCTCAGGGGCCTTGAAGGATACCACACCAGTATTGAGTAGTGTGAAGTTTGCTTTAGAGAAGTTCTTCACTATGGTCTTTTTTGTTTGGGATGGGGGCGGGATGTGGATTTCCAGTGAGATGTGTATTCGTAAATTCTTTGTTTCAATTTCCTTTCTGTTTTGCCCACATAGTATGCCAAACAGGTGGCCCAAAAGGCTAAACTACCCTTTTGTGAGGCAGTTAAAATAACCCCTAGCCTTTAATTTTCCCACACAATTCCAATAACATAATTCATCCATATCGGCTATGAAGGGACATTGGGAGCACATTCCACATTTGTGTGTACTAGTTCTCTCAGCAACTGCAAAACTCTTTTTGACCTCTTCAAAGTAGTTGTTCAAATTATAACCCCTTATTAAACTAAATTTTAAATTTCTAGAGAAGACATCCGCGCTATTAGGCATACTGGAAAAAATGCCCCAGTACTTCTGTACAATATTCTTCATCTGATGGGTATCCCTGTGAAAATCAATCACAAAATAGGTTTCCCTAACCCCACCTGTCGAACTATCAATCTCCTGCCTTGTGCATTCCAAGGATTTCTGTATTAGCCCCTCATGTGTCTGTGGTGTGCTAACACCCACATCCCCATTGGAAAAAATAGGGAGGTATCTAGTACCCCACCCATTCAAAATATCTTCCTAAAAAGACATAACCAGGTTTTCAAGGTATCCTCTTTTGTCAAAAAGTTCTCCTATATAGCATAACTCTTGAACCAAATGCTCCTTCTGGGAGGTCATGCGTGCTGCCCTAACCATCTGCCCTTTAATAATATTTCTCTTTCGGAAAGAAAGATGTTCACTTTTAAATTGCAAATAGGAGTTAGAAAAATGTTTTTTCCTATATAGGCCAAGCTTTTACTAGAAAGGCTCACCCAGACTCTGTTACACTTTGCTGTGAAGGAAAGGTTAGTTTGCTTTTTATTTGTTGTATTTTGTATTACTGTATTGCCTTTTTATATTTTGAATATTGTGATTTGTTTTCTTTACCTTGTGTTTTACTTGTATTCTGCTTTTAACTGCATATTAAAACTTCAAAAGAGACCACAGCTCGGTCTCTTGTGAGTCAGGCAGAAATTAGAACTGATCAGTTAAGGACTCATACATAAGATAGAAGAGGTCACTTAAGGTTAATCATTTGTGAACTGAGGGGGTGGAGCTAGGAACTAAACCTTCTATTTAAGGGGTAAAATAAAAAAAATTCAGAGCTTTACTAGAAAGGCTCACCCAGACTCTGCTACACTTTGCTTTAAAGGAAAGGTTAGTTTGCTTTTTATTTGTTGTATTTTGTATTACATTATTGCTTTTTAAATTTGAATACTGTGATTTGTTTTCTTTACCTTGTGTTTTACTTGTATTCTGCTTTTAACTGCATATTAAAACTTCAAAAGTGACAAGAGTCTCTTGTGAGTCAGGCAGACATGTTTTCCTCACCCTCCCACCCACTTACTGTAGTGTTCTTAAATACCACTGTTTTTCTAGTTGCCTGTCTCTTATGTTAATTTGACCATATATCTCATTTCCTCTCTGCTTTCACTGGCTTGTGTGAGTAACCACAAAATTATCATTTTGTGAAATCCCTCCCCTTCAACTATTTAAATTTATTGGCCATCCTACTGTATTCCATAGTACCAGAATACAAAAGTGACCACCCCCTTTCAATCTAAATTGCTGTTTTAAAAAAAAGTGACTCTCCACTAAAATAACTTTTTAGACAGGTAAAACTTAAGTTACCTACTTTCACATCTAACTTATCTAGTGCACACTGCAGTGTTTAGGATAAACCATTTTTTTTCATCTTACCTTTAAGCATCCCTGTGACTAGCACTTGCTCTAATACCTGCTGGAAAGCACTAAGAAGCCTTAAACTGATACAAGCACTCATCTCTCCTTGTTAATAAGGAGAAATTAATCATAGGCACTAAACAGCGTATAACTGCAAAGTACCTTGCTAAGGCAAGGGAAAACAGCTCCTGTACATTACAAAAAAATCACCAAACCAGGCATGTCCAAGGGTCAGCTTCCGGTGATTTTTCCTGTCACCCTGGTGCATCTGGGCATACTGGGGCACTGTAGCAATTGCCTCATGTACACAGACAACTCTGTCCTCCTACCACCCAACACTACAACCTGTGAGAGATGCAATTTCATAGCCAAACTGGAAACAAAGTTCTCTCCACTCAAGATTGTGCTAGACAGTCAAGAGGAGAAGATTAACACCAGCACTACACCTCAAGCAACACATAGCCCTTCTAAACCCACACCACCACCAACACATAGCAACATTAAACCCACATATGCGGAGGCCCTTAACTGTAGCCTGCTCAAGCAACAAGGACCTCCAAAGTTGAAACACAAACACCAATCACAACCAAAGTGTCACATAGCTCACAACACCAGTGTGGCACCCAGCAACAGCCCCTAAGGCAAGACAATGTACCTAACACTTTAGTCATAGGTAACTCTATAGTCAGACACACTGATGTCCCACTCAACAGGCAGAACAAGGAGAAAATTACAGTCAGCTGCCTGTCGGGTGCCAGGATCCGCCACATAATGCATGCACTCAAGTCACGCCACAGCAAGTACAAATATGACTCTGTCATTGTCCATGTTGAAGTGAATGACTTGAGACGTACTTCTCTGGATTACATGAAAAGAGACATGGAAGAGCTCTTGGATCGTGTGGCCCAGGCAGGTATGACCCTAGCCCTGAGTAGCATCCTGCCTTCGCCCAGAATGATACCACAATATAAGAACAAAATGATTGACTTCAATAATTGGCAAAGTTTCTGGTGTCATTCAAAGGGGATCCAGTATCTGTCTGCCTGGGACGACATGATCGACAGACCACGATGCTTTGCCAAAGATGGTCTGCACCTGTCGCCACTGGGATTCAGGTTACTGGCTAAGGCTTTTGCCACCCCTATAGTGTCTTTTTTAGGCAAAGTTCAAAGGACAAAACCACCACCATAACAGGTACAAGCATGCAAATTCTGAAGGTAATGCTACTCAATGCTAGAAGTCTAAACCTCAAAATGCACTCTCTCGAGGCACTCCTAAAAATGGTGGACATCGATATCTGTGCAGTAACTGAGACCTGGTTCAAGGCTCCAGAGAGCACCCCTGCAATACCAGGCTACAACTCTTACCACACTTTTTGGCCACCAAACCAGGACTGAAACACTAAAGGTGGAGGAGTCTCCATATTCACCAAGGATATTCACACCACCAGACTAGTTGCCCAACACAATGCGTCTGAAACTCTCCAGGTGCAACTAACACTAGGTAAGACTGCAATCCAAACTGTAGCTTGCAACATATCCCCCACCATGCCACAAGATTCTCACTACACCTTTCTAAACATACTGGAAAATATTAAGATACAACCAAACACCCTAACACTACGTGATTTCAACTACCCTGCCATTAACTGGGAAAACTACTTTAGTACCAACACATTTGCCCAACGGTTCTTGAAATTCATAAATTCCAACAACCTGAATCAACTAATCCATAGTCCCACCAGGGGCTCCAATATCCTAGACCTGGTCATTACCAACATGGGAAATCGATGCTCCACACCTATGGTTACCCCCTCTCGTTGGTCAGGTCTGACCATAAGCTAATCACACTTAACATCCACATCCCACCCCCAACCCCCCCAGTAAGGAAACCTCCACAAAAAAACTTCTCCAAAGCCAACCTCATGCTACTCAAGTCAGAAGTGACAAACTTTTTGACACCCATGCAGATGGGAACTGAAAGTTTGACTGCTGAATCGTACACTAAGGCAATGTATGAGCACATCCACTCATGCATGAATTGTGTCATCCCAAATAGAACCAAGATGCTCTCCTCCAAAAAAAGGAAGCCAATCTGATAGTCCCCTGCCATAAACAAACTTTACAACAAAAGGAAGAAACTGTTGCAGAAGAGAGGAAAATCCTAGGATGCAAAAAACTCTCTTACCAGCCTCAGTAAGAAGCTGAGATTCCACGTAAAATCCTCCAAAGCTAGTTACAAAAATAGAATTGC
The DNA here is from genome assembly GCF_019279795.1 of Protopterus annectens. Lineage (NCBI taxonomy): Eukaryota > Metazoa > Chordata > Ceratodontiformes > Protopteridae > Protopterus > Protopterus annectens. The sequence goes on from NC_056731.1 coordinate 1,507,469,455, forward strand.
CAAAGATTCCAAAGACAACATAAGGCATTATATAACTATGTCAAGAATCTAAATGGCAATGCCCAGATCTGCTCTGAGCTACAACAGAATGGATTAAATATACTGATCCCAAGCATATTGCCAATATCCTGGCAGATCAATTCAGTGCCAAATTCACCCCCCTCTCACCCCCTAAATGGCCCATCTCAATACTGGAAGATTGCCAAATGCTGATAATAATGACCACACAGATAAAAAATGCACTCTCCAAAGCTAAGAATACAGAATCCATGGGACAAGATGACATACTGGGCTGTGTACTACATGAACTACAAAATGAAATGGCACCTCACCTAAGTGTCATGTTTAATCATTGCCTCACGTGAGGCTTTGTGCTCACTGAGTGGTGCACAGCTACAGCAGTTATCCCACTCCACAAGGGGGGAACCACCATGGATCCCAGGAACTACCACCCCATCAATCTGACGAGCCTGATCTGCAAGGCCATGGAATGTATTATCATGGAACTTATAAACAAATAAATCGGCAGCCTTCGAACACTGGACCCCACCCAATTTGGGTTTGTGAAGGGCCAATCTTGTCTCCTGAACCTGATTAATGTCTTCAAATCAGTCTCCAGAGCCATGGAAGAGGGTAAGGTGGTCCACACAGCCTATCTGAACCTTGCCAAGGCCTTTGACACCATCCCCCACTCTGGAATCATAGTTGAATTTACTAAGCTGGGCATTAATCCCTATGTCACTCAATGGATTGCCAACTGGCTTACTGATAGAACCCACACTGTAAAAGTAGCCAACTCCAAATCCAGCTCCAGACAAGTGACAAGTGGAGGACCTCAGGTTCAGTCCTGGGACCGCTCTTGTTTGGCATCTACTTCTCTGAAGTACAGGACAACACTAAGGGACTCTGGCTAACAAAGTTTGCAGATGACTGCAAACTGGGAGCCATTATTGAATCCCCAAATTATGTGGATACTCTACAAAAGGGTCTTACAGAAACAGATGCTTGGTGCCAGAGCCATGGGCTCAAGCTCAATGCCAAAAAATGGATAGTTATCCTCTTTGGGAAAAAAGCATGTACCTGTGAATTACCACATAGGTGGCAGTACACTAAACACCGAAAGTGTGATAAGAGACTTAGGGACACAGGTGGACAGTGGTCTCACCTTCAATAACCACATCGCCACAACAGTCAGGAAATCCTTCTATGTGGCACACCTCATCACTAAGGGATTTTCATCCAGAAAAAAGGAGGTCATTGTCCCACTGTACTCATCCCTCATTAGACCCATTATAGAATACAACACCCCATTTTGGTATGTATCTCTCAAGACATGCAACAACTGGAAAGGCCGCAGACATATCTCACTAAAAGAATCACAGGCCTAAAGCAGATGCCCTACACTGACCACCTTAAAAAACTCCAGCTATACTCAATTGCATATCATCTACTCAGAGGCAATCTCTGCTTAACATACAAGGCCATGTCAAACCCAGAGCTGTTGGACAGGCTACACTTAAAGAAATCCCAATCCCTCAGAGCCACATGCTCCAGGAATCTAAACCTTGTCATCACAATAAACAAAACATGCTGGAGGGATAGGACCCTGACCCAGGGTCTCCCCAGACTCTGGAATAGACTGCCCATGCATGTCAAGCAGAGCACCTCTTTGGCCATCTTTGAAAGGAACCTTGATGATTGGATGGGAGAAAGGAAACTCACCCCGAGGATCATGTCAGTCGCCCTGCTAGACAGGGGTCCACGGAAGTAAATAGTGTGGGAAGAAATAGCTAGGGAATTGTTATGGCTAGGCTTGTATAGGCCCTAGGGCCGACAGCCTAGTACAAACCTATGAACCTATAAACATATTGCTTGGTATTCACAGCCTTCTTGATTTTAACATCCAAGAAATGCATCTTATTCATTTTTACACTGTGGGTAAATTCCCCAAAATTTGTAGTATGGTTAATAAACTCAATAAAGGACTCTATGGAATTTAGGGGAGGGGGCTTTCCAAATGATAAATATATCATCCAGTTATCTAAAATAAGCCCTTACATTCCCATAAAGGACCTCTCTCTCTCTTTTCCCGGTTAGGGGTCGTCACAGTGGATCACCTTGTCTGCTCATGATTGTCAGTGGAGTTTTACAGTGTCGAGTTGCCAGCCTGGCGCCTAACCTTCCACGGAAGGCACACACACATGCACTCATGCCTACGGCCAATATTTTATCGTGTCTTATTCACTTGCAGCATGTCTTTGGGATGTTGTAGGAAACAAAAAATGTTGTTCCCAATATAGTAATACTATATTGGCAAAAATGGGGGCTCAAGATGTTCCCATGGCTACCCCATTAATCTGTTTATAGCACTCTCCCTGAAAAAAAAACAGGAAATTGTTTTTGAGTACTAATTCCATGTTTTCCAACACAAGTCTAAATTCCTGGGGGGACAGAAATCCAAAATCAACAATGGTTTCCTCAAATCAAGCTAACCCTGTGCCATGAGGAATGACAGTAAATAAATCTTTGATGTCAATGGATATAAATACATAGTCGGGATTAAATTTGATACCACCAAACTTGGCCAAAAATCCCACGAGTCAATCAAAATATGATCGTGTAGACCATAAAAGAGTCTAAGTTTGCTGTTAACATAAATGGCCAAGGGTTGTGTCTTGGACCCTGCAGAAGAAACAATGGTCCTTAAAGGGGGATTACAGGGGTCCTTATGTACCTTGGGGATACCAAAAATACCTGGAATCACAGGTTTGGGTACCCACATAAATTCAAACAATTTCTTGTCTATAGCCCCTTGAAGTAGGTTATTCTCAAGGCACAAATCCAAATTTTGGTAACCAAGTTGATTTCATTTTTTGATACTTCTTGATATTTCCCATCACTATGTAAAATTTCTAGCATTTTGTTAGAGTGCATCCATTCTTCCATCAAAACCACCCCTCCACCCTTTTCAGTCTTCATAATCCTACAGTTTAAACTCAATTCATAAACCAATTCCCTTTCGTCCTTTGTCAGATTGTTAAAAAAACACTTCTTTTTATTATTCACACCAAAGGATCTACGTATATCCTTCTCCAGAAGTGCTTCAAAATTGGAAAGAACTGGATGGGTGGGTGGATTAAAGGCACTTTTTTTCCTAAGTTGATTATTGCTGCCCAAAAAATTTTTACCCTCAAAGAAACCCTCTAAATTTATACTTCTGACAAATAATTTTGTGTCCAAAATCATGTTTGCTACCAATCCAGATTTAGTAGGAACAAAGGAAAACCCTTTTTGAAATAAATCAAAGTTGGTGTTAATTAATTCTGTTCCTCTATAGTTGAAAATATGGAAATCAACAAGTGTGTATATAGGTCCAGTGCTCTGAATATTATTCCTGTTGTCAAGTTCTAATTTCTCCTGCCCGTGCCTCTCTGCCCCCTGTTGAAAATGGGTCTTGTGAGATGTTTGCCTAGTCACTTGTGCATATAATGGCTGCGTAGTTTGATTCTGTAACCTTGGTGATCTCATCACAGGGAAATAAACTAAAGCCCCCCCCCAACCCCCCATGACCCATCACCAGAATTGTCCCTAGTATCAGTTAAGTTTTCTTCCTCTGGGTTAGCTGACTCAGGTGGAAACTGGTAATTTTGTCTATGGTTAGAATTAGAGTATTTCAGCAGGTATACTGAATAAGCTTTCCCACTCTTGGAATCCTTCTCATCCCTTTCCAACTTGTTTAGTTTTTTCTTCTTATTTTTCTCCATCACCCTGTCAACATCTTTGAACACATTAATATATTTAGATCTAAATTCATTAACAGAATGTAACAAATCCATTTCTGCTTTACTATTGAGCTCCAAAATCTCATTATGTAATCTTTCCATAACTAGGATATTATTTTAATAAAAATCCTTAAAACAGCTAAACCACATTCATTAAAAACACTAACCAAATCATTAAAAAAAGTAGTTCCCTCAAAAACATTGTTCGGGAATTTTGTCAGTCTTAAACATTTTGGTACATATTTCTTTTCAAGGCATTGCTCCAAAAAACAATTGTCTAATGCTAATGCCTTGTATTTAAGCAATTTATCTTTCAGGCAGTAAATAATACCTTGCTATGAAAGTTGCCCATTAGTAGTTGCCTGTTCCAGACTTGAAATTCCTTGTGATAACCACACATTGAAATCAAAGTCCAAATAAGGCTCACCTGTTCTTTAAAGTAAAAAGGTTTATCAGATTCATCTTTATTAAGTCTCCTTATAACATTTTTATGGATCAGTCAAAATTTATTTACCTTTACAAATTTTACTGACCACATTTTTATACAGTTTGAGTTAATATTTAGAAAAGTTTTGGGATATTCCACAATTAATTAATTATCCAATAGAATTTAAGAATTGTTGATTGGTAATATTATTTAAATGTGTGAAACTCTTGTCATGGTATTCTGATGAAGTTCCCTGTGCAGAATGAAAGTGCATAATCTGTGTGTACTAAGTGAAATTTATTGATTAAATTTTATTTCTGATACTTTTGGTGTGACAACTCAGCCTTTATTGGGACCAGTGTGCTGGACTGGGTGTTTTGTGTGGATTACTAGTGGTTTACTTTATTGCACTCTGGTCTTTTCCACCTTTGTGTTTATGGTTATGATTTGTATATTGCCATATCATGTATGTGCCACAGAAGGACATGTTATTGCCCATGTGTTTTGGATGACAGTTGTCATGTTGTCCCACTGGCATGATGAGTTATTATATGCCATGTGTTGGTAATGCTGATGCCATGTGGGGTCATATAAAGGTAAGTCCTCCTTTTCTAACTGTATCAAACAGTTTAACATTAATGTATACACCATGGTAAGGATAATTTATTCAGTAACAGTATGCCATGTTTGCTATATGCTACATTTTCACATCTAATCTTTATTCACATATGTTCACACCTTCTGGCAATATTTATACACAGTAAGTGATGATTATACATTTCTCTGCACATAGTCCAATCCATGTTGAAACACCATTGCACCTTTAACATGTGAGTATTCACTGAAGTATCACTGTTGTGCTATCATGATCCTTACAGGAGTGTCCTCTGCTAATTAATGAGCGGAATGGGCTACAATCGCTTGCAATTGTTTGCACCACATTGGCATGACAGTATATCTGCATGTGATTGAAATTCTTAGCAAACTTACCTATGCCTGCTGATGTTATGTGATTGCACATTACTCTGTAAGTGTGAGTTATACACGCTCATTTTGCTGGCCATCAGCAATGCAGCCTACCCATGTCACATACATTTGCCATTTGCTTAAATGTATTTGGTCTGCTTTCAACAGCACACTGTGTGGTGCACCTATACGTTTGCATTGTGTAACCTTACCTTGTCATGCTTTACCAATATCATTCTTGATGTGGACCCAGGTTGTCCACTCCACTTCCAACTTCATATTTATGGAATGTGTTTTGCAGATATGTTGACCTTTGTTGCAATTATTGCCCATTGTTATGTATTATGTTGTTGACGTGGTCAGTATGTGCTAAATGCATGGCCATTTACAGATGTAGGACATCTGCACACATGAATCTGGCTACTGCTTGTAATACATCCTTGCTGTCATTATACTAGTATGTTAACTAGTGTACATTGTTGAAATTCATGTGAACAACCTGATATATTTTTAAGCCGTAGTGTTAGAATTGTGCAAATATTCTTACGTTATTGGTGTGTGTGTATATGTATTTACATTGCTTTCATGTACATTCCATTTAGCTCACTGACAGTCACACATATATGCCTACACCTGTGTGTTGTCTTTTCTCATGGCATATGTGTGGCACATATATGTATTCCATTACATGTTTGTTTGGGTTGTATACACTTGCTTGTGTATTTAGCAGCCATTTTGCCTTTTTGTTTGCCTTTCACATTTATGGTCAGATGTTCTTTTCTGTCCCCTGCTGGAGTTATTTAGCATTGCCACATCTGGATTTGCTCATCTGTGATATTGCTTGGGTTACAGTTCCACTGTTGACATACTGCTTGGATATTTGTTTATTTATCCACCGTGTACTGCGATCCTTATTTATTACCCTACATCACACATCTACCATTGGTCATACATCCATGTATGATTGCCACATAGGTTGGAACATGTCATAATGTGTTGGTGCATAGGTAGGTATGTCTCTATGCATTTTACCATGGCTGATATGCATCTCCACCCTTTTTGACAACTTTCCAAGGCCCATGTTCTGCATGGTGCCATCTGTGTAACTTACCTGTCCTTACTGTTTTTTTTTTTTACCAAATTTGTCTGTCATGCATTGGGATATTTGTTCTATGGGTATACCTGCTGTGATGGCCTTCTCTTTTTCTTTCCCTTTTTTTACCTTTCCTTCTGTTCTTAAAAAAAATGTCCATTCCCTTTTGACTTTCCCTCAGATTTCCTATTCCATCATATTTCTTGTGTGCCGCTCTTCTTCACTTATACTCCACATCTTCTTCTTCTTCACTTATACTCCACATCTTCTTTTCTATCTTCCACTTTCCTTGGATGCAAGCATTACCTGTCTTCCCCACACAAGTACCACACCCATTGTAGCTGTGGTGATGTAGAAGTGATTGCTCTTTGCCTTTATTAATTTTTCTGTTACAAAATGTACAGATTCTGTCAGAATCCATAAGTGATAGCCAAAATATTGTAATCATAACGAATTTACCATGATATTCTCTAGTTATCTTTAAGCTTACAGGAGTCATTCTGCTATAGATATGTATTTTTGACTGTCAGGCTGCTTGGGTTGTGAGGTTTTTTCCATACTTTGTTAATGTACATTACACTTTGACAGCATTTTTTCATTAATTACAGATTTCTTGCAAGTAATATACAGTATGCCATTACTACTGCGATACTCCATTGTGCACCAAGATATTCGGTGCTTACTGTAGTACATTTATATATATCATATTGTTATCTGCAACTTTGCCTCTTCTATAGGAGTAATGCACCAGATTCTGTGAACTTTATGCATTCCGGACCCTTATGTTACAACATGTCAATAGTATACATAGACTGCAAATGTGAAAATCACCACCACTTCATAACTATGCCCTGATTGTTTCCATATATTAAGAGACATTTCCCATAAGCCTCTTTTATTTGAATAATGTTTTAATAAAAAAATAGAAATAAATGCTAAGCACATATTTATATGATACAATATGGACTGTGTAGCAAAAATGCGATGCCTGTGACTGTCACACAAGGTGACATAACAATGGGGAGGATGTCTGTGTGAGATAAGCATCCTTATATGAATAATGCAGAGGACATCTATCAGGGATCTGGCATACAATTGGGTAAGGTGCATATGAGGAAGCTGTGCAGAATGATATACCTGAATATGAGTGTACTTTCAACAAAGGTCTCCCACAAGGTGGCCACAGGTAAAGGATCATGGCAAACTTTACATGAACAAACCACAGTCATGGACAATATCAGAATAATACCACCACTAATCCCATATCTCTTTTGTAACATATGTGATGTGGAGTGATTACAGATGAGCCCACACCACACACACACACACACACACACACACACACACACACACACACACACACACACACATGCACACAAATACACACTTGACAGCTATTATGATACAGCCACACTCTATAAGACTAACCATGCACACTATTGTGGTACTGTAATGCCTGCAGGAGGTGTTAGGAGAGACACTGCTATACCTGTATGTGACAGTATGGTCAATACAGCCTAGTTGCCTTGTGTGTAAGGCATATATCTGTGGCACAATCCACATTGTCATGAGTGATATACATGCCACTAATGTTGTCAAACACCTATGTATACAGTGTGTGCATAACCTGAGTAGGTAGCACACATGTATCTGGTGTAGTAACTTTCTAATGCCAATAAAACTGCATCAATGGGCCCAGACAATATCCTAGGATGTTGTCTGAATAGCATGAAACATGACATATCATGCCCCCTGGAATTGCTATTTAACTGTGGCCTCCAAACAGGCTTTATGCCTCATGAATAGATAGCAGCAACAGTCATCCCTCTGCACAAAGGTGGCCCATCTGCAGAGCCCACTAACTACAGCCCCATAAGTCTCAATAGTCTTTTATGTAAAACCCTGGGAAGAAATATCATAAAAATGATTGATAGTGATATAATAAACCTGCAGACACTGGACCCAACCCAATTTGGTTTCATCAAGGACAGGACATGTCTACTCAATCTGGTGTACTTCTTTGAAAGGTTGCCAAATCAATGGATGAGGAAAAATGATTCATGCTGCCTACTTTTACCTGGAGAAGGCATTTGATCCAATACCCCATGCGGGCATTGTTGACAAACTCAAGAGGTTAGGTACAAACCCATATATCACCCAGTGGATAGCCAACTGCCTCACAGACAGGACCTATGAAGTTAGAATTGGGGAGTCCACCTATACAAATAGGTCAGTCACAAGCGGAATCCCTCAGGGCCAATGTCAATGGTCTTTGGCTGGCTACATTTGCAGATGATTGCAAATTAGGAACTGTCATCAAATCCTGCACTAACACAAATGTTCTCCAAGAAGGGCTGCCACAGGCAAACAAGTGGTGTCAGGGCCATGGACTAAAACAAAATGACAAGAAATGCATCAGAGTATCCATCAGGAAATCATCAAAGCATCCACCCCTGGTAACTACCATATTGACAGCACACCCCTTAGCATTGACCCAGTAGTTATGGGCACACATAGGCAGTAATCTAGACATTGACCATCACTTGTCTAAAGTAGTGAGGAAATCATTCTATGTTGCACAACTTATAAACAAAGGTATGACATCTAGGTCCAAGGAAGTCACTGTTCCACTGTGTTTTACATTCATCAGACATATCACTGAGTACAATGCCCCCTTTGGTATGTACCTAGCCAGGCATATCCAGCAACTGGACTGGAATGTCCACAGAAGTTCCTCAACAAAGAATACAGGGAGTAAGTAAAACATCCTTTGCAGATCACCTCAAGGTCCTATCCCTATATTTTGTCTCCTACAAACTTTTGAGGGAAGATCTACGCCTGGCATACAAGGCATTGCCAGGCCCCACTCTGATGGACCACCTGCATATCCACAAATCAAACAGCACCAGAATTTACTATTCTAAAGACTACCCCATCTCTGAAACATGGTCCCCATCCATCTGAAGCAGAGTTCCTCCCTACCACAATTCAAGTGCAACTTGGACAATTGGATGGAGGACAGGAAATTCATCACTGGTTTGGCACCTATGTCTCTAATAGACACAGACAACCTATAAATGGTTCACCTTCCAGGCCCCTGCTTGTAAATGTTTCATCTCCCAAATCCCTGCTTACACATATCAAGTTGTCAGAGATTTGGGATGCATAAAAAAAAGGCTTAAAAAGTGTCTTGAGGTTATTAGCCTAGCAAACACCTATGAAACAATTGTTCTGCACCATTAGATAGTCAAGTATATTCCCTAGAAAGAATATCAAGGTATGGCCAATAAGCTGTGTGACAGCACACTGTGACAAAGGTGATACACTTCAGTTACACATTACTGGAAAATGTGTAAAGAGGTATATGAAGAAGGGTGCATTGTACACAGTTATTGGTGTGATGAAGTCTGATACCCATGACGTTATTATGGCCTCTGATGTGCATGTCCTTCACATACCCAGTACATGAGTTACATTCAAGTGAGTAGTCAGCACTGTAAGCACATGCTGGTGGATATACCACTTACCTTCTACTCTAGGACAAAGGTCATATACCTACAGGTTTGATTATATGGTGTTATGTCCACATTATACTTGGGTGGTGTGTCTGTTTCCTGATTCAACAAATCCCTTCATATGTCTCATCAATGCAGGTGTTGTCATGGCTGTGGCTGCATTCTCTGGTATGTGTTGATACTGTCTGTATTGTACTGATATCATAGTTAGTCAATGACTATACACAAGCAGTAGTCCTTCAGGCAGCTGTTTGGACACAGCATGTGCATGTCATCTGTGATGTCCATTACTGAACTAATGGACAAGAAAGGGCCTAGCAGACACCCCTGAAGTACTGACCTGATCACTGCACCTGAGATCTATGTCACATCACACATTTTAACATAGTGGGATGCCACATATGTCATACACTGGTCTACCCATTTGGTGATTTGCTGTTTATGGCCACATATGACAGGGTTGATTGAATACTTCAGTGTGGATTTTTGTCAGATACCTTGACCTGTTCAAATTACACACAATGATACTGTTGTCCTCTCTTTGAGGACATCTATCAGATGTAACCGACCTGTTGTTGCAGTAACAATTTAAACAGGTCTGTTGCACACACCTGGAATACTACTAGTGTACATGTAGAGGAGGTTCATGATTACATGTTGGTCTAACTCACAGTCGAGGAGTGTCAGGATGTCTCTATACATGCATGGATCAGGTGCTGTCCCTCCAACCAAGATGGATGCATGCTGATGTATACCCTTGTATGGGAACATAGTCCATCTAGAAGGTGTGTTGAACTGTGTACCCAACTATATCAGGAAGGTGTATGTGCTGGGTCATGCCATAGGTGATTTGTGATGTTGTCACAGCACATTGTTTCTGGGTGATAGGCCTGGATGAAGGTAAGACTGTGCATACTGCCTATTGTGATCTGGCCTAGGGTGCTGATACAGTCAAACACGCAGGTATCATTGAAAAAAAAAAGCTGGGGATTAAATCTTAAGTCAGTTGATGGGTACGCAACTGGTACAGTGACAGAACCCATCACGTGAAAGTTGGTGAATCAACCTGTACCAGTAAATCTGTCACCACTGGCAAACCCCAGTGATCTTTGCTTGGCCCTTAACTGTTTGAATTTTATTTCTCGACAGTTCAGGCTAAAGTATATGGCATTTGCCTAACCAAGTTTGCTGGTTTTTGCACACTGTTTGTAATCACTGAGTCCACCAATGGTGATAACATAGTACAGGAGGAGCTAACACACAAATGAATGGTGACAAAGGCACATGATCAAGGAATAAATGCAGAAATGTGTGTTTGTAATGTTGTCTTTCTGAAAAATGGAGTTCCATGTTAATCACAGCATTGACAACAATCCTGCTATGCAGAAACCCAGTGATGCAAGCACCGGGAACACATTTAGATAGTAATCTGAATTTTGACCATCGACTGCCCACATTGCTATTGAAAGCCTGTGTTGTACACATCATAAGTCACACCTTCATATTGATATCTTAAGATTGTATGACAGCACTGTAGTCAAACCTCATTACAGAACTAATAGAGTACAATGCTCTTTTTTTACATGCATCTCTCCAGACACATGTAGCAGCTGGAGAGACCACATGGCTTTCTCAGCAAGATAACACAGGGCCTACTCACTATGCCATGATGTATGTGGATAGACTGAAAGCCATATCACTGTGAACTTTACTGTATAGGATGAAGTGACTTCTGCCTTGCCCTAAGGCCAGTCTCTGACCGTGCCCTGGAAGGAGTACTACATATCCAAAAATGTGATATAGCTGATGACATCATCAGTGTCTGCTGAGGAGAAGACAGCAGTGTACCACATGCTGGTGTAAATTGCTTTTTGCAATGTCAAGCAACAGTTCACATGCACATAGTTGATTGCAGTGAGAAGTAAATGGACTACAGAACACAGTACTTTATGTAAGTACCATGACACAATTCTGGTTTATACAAGAGTGCAAGTGAACTTATAATAGATGACATCAGCAGACCATGTGGGAGACAAGAGGTTGAAAGACCTATATGAAATGGATGTGTAGCCATGAGCAAGTTTCAAAATACTGGCAATTGATGTAATTGGAGAGGTAACTGCAGGATACACACATCTGTTCTGCTACACACACACACACACACACACACACACACACACACACACACACACACACACACACACACACACACACACACACACACACACACAGGTGCCGGAAGCTGTTGAAGACTGGGGGGTGGAGAGTAAGAGGGGCACTTAGTTATCTAAAAAGGGCAATTTTTTTAAAAAACTATTTACTACCACAACATAGGTTCACTAAGATGACAAGATGACATTTTAAGCTTAATTCAAGTACCAAAAGTGAAATTGGCTAACATTTCCTGACTGGTCTTACCTGTCCCATGGCTTGCAATTGTACATTAGCCCTAGTGAGAATACCTTTGATTATATCATAGATAATTTGAGGGGACCCATGTAAGGGATACAGCATTTAGAAACTGCCTGTATCCATCAGTGACATGAGGGGCAATCCTGGAGTACATTTTTTATTACCCATCCTTAGATCCAAGTTGCATTTGAATATGGACAGGGATGAGCTTTCTTTTACTTGAATGATTAGTCTGTAACGTCCTGCCACTCCATCAGTAGCCTCCTGCCCATCCACTCCAGTATTCTATTACTTGGCTATTTCTCCTCAGTTACCATAAACACTGTTCAAACCTGTCAGCATGCATACTGTTTTCTTATTTACTTCTACAATGATTACAGAAATTGAAATAAAATAGTGCAAACACCAAGCCATTTGCTAAACAATACAGTCTCACAATGAAAACAGACTTAGCATGAGCAGTAAACTTTTCTGCCCTTGAAACTCACATTCACTGAAAGGGCATGAAACCCCACATTCATTTTGCATCTGGCCAGTGGAGGACTAAGCTTACCTCTGGGCTGTCTTCAAACGATAGGCTGCTTACAAATACATTTTTCGGGCCATGCATACATGTATGCATTCTTTGATTCATCTTCCTGATTGTATTAAATTATATTCCTTGTTGAATACAGCACCACTTGTTAGAATGTGTTTTAAATTTGTAGTTTTGAACAGTCTTTTAGTAAGCAATGAAACAAATGCAGTCAGTTTACATGCCACTGTATTATTTGTTTGCAAATTATTGTTTCAAAACATTCAACTCACAAACAAAATGTTATCAGCTTCATAAATATGCTGTGACAGTCTTATACCGTGTCTTTATAACATTATTCTTGACAGACCGGACAGTGACTACTATCATGCAAAGACGAGCTAACAAAAGTCAGTTTTCTGTAAACAATGGAACAGTGCACTTTTTTTCCATATGGAAATAACACGAGCTAACAAAAGTCAGTTTTCTGTAAACAAGGGAACAGTGCACTTTTTCCATATGGAAATAAATTAAATTAATTAATGAATTTTGCAGCCTAAAATACTAGCTATCAGCAAAAGCTGAGTAGAATGATTCAAATAACCCAAAATGTCAAAAATGTAAGGTTTATTGTTTGCCTAATATAAAAATTTCATCTAAACATTCAATAAAACATGAATAATGTTTAACTTTGTTAAAATAAAAATATACTAAACTAAACACAGAGTGCATCTTCCATTCACTTAACATGCTGTTTGCAAATGTAGGTATAACTGATGTCTCCACAGCCACTCCTGTTCTTTGGTGAAGGAATCTTTTTACCAAAGAAAAATAATTCTGTCAATGTCTAACCATCATCAGCATGCATGCCCAGGGCATCCAGTTATAACTCAACACATTATGCTTCACTTACTTCCCCCTTAATCACTGCTCATGATCCCACTTCCAAAGCACCCTCATTACCCACATATCTAGTGCAAATCAACAAAGCATTTTAAAATCTTTACATCATATACTGACTTCCCTCCTATACCATTTCCTTCTTGTTTCAAACCTACATTTTACCAGCTTCTCATAAAAGTCCATCCCTGCCATACACTTTCCACTATTTCTTACAGAAAACTACACCTACTCCTAACCATAACATCCAGCTACCTAAATATCTCTCTGCTGTATTCCAATACCTGCATTCACAGTGCAATGACACCTCAACTTGATCCCTACTAAATGCTAACAGTATACTCAATAAACATGTGTCGCCTTCATCTTCACCTATCGGCACAATCTACCAGAGTAGTCATTTAATTGTGGTTCAGATATGACAGCTTAGCATAAACACCTATAACTGTTCCTTTGATATAGACCAGGCAACATGAATTGCGGCATAAACTTACTACTTTATAAATCTTATATAAACATTCAAATACTATCTCATGCAAACATCACCTCCAACCCTTTTCTGTACTGGTTACGCATAACAGACTATTGGTTACTTACCTTCACTACAATATTTTCTAAAAAAAAATGCAGTCCCTCATATACAAAATGAGACATCTTCAATACTGTATTTAAGTCATCTTAATATATAAATGAATATAAACAACCAACATTTAAAGTTTAAAGCTTAGCCTTTCGGTAGTCTGATGCTGCCTATGTAAATTTTCCAGAAAAGGTGACAACTGCCTTTGAACCATTGACTGACGTAATTGCTTTGTTTTGCTATGAAAGGCATGGCTACATTGGAAGCTGCTCTGAATCTGTGTAAGTTCTCTACCTCTCTGCAATAAAGACAGTGCAGTGGAAAACATTTTCATACCTTTCTGTCTTTTCATAGCAGCTGCTGAGCTCCTGACATCAGCAAAACTAATTACCCGTATAAGACCATCAGCAGTATCTGACTGAGTAAACTACAGATTTCTTTGTGTCTGTGGAATGCTGTGCAGGCAGAGACAGATTCCTATGCAAAACATGTGAAAAGTTATTCTTCTTCTTTTGCTTTTCCCAGATAGGGGTTGCCACAGCGGATCACCTGTCCGCTCATGATTGGCACTGAAGTTTTACGGTGTAGAGTTGCCAGTCTGGCACCCAACTTTCCACAGGAGGCACACACACACACACACACACACACACACACACACACACACACACACACACACACACACACACACACACACACTCATGCCTGGGGCCAGTTTAGAGTGTCCAATCCACCTACAGCATGTCTTTGGGATGTGGGAGGAAACCAGAGTACTCGGAGGAAACCCACATGACCACAGGGAGGACATACAGACTCCGCACAGAAGGTACCCCAGTCGAGAATCGAACTGGAGAACCTCTTGCTGTGAGGCAACAACGCTAACTGCTGCACCACCATGGCTGCCTAAAACATGTGAGAAGTTAAGCTTAAAAATGGGTGGGCTTTCCCTTTCTTTGATTCCAATGTAAGGGAATTAAAAGTTTTATAAAGTACAAGCAGGTTTCTGGTACCTGCACAATTCTGGAAATATACTCTAGGGAGAAAAACAACCTAAGGGTTGAATTAAACTGTTGGAGAAAGTGCGATTTTCACTTAAGAAAACTAATCAGATTGCTTCTAAGTTCTCTAGGAGGCCCATATTCTTTCAGATTATTGACTTAGTTGCAATGTATTAACTTTCCTCTTATGGATAGATGATTTCTTCCTGTGTGTAGCAGAAAATAATGTTCAATGTGTACTATATATGCAATACTAACAGACCTACACTGTATTGCCAGGAAACGTTAATACAGCTATTGAAACTAGCATGATATGTGTGCTTTACTGTAGTTGGAGTTAACTGCCACTAATGTAGTTGTGTAAGTGAAGAAATATGACAAATGGTATTGGGTATGGATTATAACTAGTAACAGTTTGGATAAATACAGCAAGTAAAGCCATGCAACAGAAAAATATATCACTGCTATAGGAGGATTGGGGTAAACAGAGTACCTGCCAACTTGTAGGAGGAACTGAATCATTAAAAAAGTTTGACAGTTTCCAAGCTGCCATTAAATTATTGCAATCACTTGTACACACCTTATGAACTGCCTGCAAAAATGTTTTGTTTTAATGCAGTTTTCATGCTATCTGAAAAAAAAACACTGTTTAGTTTGCAAGCTATCACAATCCTATAATTATGGATTTTACAGTATCAGACTATTTTTTTAAAACTTGCAATGGTTGCCTTAAGAAAAAATGAATGTTTGCAAGCTGTCATTAAGGAACTGTGATTGCAATTATTTATAGACATAGACAATTGTGCGAGTCACTGAATAAGTGTATTTTCCAGGGCACCAAATTCCATCACAACAGCTCTGCAAGATGCAGACAATTTATTCCACAGATAAGTGAAAGTAAAGGGACAAAGCAGTGGCAATGGGCATAGTTGGGAAAACTAATCAATTTGACAGTACTAACGAGGGCTGGAATTCGTGTACTGAACATGCAGAGCTGTATTTTACAGTTAATGTCAGATGAGAAAACAGTTGCTACACTACTGAGAACGGGAGTTAAAATGTACAGTCCCTTGCATAGTTCAGTAACTCAAAGTTATATAAGACAGTTAAATAATCTCTTGGTATTTTGTAGATCACCTCAGCCTTAAGCCCTTTGTGATTGTGGGAAGCTTTAGTTTTAATAAATGGAATCAAACTGAAAAGTGAGAGCATGTCCGAGTATGTTGCTAAACTATGGAGATTATCACAGCACTGTCAGCTTAGAGAAGGACTTTCTGATATATCAAGAAACAGGTTTGTATGTGGTACATACTGTGAAAGTACTCAAAAGAAACCAACACAAGAAGATTTAACCTTAGAATAAGCTCTAAGTCTAGCAATTTCAACCTTAAAATACGACCTAAGTAGAGCAATTTCAAACCAAACTACTCCATTAAGATGCATCTGAATTTTAAATGTCACTGAGGCAAGAGAAAGGATAAAAAATGTTATTGTGTGATAAGGTATCACATAATGCAAACGGCTGTCGATTTTAAAAAGAAAGACTGTAGAAAATGCAACAGCTGAGAATGTACAAAGAGAATTATAAAGCTGATAAAAGGTGCAATGGTAAGAAGCAGAAGGTAATGGGAAAGAGGCATTAAAATGAAAAACAGCAAATGTGCATAATGTGACTGAGTAAGAAGCTTGCCCAACGGGAGATAACTGAATCTGAAAATATGATTCCTGTGTCTGAAATTCCATAGTATTTCAGAGTGAAATTAGAGAATCAGGATATATGTCAATTGACTGGCAGCACTATTATCAAATGCTGAACAATCAAAGAAAAAACAAGCAAAACAACTTTTGCAAAATCTAAGAAGTAATTTTTTTGGAGGGGCAAGCCTCCTGTATCCCTCATGTGGTAGACACCCCCCATACACATATCAGATAAAAATATACCTACTCTGAGGTCATACAACAGTAGAGACAAATAAAAACTATGTTGCTGACGAAAGTTGTTTTGCTCATATTACTTTCATCATTCAGCACTCAATAATAGTACTGCAATTGAATGACGGGCACCAGAGAATCATATGAATCATTCCAAAGGTGGCTGCAATCAAGTTAAAAATAATTGGCGCAGGCTCTGCATTATCTGTAATTTCAGATGTTGATAATGATAAACTGCTCACCAGGTTTCTGTTACAAAAGGTTCTAGGGATGCTCAAACCTTTTACAGAAAAAAGGTACCCCCTAAAGGCATAGAATTTAAAAACTGAGTGCGTTTGCGCCTGATAATACCACCATAAAGTAAAGGCTTTCACAACTGCTCACATAATGAAAACAAGTTTTTTTTTAAAGGAGGTATAGGTACTCACAGGTGTATAAAGGGTCACATTAAGAAAGATAAAAAGGCTGTCCCAAAATTTTACAAAGTTTGCGTGGAGGCATATGTGCTCATACTAAAAGGTGGAAGTGAATTGAGACATTTGGAGTGGAGAATCTAGAATTTTGTGAATGATGGGATGGAGTGAGTGGGTTGCAGCCAGTGCTCCAAAAATAAAGAAAGGAAGGACATGGATTAATATATTTGTTGAGCTCTGAGTGTAATCATTAATCCTTTGCACTGTCCTGTATCCACTCCATTACAATAAGGACATAGTTGCTCTCTAACAGCGGGAATGTTTTTCAAAAACTGATATTTCTCACTCCTAGCTAAAAATGGAAACTGAGCACTCATCTAAAAAGTTTTTTTACAATCAGTGCTTGCAAAGATTTACTCCAGTACAACTGTCTTGTTTTCTGGTCATAATACTAAGAACTGTACAGCCTTGAGTTGGGAAAAGAATAAATATTTCTCTGGCATTTTCCCAGTAGTTCTTCTGAATAAACACTGGAAACAACATTACATCTTCTACAAAAGAATTTGCCTCTTGCAGAATATTGTATTTAGTTTTCTTGATTTGGCTGTCCTGTTTTGGCAACCAGTACTTTTCAGACAGAAGGCACTTGGACAACAAGTCTAGACCATCTCACATTGTTTGCCAGCTTTCAATTAACTTTTAATGATTATCTCAATATACCATTTCATCTTTTTGTTGTTTGTACCTCAACTCCCCCCAAAACACACAAACACATAAACATGCACAGATGCGCACACACACACACACACACACACACACACACACACACACACACACACACACACACTCGACTCCAGTGAGAACAGAAACCCTACCTATCTATGTACATATACTATACAACACAGTGCTTAATGCAAGTTCCACAGCTCAAGGCTAATTTATACAGGAGTGCAGATGAACTTGCTGTAGATGACATCAGCAGGCCATGTGGGAGGCAAGAGGTTTGGAGGCCTGCATGAAATGGATGTGTAGGCATGAGCAAGTATCAACGTTCTGGCAATCCACATGTCTGGTCTGCTGTCTAGACACACACACACACACACACGCACGCACACACACACACACACACACACACACACACACACACACACACACACACACACACACACACACACACACACACACACACACACACACACACACACACACACACACACACACACAGCTGACTGCAGTGAAAACAGAATCTCTACAGATCTAAGTACACAAACTACAGAGCACAGTATGCTATGCAAGTGTGATGTCTCAAGTCTGTTTTATACAAGAGTGCTGGTGAAATTATAGTAGATGCCATCATTAGGCCATGTGATTGACAGTGGGTTGTGAGGCCTGCATAGGCACATAGCTTCATAGGTTCATGTTAGGCTACTAACCTAATAGCACTAGGGTCTTTAGAAGTCTAGTTATGTAAAACACAAGTACCATTGTTGATCATAGCTGGATGGTTATTTTTAGCAGAGCTTGTTTGTGAGCAGCACCAACTGGCCCTTTGCATGAGGGACATAGATGCCAGCCCAGAGGTGAATTTGCAATCACCAAACCAGTAGTCAAGGTTGCACTTGCACAGGGTCATTGAGGATCATTGCTTCACATGTAATGGGACCTATTACAGAGGAGTGTGAATCACTGTGGGATAAATCTGACTCCCCAGCATGATTTGTTTATGTCACAGGCTAGGTTGAGAACCCTGGACAAATTATAGTTGTCTCATTTGAATTGTAGATGTCCATCATTTGCAGGGCAGCCATAGGCCACTTCACAGCACCCTGCATGATACTGAGTACAGTGACAGGTATGCCAGTCTTTACATGTATGTCATGTTTGGAGGCCTGGGAGTCTCCCAGGCACAACCCTGTGTTCCCTCCAATTGCTGCAGGTGTCTGGTGAAGTACAGAGAGATATGACCATTATTGGTGTGGTAAGGGTAGAGTACAGCAGAGGTATGTCTACCCTGGTCTTGGATGTGATGTCCATATGTATGATGTGTGCAGTGCAGATTGTGTGAGTCACCAGTATGAGCACATAGTGATGAAAGTGTAGATTGCTATCAACATGTTTTCCCAAGTCTCACAACACTGTGTTTGAGCTGGGGGATGCTATGTTTATCATAATTACCAGGGGTGCTTCATTGACAAAGGTGACAAAGAGTCACTGTATGCTTAAACTTTAGTCTTGGCATTTGTCAACAATCATCAGTCTGTGTTAGCCCCTACTATAATATGTTACCATTACTGGGGAACTCTATATGAGTGCATCCAGTCACCAGTCATCTGCAAACTCATGTCTACACAACCACAGGCCATTTACTGTTGCCTGTGCTTCAGAGAAGTATTTCCCAAACAGTTGAAGGCCCAGCACAGATCCTTGTGGTATTCTAATGGTGAGTGGGCTTGTGATGGAGGTGCAGTCACCAACTTTGAAAATGTGTGTTCTGTTGTTGGCTATCCATCTACTATTGTATGGCCTAATTCCCATATGGGAGATCTTCACTATGAGACATGAATGGAGGATAATGTCAAAGGCCTTGGATAACCCAAACATATGTGGTATGTCCTGTTATCCCTTGCCCAGTTCTTCAGGGTCAGTATCCAAGAAGTCCGCAAAGGTCAATAAGTAAGATCTACCCTCGCCAAATCCAAAATGGGTAGGGTCAATTGTATTTAAGGTCACCTCTGCCCTGTGGATATGTTCCATGCTGATTCCTGCAGTAGCCATGCAAATAAGGCTTTTTAGGTATATGGGTCAGTAGTTGCAGTTCTGCATGTTACCAGATTGATGTGCATTACATAGAACACAATATTTGATATTACATTTTGTAGTGTCATTGATATATGTGTGGAAAATGTACTGGGACCCAAGGGTTGTAGCACTTGGTGGGGTGCCAACACATGGATGTATTTTAATTATATGATATACAGTTAAATAGGGCCCTCAGTTTGTAATATTTCTACATATACTTTCATGTTATATAAAGAAACTGGACAGTAAACAGCAGATACACAGCATAATATATACATTTCCATAGCATGAGGAGCAGTGGATTTGTGAGATGGTTAGAAAAGTTTATATGCATGTGAGATACACTGCAGTGTGCAACTGTGAGCCACGTTCTAAAGTTTGATAGTTAGTATTGAGCCTGTAGAATACACTTGCTACTTAAACAACTCTGTGGCAGCAAGTGCTAATGCAGTGATATGTTCCTTTTTGAGGCCAGATGGTACTGGGTTGGAATACAGTTGTATCTAATACTTCTAACTACTTTTGCTTTACCATTGGTGTGCATTAGTGCATGATGTGCACCATCAATCGGTAATGCATTAAAGAAAAGAAATGGGGAAGCTAGGACAGTAGTGAAATGGGAATGCTAAAGTCTGACAGTACTGTATCTCTGAAATACACCTGCTACTTTTGGCATGTGTTAATGCAGTTAAAGAAGTAAGGCATTCCTTATTGGGACCACATGGTAGTGGATTTAAATACAACTGAATCTAACACTTTTAAGTACTTTCGTATTACCATTGCTGCGAGTTGATGCACAATGTGCACCATCACGCAATAATGCATTAAAGAAAAGAAACAGGGAAGACAGGACAGTGGTGAAATGGGGCGCAAGCAGGGGGAAGAACAAATAAAAAGCAATACAGTAATGAGCAGGAGAGAGGTGGGAAAGAGCTATATCTATCCATTTCTTCAACAGTGAAAACTGAAAATATATGCAGAATATTGGCTGAATTTGGACTGTAACCTCCAGGGAGACAGGGATTATCACATCACAATTATGTTGTACACCCAATTTGATCAGATCAAGTGTGTCACAAAGACACGTGTGCACAATGGAGAGTTATGTATGGGACAATTTTTGTGGGACAGGTGCCAATTTTTTTTTTCTTTTTGGAGAGAGAGAGGCATGTTGGGGAAGGGGCATAAGTATGTCAATCTAGAAAGTTCAGTAGGTGAGGAAACAGTTGCAGACAGACAAGACAAACAAGACAAGGCACAGGAATGGTGATGGACACAAGAGGTCAGTGGACACCATGGATGGGGTGAGGATGGGGGCATCCAGAAACAATGGACATCAAGCTGGTTGACAGTGAGTATCGAGTCCTCACCCATAGGACTGTCATCACTGTCACCTCACTCTACCACTGGCTGGAGTGCTTGATGTGTCCTTTTCCTCCTCCTACAAAAAAATGAGGGACAGCAACCCTTCCTTTTGGCATACATGAGCACCAACATTGTGGCGCACAACCCTATGTACCATCCCTGCCATTTCAGTGTGGGTGATAAACTCACCACCCCTGCCACTGCTCCTGGAGGGATCCAATGGCCTATCCTCCAGGGCAGAACTGCTTAAGGAGGCAGATAGTGCAGGGGCAGCAGAGGTGGTGTGACCAAATGTGCTAGGCAGTGGTGCTGTGGCTGGTGGAGTGGGAGCAGCTGGATCCTGTGGGGCAGGCCTAACTCACTGTGCTGTTGAGCAATTCATGATGTGATATGCATGTATGACATGGACACCTTTTGATGACAAATAATAAAATAAAACAAAAAATAGAGAGACAGGTAAGTGTTGGGGTGAGAGAGAAAAAAAAGAGACAAGATACAATTATTTACACAAACTCCACTCCACACACCTTCAGATAGAAACAACTCTGATCCAAAACAATACCAAAACAGCAACAGCAAAATCTTCAGAAGTCAGGAATCGAAAAACAGGAACCAAAGTCAAATCCAAAAGCAAATTCTTTATTCTCCAGCGCCTCGGTGTAACTACCTTTCAAGAGTATACATTCTCACGGAAAGAATGGATATATGGATATATATATATATATATATATATATATATATATATATATATATATATATACACTCATAGCAATTAATTAAACAATTAATTAAACAATTATGTTAAAAAAAAGTTTTAAAGCAGACACCTCCAGTTTATTTCATTATTCAATCCGCAGGGTGTCATTGTATTGTATTTCAAAATAAAAATAATTTAATTATATTGTAAGTTATATTTCAAAGCATTTTCATCATTACAAAGACATTTCACACTTTCTAAAACTGTTCCTGTTAAAAATGAAGCATCACTATTATGATAAACATTAAAATGTGTAGCAATAAATTTATTTTCCCTTTTATGTCTTATGTCTCTAATGTGCTCACCTAACCTAATACGAAACTCTCTTTTAGTTTCACCTATATAATATAATCCACATTCTGAAGATTTTTCTGTTGCTGTTTTGGTATTGTTTAAGATACAATTATTTGACTTTATTATTTTAACCTCTACTCTTTAGACTACCACCTCTAACAGACAACTTATTACTTTTAAGACTACCAGCTCCTAACAGATGCACACTATACTACATATTGCAGCAAGTACTCCTTTACATGTGCATATATTGCATGTATGTCTGTTCTAGTATCCAGATTACAGTTTACAGCAGGTTATGTGTGCCACTGGTATAGTGGTTTTACTATGAATCTTTAAATTACACATATCTGAAGAATTGACAGTTTTGGTTGTGTACTGCTTGCTTAGTTAGAAGTGTACTGATGGCATCGGCATGTTTGTCAAGCCATTTCAGAGGTACACATGATTGACAATACATGAAAATGGAATTCTGTGTGATAAATATGTGCACATTTTTCAGGGACAGATCCTTTGATATATGTGCAAAATTTTCAGGGACAGATCCTTTGATACCACTTTTAGCATTTCAAAGATGTTTTGTTAGCAACATGGGTCATTTGCCTGTTCTTTCATAGATGGAGGCAAATATGAGTTACTGTTATGGCACAAACAAGAATTGACTGTTTTTTTTTTTTGGGGGGGGCACAACTATGAGTTACTGTAATGGCACAAACAAGGATATGTTGCTCTTGTTACTGTCCTTGTTTTGTATCCTGTATGCTGTTAGTATTTCATACCTGTAGACTGTTTTATGTTTCTCCAGTGGGTAATACTGACTGGCTACCTTTTCTGTTTTATCTGGAAATATTTATTTTGTAGTTATGTAGTGCTTATGTGTATTATGCTTCTGTTGTCTTTTAGCAAACCTGCAAGTATGTCACTCAGATGTGTCAATCCACTGAGACCCCCTACACTGATGCCAAAAATCAAGTAATTATTTATGGGTTTTTGCAACATGGTGCTTTTCTCCAAGAAAGGGGACAGGGAGTTATGGCATGTAGGATATATATGTGGCAGCAGATTGTCCAAAACCTGAATGCTATGCGTGGCCACATCAGAACATACAAACATGTGTATCACAGGGCCACTGACATGATAACATCTGCATGGAGATGAACAGCTGCAGTGGGCCATGACCAAATAGTTACCAGAGGTAGGCCTGTTAGGCAACAACTAGTAACCCCCAATGAAGAGTGCCTGGCAAATATTAGAGATTCAGACAGCTCCCAGGAGAGTGCATTACAGCATGTCCTGGATGTGGGCACACCTTCTGAGACAGCAAGCACATCCCTGGAGGACCTTCTATGTAGGCTTTGTTATCTGAACAGTTGAATACTATTGTATAGTAAAACAATTAAATGAATAAGTTCATTCTGTATCAAGTGTCTTTTTTGGGGGGGGATTAAAGATTGCTGCAGTTATATGCTTAGGTTGGAGTTGGAGTTGTCAGCCACACTTTCCTGTTGACAGTAGAGTTAAGGCATATATAAAGGGGCAAATGTATTACCCCCTGTGTTACTGTTAATTGTGATGATATTGCCCTTACCTTTTGCTTAACTTCTTCCAGGACCATCTGGCTTGCAGAGGAGAATATCACCTGCAGATAGTAAGCCAAATATTTTTGTGTCAGTACTGCTGATCAATTTAAGGAAATATTGTGGTGTGTGATTCTGATCTCATGCCTGTTGTTTGTATTGCTGTACTGTCTGTAATAGTGGCAGCACTGTTAATTTGTTAGCATATTTTGCAGGGTCTATATTAAATCACCAAATGCTTAAAAAAGCGAATGGTGATTGATCAACCCTATGTAAGCAAAAGCTTACAATGGCGAAGTGTCAGAACAGTGCTTTTTTTCCCAAGGGAAAAAAAATTGCTGTTCCAAAAAAAAAAAAAAAAAACTCAATTTCAAACATTATATTCAGTGGGGGGTTTCACCCCCCCCCCACATACACACCCCTACTTAAATATACCAACTCCGAGACTGCACTACAGTGCAGAAAACGGCAAAGTACCAAAGCGGCCAAGCAAATTCTTTCCCAGGGAAAGAATTTCCTTAACAGCTGCTTTAATATTTTGCATTTTTAGCCTTTTCAGTTCGACCAGGTACATTCAAAAGAATGCATCTTTGGTCTTCTAATATAGACCCTATTTTGTACTATAGTAGTGTAGGTATTAATGTATTCCTGTGTTTCTTGCTTTTTATCACAGGTGAACATGTCAGTGGGAGTGTGGGCCCTGTGCTGCCTGATGTCAGTGCATCAGCAGACTCCGATGATGATGACGACCAAACTGAGGCACAGTTGGGGGGGTGCAGAGGTTGAATCTGACACAGTGGTAGACATACAGTCATCTCCTGCATTTCCATCAGATACAGCCAGTTGGTCTACACCTACCCAGTCCACTGAGACCAGTCCAGCATACCAAGACATACCAAGACATAGAGCTAGCACTGAGCTTGGCTGTGTTCATGAAGACACCTACACACCAATTTCACCTGGAGAACCCCCATAGACACACACACATGACAGTTATTCATTTTATCTCACTGGTCATTTGTTGTTTTATCTCAATGCCTGCCTTCTTCTCCTTCTTACTCACACACACTCAAAAACCTTTTGTGTCAGCCTAGGCTCACCCCCCCCCCCAACTACACACACACAACACCCTGTGCATGTGATGATAACTGTGCCATATCCCTGTTTTCAATATTTTGCATTCGGGGACATAAAAGCTGTATCTGATGCTCAGGGTACATAGCTAAGTTAGTGCTTAGTATGTCTGCATTTGTGTTGTTGAACAAGGACATTGATCAGGAAAGTGTTGCTACTATGCCTTCTTTACCTGTCAAGTCTGATCGTAGCCAAAGTATGGGTGAGGTGCCACACAGGATGATTAAAAATGGTGCTCAGAGGGGAGCCAGCTGTCTCTCCCCCATCTGGTACAGGTGTCACTTCCCATGCCGCTCAACATATGTTTAGAGCCATCATGGAGGCACAGTCATGTTCCCTTATATGCCCTAGACAAATGCTTAGGGTTTTGTATGTGGTATAGTCTGACATGCTTGACTGCCTCCACCATGTTGCCAAGTCACCGGATCAAATGACTGACACATTGGAATGAGGGGTGTCTGTGATGGACCAAGGGGTGTGGGGTGTCTGTCATGGAACAAGCAGTGACTGTGATGGAAAGTCTTCTGGAAGGGGAAATGGGCATAAGTCAGCCACATCATCTGCTGCCAGCTAATGTGGCTGTGCCTGATCACGTGCCAGTAGTGGCAGTACTTATGCTGGTCCATCAGTGAGTGTGCTGTCCACACCCAGACATGGCAGGCCATAGAGTTGTGGTCCTGGGCATTCCCATGAAGGGAGCACATCCAGCAGACTTAAGTCACACTCTGGTGGCAGCACTGAATCTGACCTTGGATGTGGAGGTACAAGTGCAACTCCTGGTAGAGCCAGTTCTCGTGTTCCAGGGTGACAACAATGAACTGCCACCTCTACCATGCATGACTCACACCTGTCCAGCATACCAAGACATAGAGCTAGCACTGAGCTTGGCTGTGTTCATGAAGACACCTACACACCAATTTCACCTGGAGAACCCCCATAGACACACACACATGACAGTTATTCATTTTATCTCACTGTTCATTTGTTGTTTTATCTCAATGCCTGCCTTCTTCTCCTTCTTACTCACACACACTCAGAAACCTTTTGTGTCAGCCTAGGCTCACCCCCCCCCAACTACACACACACAACACCCTGTGCATGTGATGATAACTGTGCCATATCCCTGTTTTCAATATTTTGCATTCGGGGACATAAAAGCTGTATCTGATGCTCAGGGTACATAGCTAACTTAGTGCTTAGTATGTCTGCATTTGTGTTGTTGAACTGCTCATTGTACCTTTGACTTATATTGGAACTGGAAAGTTAGACAGTTATTAGCATCAAAATTTCACAGCTTTATAGTGAATGCTCTTGTAAGAGTTGTGAAATCAGAAACCTCAATGTGTATCATTGCTTTCTAACTTCTGTCTGTAATAACCCACACACAAAACCCTGTGCAGATGATGATAACTGTGCCATATCTCTGTTTTCTATCTTCTGGATTCAGGAATACAAAAGTTGTGTGTGATGCTCAGGGTGCATAGCTAACTTAATGCTTAGTATATCTGCAATTGTGTTGTTGAACTGCTCATTATGATAGCATCAAAATATCACAACTTTATAGTGAATGCTCTTGTAAGCCTTGTGAAGTCAGAAACTGCAGTGTGTATCATTACTTTCTAACTTCTCTCTTTGATGATTTTCCAGGACAAACGTATGATATACATTATAAGTCAAGCCATCAGATTCAGATCTTAGGATTGCATGACAGCACTGTAGACAAACCTCATCAGAACAGTGATAAAGTAGAATGCTCTCTTTTGCATGTAGCTCAACAGACACATAGAGCAGGTGAAGAGACCACAGGGCTTTCTCAGCAAGATAACATATGGTCTACAAACCATTCCATGATGTACGTGGATATATTAAAAGCCATGTCACTGTAATCTGTCTGATATAGGATGAGGTGATGTTTGCCTGGCCTCCAGGGCAATGTCTGACCATGCCCTGGTGGGAAGATTGCATATCCAAAAATCTGATATAGCTGATGACATCAATATCTGTTGAGAATATGGTAATAACAGTGTCCCACTTGTGTCTGTAATGTTGAGCAAGAACACACACACACACACACACACACACACACACACACACACACACACACACACACACACACACAGACACACACACACGCGTGCACACACACACACACACACACACACACACACACACACACACACACACACACACACACACACTTGATTGCAGTGAGAATGCAACCCCTACCTAAGTACACAGACTACAGAACAAAGTAATTAGTACAAGCACTAAGGCACAAGTCTGACTTTTGCAGGACTGCAGCTGAATTTATAGTACATTATATCAGCAGAACATGTGTGAGACAAGATGTTACCAGGCATGTATAGGTTCATAGCTTCATAGGTTCGTACAAGAATACCATAATGACCCTAAGTTCATAGGGGTTTACTAAGCTAATGCCCCTAGGGCCTTTTCAAGCCTAGTGAAGTTGTACCATTTTTCCCTTATAGACCAAGATATGTAGTCCATATTTGCAAGTCCATGATCAGCATTGGTTGCCCCATCTAAGAGTGACATAGGTGAAACCCCCCTGGGTAATTTTACAATTTCCCATCCAATTGTCCAAATTACAATTAAATAGGGTTATTGAGGAGCTCAGTTTCACATGAATTGGGAGTTTGTTCCATAGCAGTAACAATCTCTGGGAGACATATCTGTCTCTCCAGTATGTCCTGTTGATGTCACAAGCTAGGTTAAGGTCCCTACAACAAGGGAATCTTTTCCTATTTGATTTGTGGACATGCAGTATTTCCATTAAGGCAGGGTTTGCCAGGCGCAAGTCACCTCTCAGCAGTCTATATGATATAAAGTGCAGTGACAAGGCCTTCAGTCTGTCCATGTAGGTCATGTGTTGAAGTCGCTGGATTTTCCTTTGCAGGTCTCTGGTGAGGTACATGCAAAAGGGAGAATTGTAATCTATTACTGGCCTGATGAGGGACAAGTCAAGTGGATTGCTAACATTCTTAATCTTGGATGCTATGCCCTTACTTATGAGGTGTGCAACATAAAAGGCCTTCCTTACCACTATGGACACATGATGATCAAAGCTGACTTTTCTATCAATCTGCATTCCCAAATCTCTCACCATTGGGTTGGAACTGGGGGGGTATTATTATTAGTCTAATTTGCAGGTACCTCTCCTTTGCTGAAAGGGATAATAGTGCATGTTTGAGCTTGTGGGGGTATTAATAATAGTCTAATTTTCAGGTATCCCTCCTTTGTTGAAAGGGATAATGGTTAATGTTTTTGGGTAAAGTTTAAGTCTGTGGCTTTGGCAATAATCATTTATGTATGTAAGCCCATTTTGTAGTATGTTGATATTGATTGAGGATTCAATGACTGCACACAGTTTGCAGTCATCAGTGAACTTGGTGAGCCACAGGTCATCTGTTATCACCTGAATTTCTTATAAATGAAATAGATTCCAAACAGTAGGAGGCCCAGCACAGACCCTTGTGGAACACCACTGGTAACAATTTTGCTGGTAGAGGTGGTATCCACAAGTACAACTGTATGCTTTCTGTTGGTGAGCCAGTTGGCTACCCGTCTAATGACTTATGGGTTAATCCCCAGCTGGGTATGTCTCTCATGGATGCCTGAGTGGGGGATTGTGTCAAACCCTTGGCCAAGCTGAGATAGGCAGTATGTACTGATTTGGCTTCATTGAGGGCTTTGGTGACACTCTTCAGGAATTCCACTAGGTTTAACAGGTATGATCTGTGCTTAACGAAGCTTAACTGAGTTGGGTCAAGAGTTTGAAGGTCACCAATGTCCTTGTTGATAAGGTCCAAGATGATTCTCTACATGGCCTTCCAGACAAGGCTGGCCAGACTTATAGGTCTATAGTTCCCTGGGTCGGGCAAGGGGTGTATGGTTGCTGTTTTCCACTCTGCTGGGACAAAGCCAGTGCTTAGGTTGTAGTTAAAGAGAGTACCCAGTGATTCCACTAACTCTTGTTTTACACCATTTAGTAAACAGCCTTGGATATTATCCATTCCCATAGAAGTTGTGGTTTTGGCCTTGGTGAATGTGGTTATGACTTCTTCTTTGGAGAGATAATAGGTAGAGAACTGGTGACAGGTATGCTTTGGGATATGATTGCAGGAGACTGGGGTGTGAAATTTTTGCCAAACCTGTCTGCTAACAGGTTGGCAGTGTCCTCAGGTTCAGTATGACTGGTACCATCCAGTATGAATTTGGTGCAAACCTGGGCCTTCACTTTTACATTACAGACATAGTTAAAGAATGCCTTGTGATCATCCCTAGCTATGGATGCTAATTTAGTTTCATAATTAGCTTAGAGGATATTACATGGTGTCTCATTTGCTTCTTCAAGCTATAGAGGGTGTTCTTCTGCTGAAACTGTTCCCTCTAATTCCTGGACATCAGTTTCTTTCTCATGTTGTATAATTTATTTACAATAGATGTCCAGCAGCAGGACTTTTTTTTTCATGAGCATCAATTCTGGTATGGCTAAATCTATGCACTTGTAAAGCTATTTATACAGGACATCTGTGTACACATTCATATAGAAGTCTTTACTGTTAGTGGTGGCAGGAGGTTTGAAACTATGTATGCCATCACTTAGAAGGCTATAGTTTGTTTGAAGAAACTTTTCAATCTTTTGGATCGGGGGGGTCAGGTATGATTGTTACACTGAACGTGAGTGATTTATGACAAGACCTTAGCAGGGAGGGTCTCACACTTGGTGTGGTGCAGCAATCTCCTATGATAATGAGTACTAGGTCAAGGATATTCCACCCCCCTTGTGGGGGTGCGGACTAACTGTTCCAGAGTATTTGTATTTACAAAGTGCAGGAACCTTAGAGCAGGCATGTTTGAGCACATACTTGTATCCCAATTGATGGAAGGATAGTTAAAGTCAGCCATGCATTGGGTGTTTGGCTGTATTATAAGTGACTCAAGTAGATCCAGGAAGGCACTGTATGATTTTCATAGTTCATGTTGGTGGTCCTGTAGCTAACAATGACATGGAGGGGAGTCTTTCCTACAGTTATTTGAACTAGGAGTAACTCCAGAGAGTCATACTGCTTAACCAGTCTTGAGAGTATTTTTCTTTCCTGAAGATGGATACACCTCATACTTTGTTTCTTTCATGATCATTTTGTGGCCTGTATGTGTGGAAGGCTTTATAACCTTATAGCCTTTCATGGCTGGAGTACTCTCTGTGGCCCTAAATCATCTCTCTGTGACTGCACAAATATCGACATCTTCCCAAATAAGTAGTGCCTCCATTCAGTGAGGTACCTGATTTACAATCCTACACATAAGCAGCATAACCTTGAGTTTGTCTTTTGAGGATATTTTTACATCAGGAATTTTGTTCTTATGACATTGCCTAAAAAAGGAACTATGGAGGAAGCAAGTACCTTGGCCAGTAACTGAAAAGCAAGAGGTGACAGATGAAGACCATCTCTGGCAAAGCAGCATAGTTCATCGACCATATCATCCCAGGGTGACAAATAGTGGATCTCCCTGGATTGACGCCAGTAGGTAAGCCAATTGTTGAATTCAAGAATTCTTTTGTTTGTAATGAAGCATCATGCTGGGTGAGGGTAGAATGCTGCTTAGGGCTACAGGTATACCTCTCTGGGACAGATAATCTGAGAGCATAGTCATATATCTCTTCATATGGCCCAGTGAGGTATGTTTCAAGTCATTAACTTCAACTTGGAGTACAACAGAGGTGTTACTGTGCTTTTTGTTGAGAGACTTGAGGGTGTGCATGACTTTATGGATCCTGGCACCTGACAGGCAGCTGACCGTGACTTTCTCCTTGTACAAACTGGTGAGGGGAACATCTCTGTGTCTCACTGTGGATTCACCTATAACCAAGACATTGGTTTTCAGGTGTTTTGCCTTAAGGACTTAATAGCTGACACTCTGACATGTTTGTTTTTATGTGTAGTGAGTTCTATTAGGACTGTAATGTGTGCAGATTTGCATTTGTGAGGTCTTTGCTCCATATCTCTCAATTGTACAGATTTTTGCAGAATGTCCAGAATTTTACATCATATTTTGGTCCATTTTTCATAAAATTGTGGTTTTCTGATAAACTAGTGGCAAATCATTTAAGATTGAAGTTTGAAAATAATGACAGATTTTTGAGTTTTATCCCACTTGTATTTATGGATTTGTCCAGATTTCTTGATCTAAAAGGTTGAGGGGTATGCTGTGCTCTTTTATTAAGCTTCTAATGACTATCTCTGCATATGTGGGGTTACATGTTGTGCACTTGGTCTGCTGAGGAGGTGAAGTGCGTGGGTTGACAACCTGTTTGACATCTGGTTTGCTGCTACCTGAGAGAGAGTCAGAGAGAGAGAGAGAGAGAGAGAGAGAGAGAGAGAGAGAGAGAGAGAGAGAGAGAGAGAGAGAGAGAGAGAGAGAGAGAGACAGGGAGAGCATTTATTCTAGATTCATTGTATATTTGCATTTCTCCCATACTGTATTTGTAAATTTTACATGAATGTGGCTGTCAATATACATGAGGCAGTAGAAGCCTAGCTTTGTAAAAACACAAGTAGCCTTATTAAGTATATTTAGATCATCATTGTTAGCAGATCAATTTTGTGAGCAGCAACAACTGGGCCTGTCTCTGAGGGACATAGGTGCCAGCCCAGAGGTGAATTTACAATCACCCAACCAGTAGTGAAGGTAATGCTTGAACAAGGTCATTGAAGAGCACTGCTTCACACACAGTGGGAGCCTTTAACAGAGGAGTGTGAGTTGCTGGGGATATATCTGTCTCCCCTGCATGTTCTGTCTATGTCACATGCTAGGTTGAAAACCCTAGCCCAACTTATTCCTGTCCAATTTGATATGCAGATATCTGGCCAGCATTTCCAGTAGTGCAGGGTCTGTGACTTTTCTCTAGGCCAGGCATAGATCACCTCTCAGCAGCTTGCAGGAAACTGAGTAGAGTGACAGGTCTTGTAGTCTTTTCATGTATGTAATTGGTGGAGGACCTGCATTTTCCCAAACACAAACTTCTATTTTTTTCTCTAGTTGCTGCAGTTTTCTGGTGACGTACAGACAGAAGGGAAACTTGTACTCAATTAGTGGTCTGATAAGCGTAGAGTACAACAGATCTATGACCTCCATGGTCTTGGATGTGATGTCCATATGTATGCTGTGCACAATGCAGATGTGTGTCTCACCACTATGGACACATAGTGATGAAAGTGTAGATTGCTATGAACATTTGTTCAAAAGGCTCACAGCACCATGTTTGTGCTGAGAGGGATGCTATGTATATCATAATTAGCAGGAGTATTTCATTGCCAATGGTGGCAATGAGGCATTGTTTGCTGTAAGGTTCAGACTGTGAGTTTGGCACCAGTCATCTGTAATATGTTACCATCACTGGGGGAAATCTATACGAGCATATCCAATTAACAGTCGTCTGCAAATGTGATAAATCACATGATACCTACAGATGGCTGAGTTTCAGTGAAGCAGTTTCAACACAGTTGATGGCCAAGCACAGATCCTTGAGGTATTCCACTGGTAAATGGTAATTGGGGGTGGAGGTACAGTCCCAACTTTGAGAGTGTGTGTTCTTTTGGTGAGACAGTTGCCTATCCATCTAGTACTGTATGTTTTAATTCCCACATGCAACATTTTCACTATGGGTCATGAATGGGGGATATTGTCAAAGGCCTTAGATAACTGAACATAAGCGGTATATCCTGTTATCTGTCATCCAGGTCTTTGGGGTCAGTATCAAAGAAGTCCACAAGGTTCAATAGGAATAGGCAAGATCCATCCTTGCCAAACACAACATGGGTCAAGTCAAGTGTGTTGAAGGTCAACTATGTCCCCATGGATAAGGTCCATACTGATCCCTTCCCTAGCTTTGCAGATAAGGCTTGTTAGGCTTATGGGTCAATAGATGTAGTTCTGCATGTTACCAAATTGATGTGTATTGTAAATGACACAACATTTGATATTATTTTCTGTAGTGTAGGTGATACATGTGTGGAAAAAGTACGGAGACACCAGGGCTGCAATGTTTGGGGGGACATATGGCTGTATTGTAAATATGTGACATACTGTGAGACATGGTATTCAAACAGGTGTATATGCATGCAGTATATGCCTGTTTGCACACCACTTAGCAGTGCACAAGCATGAGATGCATTGCTAACATATGACAGTTACTTTTGAGTCTATGAAGCACACCTGCTACTTAAGTCACAAAGTCAGTGTGCTAAACAGTCACAGCCCTTAAGGCCAAACAACATGCCAGATACACTTGTAATAGGTGACTCCATAGTCAGACACACTGACGTCCCGCTCACCAGACTGAACAAGGAGAGGGTTACAGTAAGCTGCCTGTCGGGCACTAGAATCTGCCACATAACACAAGCACTCAGGTCACTCCAAAGCAAGTACAAATATGACTCAGTCATTGTCCATGCTGGTGTGAATGACCTGAGACATACCTCCCTGGACTACATGAAAAGAGACATAGAGGAGCTCTCTGATTATGTAGCCCAGGCCGGTATGACCCTGACCCTGAGCAGCATTTTACCCTCACCAAGAATGATGCCACAGTACAAAGACAAAATGATCAGCTTTAACAATTGGCTTAATTATGGGTGCCATTCTAAGGGGATCCAATGTCTGTCTGCTTGGGATGACATGCTTGACAAGCCACGCTGCTTCGCAAGGGATGGCTTGCACCTGTCACCCCTGGGCTTTCAGATATTGGCCAAGGCTCTTGCCACCCCCGTAGTGCCTTTTTTAGGCAAGGCTCAAAAGATAAACCCACCTCCCTAGAAAACACAAGTGGGAAAAACCTAAGGGTAATGCTGCTCAATGCCAGAAGTCTAAACCTCAAGATGCACACTCTTGAAGCCCTCCTCAGTATGGAGAACATTGATGTCTGTGCAGTGACTGAAACCTGGTTCAAGGCTCCTGAGAGCACCCCAGCACTACCAGGTTATACCTCATATCATGTTTTCCGACCTCAAAACTCAGACCGAACCACAAAAGGAGGGGGAGTATCCATATTCATCAAAGATACCCACACCTCCAGGTTAGTGGCAATGCACGAAGCATCCGAAACCATCCAGGTGCAACTAACCATAGGCAAAACTGCCCTACAGTTTGTAGCATGCTACAGACCACCCTCTCAAACTCAGGAACCCCACTCAGCCTTCCTGAAGACACTGGAGAGTATGAATGTCTCTCCAAATACCATCATATTGGGAGACTTCAACTACCCAAACATAGACTGGGAACATTACTCAAGTCCAAACACCCTAGCCCAAAGCTTCCTAGAATTCATAAACTCAAATGCGATGGAACAACTAGTCACTACTCCCACAAGAGGAGATAATATACTAGACCTGATCATCACAAACATGGGGTCACAATGCTCCACACCGGAAGTATACCCCTCATTGATGAGATCAGACCATAAATTAATCTCACTGTAAATCCACATCCCGCCCCCACCCCCTGCACAAAAGACCACAGTAAAGAATTTCTCAAAAGCCGACTTCGCACTTCTTAAGACTGAAGTGGTATCCTTCAAGGCCCCTGGGCCAGTGGAAACCACAGCCCACACCACTGAATCCTTTATAAACGCCTTCTATGGAGACCTTCAAGAATGCATGGATCATGCAATCCCTAATAAAAGCAAGACCCATTCCCCCAAAGGCAGGCATCCTGTCTGGTGGACCCCAGCCATTAACAAACTTTACAACAAGAGGAGGAAGCTACTACATGACAGAGCAAAATCCCTAAAAGGGAAGGCATCTCTGATCAGTACTAGCAAAAAACTACGTTCACTCATAAAATCATCCAAGGCCAACTTTGAGAGAAAAATCGCAAAAGACACAAAAGACAATCACAAGGCTTTCTTTAGCTATGTTAGAAACCTGGGTGGAAACTCCCAGATATGCTCAGAGTTAGTCCAAAATGACACAAAATACACTGAACCCACAGACATTGCCAACATTCTGGCAGACAGTTTCAGTGCAAATTTCTCTGCCCCCTCCCCCCCAAAAGGAGAAATATCTTTCCCAGCAGAGTGTAGCCTCCCTAACATCTTTGGAGAGCCGCCCTCTCCAAAGATAAAAACACAGCATCAATGGGACCGGACGGTGTCCCGGGCTGCATGCTACATGAACTCCAAGAGGAACTAAACCCGCACATAAGGCTGCTGTTTAATCTTAGCCTTACTACAGGATACGTACCCAAAGAGTGGCGTACAGCAACAGTGGTCCCACTCCACAAAGGAGGTGCTTCTACGGACCCTGGAAATTACCGTCCCATAAGCTTGACGAGCTTGGTCTGCAAAGCTATGGAAAGGATCATTATAGAACTCATAAACAAAAACATTGGGGACCTACAGACATTGGACCCTACCCAGTTCTGCTTTGTCAAGGGCAGATCCTGCCTTTTGAACCTGGTTGACTTTTTTGAAACAGTCACTAAGGCCATTGATGAGGGTAAGGCAGTTCACACAGCCTACCTTGACCTTGCAAAAGCTTTTGACACAATACCCCACTCAGGCATCATAGACAAGCTCACCAGCTTAAATGTAAACCCGTATGTCACAAGATGGGTTGCAAACTGGCTCAAGGACAGAACCCACAAGGTCAGAATTGCTGGAGCCATGTCAGATTCTAAGCCAGTCACAAACGGTGTCCCACAGGGCTCAGTCCTGGGACCCCTCTTGTTCGGCATTTATTTTTCCGAGGTGCAAGCAAACATTGGAGGATTGTGGCTGACAAAGTTCGCAGATGACTGCAAACTGGGCGCCATAATTGATACTCCAGCGGACACAAGCATCCTTCAGAAAGGCCTCATAGAAATGGATAATTGGTGCCAGAGCCATGGCCTTAAACTGAACGCCAAGAAATGTATAGTCATACCCTTTGGGAAAAACAAGGTACCCAAAAATTACCACATAGGTGGTAATCCATTAAGTACGGAGGAGGTAATCAGGGACCTAGGGACCCAAGTTGACAGTAACCTCTCATTTGACACTCACATTGCCAAGGTGGTTAGGAAGACCTTCTATATTGCCCACCTTATCATGAAGGGATTCACATCTAGATCAAGAGAGGTCATTGTGCCCCTGTACTCTTCTCTTATCAGGCCCATGATTGAGTACAATGCCCCATTCGGGATGTATCTTACCCGACACCTGCAGCAGTTAGAAAGACCCCAAAAGTTCCTCACCAAGAGGATAAAGGGTCTCAAACATATGCCATATGCTGCCCAACTGAAGAAACTCCAGCTCTATTCAGTCACATACCGCCTACTCAGAGGCGATCTATGCCTGACGTACAAGGCCATGTCCAATCCCGAATTAATGGACATGCTCCACCTCAGAAAATCCAAATCCATCAGAGCCACGAGAGCGAGAGATTTGAACCTCAACACAGAAATAAATAGGATGTGCTGGAGAGACAGATTCATAACCCAGAGGCTCCCTACACTCCGGAACAGAATCTCAGTCCATGTTAGGCAGAGGCCCTCAATGACTCTCTTCAAGAGAAATCTTGACGAGTGGATGGGAGATCGTAGGTTTACCCCGGGGGTTATCTCTGTGTCACTACTAGACAGAGGCACAGTAAACTAAACCCTAAATGGGCTTAGTATTCTCATCCCAAGGGGTGGCGAAAGCCACACACACACTCTGGCTAGGCTTATAAATGCCCTAGGGCAGATAGCCTAGTATGAACCTATGAACCTATGAACCTATCTCTGCATATGTGGGGTTACATGTTGTACACTTGGTCTGCTGAGGAGGTGAAGTGTGTGTGTGTTGACAACCTGTTTGACATCTGGTTTGCCGCTACCTGAGAGAGAGTCAGAGAAAGAGAGAGAGAGAGAGAGAGAGAGAGACAGGGAGAGCATTTATTCTATATTCATTGTATATTTGCATTTCTCCCATACTGTATTTGTAATTTTTACATGAATGTGGTTGTCAATATACATGAGGCAACAGAAGCCTAGCTTTGTAAAAACACAAGTAGCCTTATTAAGTACATTTAGATCATCATTGTTAGCAGATCAATTTTGTGAGCAGCAACAACTGGGCCTGTCTCTGAGGAACATAGGTGTCAGCTCAGAGGTGACTTTACAATCACCCAACCAGTAGTGAAGGTAATGCTTGAACAAGGTCATTGAAGAGCACTGCTTCACACACAGTGGGAGCCTATAACAGAGGAGTGTGAGTTGCTGGGGATATATCTGTCTCCCCTGCATGTTCTGTCTATGTCACATGCTAGGTTGAAAACCCTAGCCCAACTTATTCCTGTCCAATTTGATATGCAGATATATGGCCAGCATTTCCATTAGGGCAGGGTCTGAGATTTTCTGTAGGTCAGGCATAGATCACCTCTCAGCAGCTTGCAGGAAACTGAGTAGAGTGACAGGTCTTGTAGTCTTTCCATGTATGTAATTGGTGGAGGACCTGCATTTTCCCAGTCACAAACTTCTATTTTTTTCTCTAGTTGCTGCAGTTTTCTGGTGACGTACAGACAGAAGGGAAACTTGTACTCAATTAGTGGTTTGATAAGCGTAGAAAACAACAGATCTATGACCTCCATGGTCTTGGATGTGTTGTCCATATGTATGCTGATGTGTGTCTCACCACTATGGACACATAGTCATGAAAGTGTAGATTGCTATGAAGATTTGTTCAAAAGCCTCACAGCACCATGTTTGTGCTGAGAGGGATGCTATGTATATCATAATTATCAGGAGTATTTCATTGCCAATGGTGTAAATGAGGCATTGTTTGCTGTAAGGTTCAGACTGTGAGTTTGGCACCAATCATCTGTAATATGTTACCATCACTGGGGGAAATCTATACAAGCATATCCAATTAACAGTCGTCTGCAAATGTGATAAACCACATGATACCTACAGATGGCTGAGTTTCAGTGAAGCAGTTTCAACACAGTTGATGGCCAAGCACAGATCCTTGAGGTATTCCACTGGTAAATGGTAAATATGGGTGGGGATACAGTCCCAACTTTAAGAGTGTGTGTTCTTTTGGTGAGACAGTTGCCTATCCATCTAGTACTGTATGTTTTAATTCCCACATGCAACATTTTCACTATGGGTCATGAATGGGGGATATTGTCAAAGGCTTTAGATAACTGAACATATGCGGTATATCCTGTTATCTGTCATCCAGGTCTTTGGAGTCAGTACCAAAGAAGTCCACAAGGTTCATTAGGAATAGACAAGATCCATCCTTGCCAAACACAACATGGGTCAACTCAAGTGTGTTGAAGGTCAACTATGTCCCCATGGATAAGGTCCATACTGATCCCTTCCCTAGCTTTGCAGATAAGGCTTGTTAGGCTTATGGGTCAATAGATGTAGTTCTGCATGTTACCAAATTGATGTGTATTGCAAATGACACAACATTTGATATTACTTTCTGTAGTGTAGGTGATACATGTGTGGAAAAAGTACGGAGACACCAGGGCTGCAATGTTTGGGGGGTGGGGGACATATGGCTGTATTGTAAATATGTAACATACTGTGAGACATGGTATTCAAACAGGTGTATATGCATGCAGTATATACCTGTTTGCACACTACTTAGCATTGCACAAGCATGAGATGCATTGCTAACATATGACAGTTACTATTGAGTCTATGAAACACACCTGCTACTTAAGTGACTTTGTGGCAGTAGATGTTAAGGCATTGATAACGTCCATTGTTGGGGCCAGATGGTACTGGGTTTGAATCCTTCTCTCTCTCTCTCTTTTCTTTAAACTTTTTTCTCCTTTTCCAGTGTTTGCATACTGAGCTGCTCAGCTCAACCACAGGAAATGAAGGAAAATGAATAGCAAGTTTGCCTGTTTATTTGGTTTGCATGAAATGCAGAAGTGTGCAAACTGGAGCCCAGGAGTAGACATGACCCAGACAGCCAAAAATAGAAACTAGGTGCATTCAATTAATACTACTGGGCATTGCACAAACCCACTAAGTGACACTTCCCAGTGGTTAGCAGTGAGACCTTAAGAATGAATAGTAAAATAGGTAAGATCATGTGACTAACCCTGTGGCAGCAGGTATAAGTATAGGGCTGAAGTACAGATGGATCAGGGTACTAGTACAGGGTGTGCAACTTTTGTTTTACTCTTGTGAAAAGTGCAGTTTATAGCAATGAACTGCAACATAGACAAGTATTATTTTAACCTTGTTGTGGCAATAGGTGTGAGTATAGGATTGCCATACACATTGTCCTGGTTTCAAATACAGCATATTCCATACACTTTTACTTTTGTTCAATTTCCCATTATAGTCACTCTCACTTATTGGCAAGGATGAGGGAGGCATGTAGTATGTATGCAGCAGAAGAGTAGTGTTATTGTAACATTAAAAGTTAAAGATAGCTTGTTTGGTATTTTATACAGCTGTATCATATCTCAACTGTAAAAGCAAGTATGCATGAATTAGTCTGTAGCACAAACCAAGAGTACAATATTAGACTTTAGTCAGAGGTGGTGGATTCAAATACCACACTTCTCAAGAATACAATACTGTTAATTCTTCAATTATGTGTAACTTAAAGCTTTAAAGTAAAAGCTCTATACCAGTGGCAGACATGACCTGCTGTAAACTCTAGGCTGTATAATTGGAACATGGCTATGTGCAATATATGCACATGTAAAAGAGTACTTGTTTCAGTCTGTAGTATAGTGTGTAAAACAATGAGCAAAAAAGAAAAAGGCTAATAAGCAAAAACAACAGGCAGGAACCATCTAAAACACACACTAATTTAATGACTCTCCTGCTCTTCAGCAAAGCCTTCAAGGAGGATACAAAATAGCAAACAATACATCCCTTTAAATACACATAGGTTCATAGGTGTGTACTAGGCTAATGGCCCTGGAGCCTTTACAAGCCTAGCCCAAAAAAATTTTCCAGGCACTGTGCCACCTGATGTTAGTTCACAGTACCTCTATTCAGTAGGGCAACTGGAGTGATCACTGGGGTGAAATTTCTATTACCCATCCACTCGTCAAGATTTTACTTGAATAGGACAAGCGAGGTGCTCTGCTTGACATGAATGTGAAGCTTATTTCAGAGTATGGGTAGTCTTTGGGAAATGAACTTGCACCTCCAGCATGTTCTGTTAGTTGTGGTAATGAGGTTGTGATCTCTGGAGCATGTGGCACAGGGGTACTGGTATTTCTTTAGGTGTAGCATTTCAGGTAGGGCTGGGTCAGACATGGCTTTGTAAGTCAAGCAGAGGTCATCACTAAGTAGATGATAAGAGAGTGAGAACAGCTAAAGTTTCTTGAGTCTGTCCATGTAATATATGTGTTTAAGGCCTAGGATCTCTTTTGTGAGGTAGTTTTGTGGCCACTGCAGCTGTTGTAGGTGTCTGGTCAGGTACATGCCAAACTGGGTGTTATATTCGATGATTGATCTAATGAGGGATGAGTAGAGAGGGATGATGTCCTCTCTCTTCCTGGATGAGAAAACTTTGGTTATAAGATGCGCCACATAGTAGGACTTTCTGACCACAGTGGCAATGTGGTGGTCAAAGTTGAGGTGGCTGTCAACCTGGGTGCCCATATCTCTTATGGCCCCTTCAGTGTTCAATGGGCTCCCATCAACATGGTAATTCATGGGAACTGAGTTTTTTCCAAAGGGGATGATAACTCTAAACATAAATAAATAACTCCAATAATATTTAACTATATTAATCATAATAGAAATGAAAACACCATAAGTAGAAACAACATACATTTTCATCATAACTCCTCTTTTGCTTGCATTGTCACCAAATTTTATTCTATTTGAAAACTCGGAATTTTTTAAAGGAGAAACACCAGAACCAGCAGTCACCTTATTCACTGCCACTTGTAGCAAATCTCTGTTGTAACCTCTAGACTCAAACATTGACCACATTCATTTGACTTCTATATCAACATCATAATTATTATTGCATAATCTTCTTAATCGTAAACATTCACTATATGAAAAGATGCAATATTGTGTGGAGGTAGCAACTGCTACAAAATAACATTTACCACCATCTTCAAACTTTCTATGAACCAATATCAATAATTTATTATCATCACTTAAAGTCAAATTAACAGCCAAAAATGCAATTTTCCTACCCACTTGTAAGGCATTAAAAGAAAGGCCAAATCTGTTGTTTTGTAACCATTCGAAAAATAAACCAACCTCCATTAAACCTCCCTTGCATACAAATATAAGATCATCAATAAACCGATAGTACTTAACTACAAAAAAAAAATCACCATGATATAAATATTCTAATTCATATAAATCCAGCATCAAGTTGGCATACATGGGGGCAAAGATGCCCCAATGGCCGTACCTTGAATTTGATTATAAATTTGATTATTAAACATAAAATAATTATTTGTCAAACAAAAATTCAACAATTCCAAAACATAATTGCTTTTAGGCATATCACCCACAAAATATCTAACTGCTTCTATACCAAATTTATGTTGAATATTTGTATACAGACTACGTACATCTACAGAAATAAAAAAAATGTCATCAGACCATTTAAAATCGGACAATATATTCAAAAATCAATACTTTCCCTTATGTATGAAAGTAATTTAATCACATAAGGTAACAAAAACTTATGTAAAGCAGACATATATTTGATAAAAAATATTTTCAGGCAGAAACTATTAGTTTACCATGAGGATTGATTTTCTTCTTATGAATTTTGAGTAGGCAATTAAAAACTGCTAGTTCACCATCATTACAATTAAACCTTTTATACAAATCAACAGGAAAAATAACCTAATCAAAAGCCCCTATAAATCAATATTTCAAAATCAGATATAGCTTTTCTATATTCACTCATATCACTTTTCCTCTAAGTTTTATCATCTTGTAAATGTCATACACATAGAAAAGTATTGCTGAACATTCATAATCACAATTTTGCTCCCCTTATCCAAAGGTTTAATAATATTGTCATTTCTAGGCAAAAGATGTATCTCCTTCCCCTCATGAGCAGGTAAATTATATTGAATTCTGTGTTTATTAGGGTCTATATCACAAAATCAACATTTGAAAATGTTGAATTACATTTGTTCGACAAAAAAATGTCGAACTCCAACATACTCGAATGGCCAAATCACTGATTTCTTTCCGAGTGAAAGAAATCAGTTGGCCAAACACCAACACTACACAAAAACAAACATTTAAATTGGGGGCTTCACCCCCCCAACTAAATATTCTAACTCTGAGACCGCACTACAGTTGGGAAAAGGGCAAGTGTAACAAAACAGCCAACCGATTTCTTTCCCTTGGAAAGAAATCAGTGATTTGGCCATTCGGGATAGTTGGAGTTTGACATTTACGTGTTGAACAAATGTGATTCGACATTTTCAGATGTTGATTTCATGATATAGACCCATTTATTATACATAAAATCATTATAAGCACATTCCACTGCAAATTTCAGCATCTGTGAAAAATGATTTATACCTTCATATCTATATGGAGGAATAAAATCACTTTTATAAACAATTTCAGTAGTATTAAAAAGACTATAAGCATTGAAGTCTACATCCCCATCACATCTTCCTCCAGGTCAGAAAAACAAGTGTGGAAGCTAGCAAAAAACGGAGTTAAATGTAAATTTCGGCAAATTCTAAAAACATCACATTTCAACTCATATAAATGTGGTATAACAGTCAGAATATATTTCAAGCCATAACTCAACACTTTCAACTGTGTATTAGTTAAAACTAGGCCAGAAATATTGCACACAATAGAATCCAGAGTCAAATCAGTACCATTTACTTCTCTTGTTCTGTCGCATGGCTGGCA
This sequence comes from Protopterus annectens, assembly GCF_019279795.1. Taxonomy (NCBI): domain Eukaryota; kingdom Metazoa; phylum Chordata; order Ceratodontiformes; family Protopteridae; genus Protopterus; species Protopterus annectens. The sequence continues at coordinate 1,507,512,793 of NC_056731.1, forward strand.
TCTTTTGAATTGTTCACTTTTGGTTGAAATTGCCCTGTCTTGCAATCATTGTAAGCTTCCTCTAGTCTTCTTGGTCCTCTCTGAAAGTCTTTCCCTAACTTAGAGGGATCTTGTGGTCCTGGTAAAACCAGAAACTGTTCATCATTTCTTTCCCAATTGGCAGAAGTGCCTGATACGTCAGACTCAAAGGAGATGCCTCTGGAGGAATTAAAGGATCCTTTTAAAGGGACAACATTCGCTGGTTCATTTTTACAATCCCTTTTCTCCCACAAATAGGCACACACCCGTTCATATTCTCTCAAGTCACATTTAAGTTTAGTGCTCTTACGTTCAACCAATTCACTTTCATATTTCGTTAATTTTATATTAATATCTGCCAATTGTATTTCCAAATTCCCTGATGGTAATAGCTTCGATAGTTCATTATATGTGGCTTTAATATCAGCTTTGATTTTATTCTGCTTGATATGGTCATGCTCAAGCAGAATAGACATCCATTCTATTGCACATTAATGTGCGGCCACCAGCCATCTCTTAGAGAACTTCTTATCAACATCATCAGTCATATTAAATGGGGAAGAAGGGGTTTTGAAAGCCCTCAACCCTCTAGGAGAAATATCCAAGTCATTGTACCTTTGTAGACCTAAAATATTAAAGTATGCAGCCGTTTTCTTATGAAGCAAATGTTCCAATTTGTCCAGTAGAGCTCCCGATTCACCAGGCAGAGAAAGATGTGTACGTTCACCAACTGACAAAAATGGGTTCTCCAGTCTTACTCTCCATTTCTGTTCAGATTTATCCATAAAGCTGAGAGAATTGGAAATATCATTAACACATCCAATTATGCCAGCAGATGAACCTGCACTAGACACATCATTATGGATAACAAAATTATCCAAACTCCGTTGAGAATTATCCAAAACATCTTTTCTAAACATTCTTGGTATGTTCAATGTCAGTTCACTCTCCATAAACACAACTATTTAAAATAATGAGCAAAAAAGAAAAAAAGGCTAATAAGCAAAAAATAACAAGCATGGACCATCTAAAACACACACTGATTTAATGACTGTCCAGTGCTCCAGCAAAGCCTTCAAGGAGTATATAAAATAGCAAACAATACATCCCTTTATCAAAATCTAAAAAACTATCAAATCAGCAGCTTCCAATTACATTCCAAATTAAGACCCAAGGGAGATGAAGTCCCATACTTTAAAATAAAAATGCTTTCTTTATACAATAGTCTTTTTTATATACATTCTCTGGGTGGAAACCAACAGAAACTTTTTCTAACACATATTGTAGTATAGTGTGTATCTGTTAGGAGTTGCAAGTCTTAAAAGTAATCGTTATCTGTTAGGGGATGGCAGTCTTAAGAGTAAAGGTTAAGATAACAGAGTCAAATAATTGTATTAATCCATTGTATATTACATATGAAGGTACTAATCTTATCTCTTTTTTTCATTAACCCCAACACTTATCTCTCTTTTTTGTTTGGTTTATATTATTATGTCATAAAAATGAGTCCATGTCATCCATGTATACCACATCAAAAAATACTCCACAGCATAGTAGGGTAGATCTGCCCTACAGGCTCCATCTGACCCCACTCCACTGACCCCGGCATTGTTGCCCAACATGTCTGGGAGATGACCTGGAAGCACCAGCTTTGGTGTCCCTGCACTACCTGCCCCCTCATGTAGTCCTGCCCCAGAGAATAGTTCACTGGCTTCCTCCAGGAACAGTGGCAGAGATGGTGAGTTTATCACCTGTGCTGAACTGCCAGGGAAGGTGCATGGGTTGTGTGAGGCACTGTTGGTGCATGCCTATGCTGGATGGAGGGGCTGCTCTCCCTCATTTTATGAAGGAGTAGGAGGAGGAGAAGGAGATATTGAGCACTTCAGCCAATGGCAGAGTGAGGTGACACTGATGGCAGCCAGTGGGTGAGGACTCGATTCTTACTGTTACCTAGCTTGATGACCATGGGTCCTAAATGTCCCCATCTTCACCCCATCCACAGTGTCCACAGACCTGTTGTGTCCATCACTGTCCCTCTGTCTTGTCTGTCTGCAATTGTTCATCACCTACACAACTTACCAGATCCAGACATACCTACGCCCCTTCACCAACATTCCTCTCTCTCTCTCAAAAAAAAAAATGGGCACCTGCCCCCCCAAAAAAATACATATCCCATACATAGCTCTTCATTTCATGCAAATGTCTTTCTGACACACTTGATTTTGTCCAATTGGCTATACAACATGATTGTGTTGTGATCACCCCTCTCTCTCTCTCTCTCTCTGGAGGTGACAATCCAAATTCAGCTAATAATCTCCATACATTATCAGTTTTGACTGTTGAAGAAATGGATAGTTATGGTTCTTTCTTACCTCCCATCTGCACATTCCTGTATTGCTTTCCATTTGTCTACCCCCCCTTGCTCCCAATTTCATCACTGTCCTAGCTTCCCCAATTCTGTTCTTTAATGCATTATTGCACATTGGTGAGCATTGCACAGCAACATGCAGCAACAGTAATATGAAAGTACTTAAAAAAGTGTTAGATTCAGTTGCATTTGAACCCAATACCATCAGGCACCAAAAAGGAATGTATCACTGCATTAGCACATGCCATCACAGAGTCAGTTAAGTAGTTAGGTGTATACCAGAGACTCAATACTAACTGTCAGACTTTAGCATCCTCATTTCACCACGGTCCTATCTTCCCCATTACTTTTTTAATGCATTATTATGCAGTGGTGCACATTGCACACCAACAAGCCACAATAGTAAAACAAAATAGTTAAAAGTATTAGCTACAGCTGTATTACAACCCAGTACCATCTAGCCCCAAAAAGGAGGGTATCGCTGCATTAATGCTGCCACTGGAATAGTTACATGACATTCCCATATGTATTAGTTGTTCTTAAGGTCTCCCTTTTGCCCGTTGTGCCATGCCATGCAAACAAGATAAGCACAGCCAAATCATCCATTCATTCCTCCATTGCCCGTGATTGCGCTAAGCAACCCATCACCCAAACAATCAACAAAAAATAATTAAATGATAATAAAACTGACAGAGAAAACAGAATTTGCACACAAATGAAGAGGAAGTTGGATGTTAATGAAACAGAACCTCTGAATTGTACGCTGTTTACTTGCATTTCCAACCTTGCCAGATGTAAATGTAACACTTTGTAAGTCTAACCTGACACACCCACCTGATGTAAGCATTCACAGTTGCCATCCATATACTGAGGGAGTGCCTGCTACATGGAGCCGAGGATTTGGGATTCAGCAATTATAATGAGTTCAGACCTCATTTGCATCTTCACCATGCTGACAGCCCTGAATCTACATCAGTAGGCAACCACGCTAGGGAAACTGAAGGGGAGAATTGCTTCTGTGTTGAGCACAGAAGAGAGAATATTACTTTGGGATATATCTGCACAGAAGAGTACTGATTTTTAGATATTCCTGCATTCCATCAGCTATATATTGCATATGATGACATGTAACTATGAAAAGTCTGTTTAATGTTTTTTGAGTAGCACTCAAGTTTATACTTTTATCTGTCTGCATCACTTACAAGAGTACTGTTCATCTGGTGGGGGTGGAGCAAAGCTGCATTTATGTTATTGCACAAAAAAGGATCATTTTGCTATTGTTTCTCTCCTTTTATTGCATCCAGCCTACTGTCACATGTTAAGGTCAGTTCCATACAAATCTCAGACATTTTACTTTTTATTCTGTCCCAGTAGACTCCTTTCTGTGGCTGTATTCCAATAGTTTGGGAATTCATGGGGAACACCAGCACAGAGTCTACATGGCTGCTTTATAGCTTGTTGAATAGCTCCAACATGTTGCCTTGGTTGATTAGTATGAAATTCAGCTTCTTATGTCGTAATTAGCATGCCACAGTGTTTACCTTGTTTGTGTGGGGGTGCATGCCACTACACGGTGCTTACTGAATTTTGAAAGTTTCTGACACTGTGTGTGTATCATGCTGCAACACACACATGGTGAAAAAACACCATGTAGACTTTATTAACTCCCACTGATTATGAGGTCTTTAACAGAGAATTTCCTCACTCAATATGTTTTGACATGTACAGCATCAAAGATATTATGGTAGATGACTGGAACATAATTAATGGCAATCATGATTTGGTTAGGATCATCATTCCAACTCCTACTTTTACTTACAAAAAATATATAATATAAAAACACTAATTGAAAAAGAAATAGTAGTTAAGAAAATTATAATTTCTGGGCCATATGGTACATACTCATGTTATTTTTATAAATATTGTAGATTAATAAATACCGGACACAGTGCAATTTTGAAACATAGTGGTAAAAACAGTTTTGTTAAACAAAGATATTCTTCTGTATCTGAAAGAGTTGTTTGTTTGACAACCAGTTGTTCCTGTGAGGGCTTCTGTGTGGGTGAAACTACTAGAAAGCTCTTACAGAGAATTAATGGACATGAGTTAACCATTAAGAGTAAGGACTATGCAAATGCACTGGCAAAATATGCAATTAGTTGTTCAAATTTCAAACTTTTCATTTTTGTGATCAATCAAGTTGAAGGAAATTTATTTTCTGGCAATTTTAACAATGTTACACGATGCATAGCAGATAGCTTTGGCTGCTAATAAAATGCCATACTTAAATGGTGTAATCAATATTAAATGTATTTTGAAAGCAATGAGAATGTAATATAATCATTTTAACTTTTTTATTTATTCATTTTTATATTGATTTTTCTTTAATGACAATATTTATGTTAATATAGGTGTTAAGGGGTGTGTCAGCTGTCAAGTCATTTGTTCTGTAATCCTTATAAATACATCATTCAATTTGGTTTATGATCACAATCTCACAACTGACAAGTGCGAGTGTTCATGTTTCAAACCCAAAATGTCATAAATCAAATATACAATCATGTACATAACCGAATGAGGTATTTAAGGAAAATCGACAACTCAGGAATGTCGACTTTACCGAAAATACCACACTTCTGGTTATGAACTATGAATGTTTTGCAGGGGGGCAAGCCCCCTGCATCCCCACACCCTCTTCTACTTATAAATAGAAGGTCTGAGATCACACTACAGTGAGCGGAAAGGGTACATTCGCTGTTGTGACTTCAACATTTTTTTTTTTTTTTGCTCGGTTGAAATGTTGAAAACTTGCTTTCGGGATTACACATTCACAAACTGCAGGTGCGACATTTTCATTGCAATCCATTCAATTCACTTGTAAATGTTCTAATGAAGTTCTGTTTTTCATATTAAAAAAATAAAAAATAAACGTGCTCAACAAGTTAGAATAATTTTAATGCCTAACTCTGTCTGCTATTAGAGCAGGGTTGTATTTTTCAAACGATCACCCTAAACCCATCCAGAGGCATCCACACAGGGTTGGTATGGTGGCACCATTCACGAAGGCACCCTAAAATTAGGCATCCTGGCAAGCCTCACTGACTACAGGATATGTCTGAGGATGTGGTAGAGAAGGTAGTGGAGAGATGACTTTAACCAGTCCAGGATACTCTTCAGTGGTTTGAAGACTTCCTGCCCCTCACAGTTTCAAACATTGCATAACCACATGCCTCCAACCCCTCAGCATAAAGATCTTCCACTGCAATACCATCATGCAGAGTAAGCATTTGAGGTCCTGTGGAATAGGGGTTCCTCATGATCTCAACTCATCTTCACCCCCTTTCCTAACCCTCTCACCTACACCCTCTTACCTATTCCCTATACTGCCCTCTTTCATAAAACATTTGAAAAAATCTGGGGTCTGCCTCATGTCAAAGACATAGCACTCCCCTCTTCTCCCACATCCTCCAGCAAAACCATCTTGACATATTCCTTCTTTGTTTCCCTCTTTGTTATGTCTTTCTCTTTTCAATCTTTCCTATCTTCCCCTTTCCATTCTTTAAAGAAAACAGCGCGGTGTCAACATAAGGTTACCCCTATATAAGACATATAAAACCTCTTAAAATGTTTAAGAAGGTAATAATAACAGCTGCACTATCTACCACTTGCCATAGTACTTCAAGCATGCCTGTGCATAGCTGCATTCATCCAAATATCGGAGAACATATTAAACCATATGAACACTAACATTTTTACGCATTACTTTGCACATATTTAAGGATTAACTTCAGCTACTTTACATTTTTGTCACATGTGGGCATGCTTAGTAAAATGCTTCACTTTGCCATAGTCATTGCAGATAACCTGCGATTAGTGCATTTTCCTATAAGGAGTAGCATCACTCTTCAGAGATAACCACACATAAGTGTGAACCTTGAGTCTTTGAATATCACTCCATATGTTTTAGTGGCTCCAATATAAAATCTGTTTCTTGTCTTTAGCCTGGGCCTGCTATATTAAATACTTAGCTTGGATGCTATGTTTTTAATTGGATCCATGTCATCCCTAGGTACAGAGGTTGTTAGCTAAAAGGGTTACTAGATGCACTATTGACTTTGCACTGCATTCTGAGGGGTGCTACACTCTCCGTCTGTCATGCTTCCACTGTAATATTGTCATAAGAATATTATAACTGGTTTTTTTTTCCTTTTTTAACTTAAGAGAAAATACGGGGGAATCATGATAACAGAATAACAACAAAAAAGAATGTGAATATCTGCAGCACATAAAAGAAATCATATTGTGAATACAAATATGAAATGCAGGAGAATAAAAAGAAAGAAAAAAAATATACTGCTGATGGAGAAAGTGCAGGAAGAAAAAAATAATAGGAGACATAGTAACAGGAGACATTTTCTGAAATCCAAGCATGTTTCTGAAGATAAGGACATACTTCTGATAATAAATATATCTATTTGAGAAAATATAGAGTCCTTAGTTCAGTTTTCTTTTTGTATAGCTAAACCATTTAAATAAAGAAGGAGAACATGCTCCAACAGCATTTTTGAATAACATACTGTATATTATACAGAAAGCTTTAAGATAACATATATTGAAGAGGTAGACTGCTCGGTTTGTTGCCAATAGTTTCCATGTTCACAGGTTATTTGATTTGTCAGAAAATAAATAAAATATCACTTTTGTTTTTTTTTCTTCATTTTAACATTTTTTTTTAATTTTCCTTATGAAAAATGCACTGCTTACATTTACAAAGCAGTGGAAACATTACTAATAAAGCATCCTAAAGATTTGCTTAAATATGAAGGCTAAGGTGTACTGATTTTATAGAATAATTTTAACACTGAGACAATAAATACCATGGGTACCAGAAAAAACATATATGCTGATGTATTTTATATGCAGTTTTAGACAGCACATAGTCATTAATGTAGTCAGAATAAACAGCATTGCAGATTATTTCCTATTTCATATATAGAATCATAATTATCACATCATAGGTTCATAGGATGGTACTAGGCTATCAGCTCTAGGGCCTATACAAGCCTAGCTGTAACAACTTTCTAGCTATTTCTTCCCAGAATATTTACTTCCCTGGACCCCTATCTAGCAGGGTGACTGATGTGATCCCCAGGGCGAATTTCCTATCTCCCATCCAATCTTCAAGGTTCCTTTTGAAGAGGGCCAAATAGGCGCTCAGCTTGACATGTATGGGCAGTCTATTCCAGAGTATGGGGAATCTCTGGGTCAGGAACCTATCCCTCCAGCATATTTTGTTCATTGTGATGACCAGGTTAGATCCCTGGAGCATGTGGCTCTGAGGGATTGGTATTTCTTTAAGTGTAGCATGTCCAAAAGCTCTGGATTTGACATGGCCTTGTATATTAAGCAGAGATCACCTCTGAGTAGGCGATATGCGACAGAGTGTAGTTGCAGTTTTTTTAGACGGTCAGCATAGGGCATCTGCTTTAGGCCTGTGATTCTTTTAGTGAGGTATTTCTGTGGCCTTTCCAGTTGTTGCAGATGTCTTATGAGGTACATACCAAACAGGGCATTGTACTCTATACTGGGTCTAATGAGGGATGATTACAGTGGGACAATGACATCCTTTTTTCTGGATGAAAAGCCTTTAGTGATGAGCAGTGCCACATAGAAGGATTCCCTGACTGTTGTGGTGATGTGGTTATTGAAGATAAGACCACTGTCCACCTGTATCCCTAAGTCCCTTATCACACTTTTGGTGTTTAGTGTACTGCCACTTATGTAGTAATTCACGGGTACATGTTTTTTCCCAAAGGGGATAACTATACATTTCTCGGCAGTGAGCTTGAGCCCATGGCTCTGGCACCAAGCATCTGTTTCTGTAAGGCCATTTTGTAGAATATCCACATCATTTGGGGATTCAATAATGGCTCTCAGTTTGCAGTCATCTGTGAACTTTGTTAGCCAGAGTCCCGTAGTGCTAGCCTGTAGTTCAGAGAAGTAGATGCCAAACAAGAGTGGTCCCAGGACTAAACCCTGAGGTACTCCACTTGTCACTTGTCTGGAGCTGGATTTTGATTCAGCTACTTTTACAGTATGCTTCTGTCAGTAAGACAGTTGGCAACCCATCAAGTGACATAGGGATTAATGCCCAACTTAGTAAGTTTATCTATGATTCCAGAGTTGGGGATGGTGTTGAAGGCCTTTGTGAGGTCCAGATAGGCTGTGTGGACTGCCTTGCCCTCGTCCATGGCTCTGGAGACTGATTCAAAGAAGTCAATCAGGTTGAGGAGACAAGATCGGCCCTTTACAAAACCAAACTGGGTGGGGTCCAGTGTTTGAAAGTTGTGAATGTCTTTGTTTATAACTTCTGTAATAATGCATTCCATGGCTTTCCAGATCAGGCTCATCAGACTGATGGGATGATAGTTCCTGGGATCCAAGGTGGATCTCTCCTTGTGGAGTGGGATAACTGTAGCTGTGCGCCACTCATTGGACACAAAGCCTGAGGTGAGGTTATGATTAAACATGCCACTTAGGTTATGTGCCATTTCATTTTGTAGCTCATGTAGTACACAGCCCGGGATGTCGTTTGGTCTCATGGATGCTGTATTCTTAGCTTGGAGAGTGCATTTTTTACCTGTGTGGCTGTGATTACTGGAATTTGGCAATGTTTTGGTATTGAGCTGGGCCCTCTAGGGGGTGAGAGGGGTGAAGTTGGCACTGAATCGATCTGCCAGGATATTGGCAATATCCTTGGTATCAGTATTTTTAATGCCATTCTGTTGTAGCTCAGAGCAGATCTGAGCATTGCCATTTAGATTCTTGACATAATTAGAGAATGCCTTGTGGCTGTCCTTGGAATCTTTGGCAATTTTATTTTTGTAACAGCTTTGGAGGATTTTATGAGGGATCTCAGCTTCTTACTGAGGCTGGTAAGGGAGTATTTTGCATCCTGGTATTTTCCTTTTTTCTGCAAAAGCTTCTTCCTTCTGTTGTATATTTTGTTTGTGGCAGGGGACCACCAGATTGGCTTCCTTTTTTTGGAGGAGAGCATCTTGCTTCTATTTGGAATGGCACGATTCATGCACGAGTGGATGTGCTCATACAGTGCCTTAGTGTAGGATTCAGCAGTCAAACTTTCAGTCCTTGTCTACATGGGTGTCATGAAGTTTGTCACTTCTGACTTGGGCAGCATGAAGTTAGTTTTGGAGAAGTTTTTTATGGAGGTTTCCTTACTGGGGGGTGGGATGCAGATGTCAAGGGTGATTAGCTTATGGTCAGACCTGACCAACGAGGAGTTGAATACTGGTGTGGAGCATCAATCTCCCATGTTGGTAATTACCAGGTCTAGGATATCTGACCCCCTGGTGGGACTATGGATTATCTGATCCAGGGCATTGGAATTTATGAATTTCGAGAACTGTTGGGAAAATGTGTTGGTACCTGTGTAGTTTTCCCAATTAATGGCAGAGTAGTTGAAATCACCCAGTATTAGGGTGTTTGGTTGTATCTTAATATTTTCCAGTATGTTTAGAAAGGTGTAATGAGAATCTTGGGGCATGGTGGTGGATCTTTAGCAAGCATCAATTCGGATTGCAGTCTTACCTAGTGTTAGTTGCACCTGATGAATTTCAGATGCATTGTGTTGGGCAACTAACCTGGAGGTGTGAATATCCTTGGTGAATATGGACACTCCTCCACCTTTAGTGTTTCGGTCCTGGTTTGGTGGCCGAAAAGTGTGGTAAGTGTTGTAGCCTGGTATTGTAGGGGTGCTCTTTGGAGCCTTGAACCAGGTCTCAGTCACTGTACAGATATCAATGTTCTCCATTTTTAGGAGTGCTTCGAGAGAGGGCATTTTGAGGTTTAGACTTCTAGCATTGAGTTGCATTACCTTCATATTTTGCATGCTTATATCTGTTACGGTGGTGGTTTGGTACTTTGAGCCTTGTCTAAAAAAGGCACTATAGGGGTGGCAAGAGCCTTAGCCAGTAACCTGAATCCCAGGGGCAACAGGTGCAGACCATCTCTGGCAAAGCATCATGGTTTGTCGATCCTGTCATCCCAGGCAGACAGATACTGGATCCCTTTTGAATGACACCAGAAACTTAGCCAATTGTTGAAGTCAATCATTTTGTCCTTATACTGTGGTATCATTCTGGGCAAAGGCAGGATGCTACTCAGGACTAGGGTCATACCTGCCTGGGTCACATGATCTGAGAGCTCTTCCATTTCTCTTTTCATGTAGTCCAGGGAGGTACATCTCACTTCATTCACTCCAACATGGACAACAACAGAGTCATATTTGCACTTGTTGTGGAGTGACTTGAGTGCATGCATGATGCGGCGGATCCTCGCACCCGGCAAGCAGTTGACTGTAATTTTCTCCTTGTTCAGCCTGGTGAATGGGGCATCAGTGTGTCTGACTATAGGGTTACCTATGACTAAAATTTTGGGTACATTGTCTTATCTTAGGGGCTGTTGTTGGGTGGCACACTGGTGTTGTGAGCTATGTGACACTTTGGTTGTGATTGGTGTTTGTTTGCATTTCAGCTTAGAAGGTCCTTGTTGCTAGGTCAGGTTAATGTTAAGGACCTCCACATAGAAAATACTAGGTAGCTCAGCCTAGTGGCCATTTATGCCTTGTTTAAACCTTCCCTCATTTTTGAAAGAGCAACAGACCAGTCATACCAGGGTAAATGTTTGGATAACCATCAACTTGTCTAACCCCTTTTGAAGGAAGAAATTGTATAGCATTGCTTAATCTGGTGTGGATAATTGTTTGAGAGAAGTAGTAAGCACTGCATGACAAATTTGCCTCTCTTCTGTGTTTGGTTTATTTGATGAAGTGAGTTTAACTCTCTGTTTCAAATGTTAGAGAGACAGTTTTATTTGTGGAAACATAAGACATCTTGGACAACAGGAACCCTACTGGCCAGGAAGGCAAGGTGCAGATCACCTCTAAGGAGTCTGTAGGAGATTGGATAAAGGAATAGTATTTCAACCATATCCTGGTAGCTCTTTGAAACCTGGGATCTTTTTAAGAAGGAACCCTTGGGATTTGTCCAGTTGCTTGATACACCTAGTAAGATATATTCAATAGAAGCACTATATTTGATGATAGATCTGATCAATGTGAAATATAGATGGGTAAGAACTTCCTTGGATCTAGATGAAATGCATTTTGCAATCAGATGCACCAAGTAAAATGATTTCATAACCACTATTGCAATATGATGGTCAAAGGTGTGACATCCAGTTAAACAGGAGTAATATTTCACAATTTTCCCCTAAAAGCAGAACAGGAACATGCTCAATAATCTGGGACTGAACAGTGTACTTCTTTCCACCCCAGTGTAACTCCTTATTACACATGTCAGGGCAATATCCTAGATTAAAACCTCTGATACACTCACACAAAAAGTAAATTTAAATTTCACACATCCAAACACTTCAGGGGAAACTTACACAATTTTCCAGCTGTGTCCCTTCCGCAGAATAATATGGTAATGCTGCCATCAATCAGAGTGTCTTCGTGCCCTTCTAAAAGGGTGTCCAATTATGAAAATTAAATATCAAAATAAATGATACCTATGACCAGAGCCAGCAGGCCTTCGAAGGGACCTAGAGAGAATCAAATAGGTATTAACACTGTCTAATCTCTAAAAAAAACATTGATTTCCAGCCACAATGTAAATTAATAAAAAACATTTAACACTAAGTAATATGATTACAAGAATATAAATCAATTTCTTTCAATAAACACTAGAATTCAGTCACCAGAAATGTAAAATTAAACTGTAGGATAGAAATCCATCATTCTAGAAAAACTCAATCTGAATAACTAAACTTTCCTAATCTAGCTGGAGAATACTGTCCCAGATCGAATCTAACACATAATAGCAAAGCAAAGGCAGACCTACAGTTTTTGGTAAGTTATCTTTTCTTTGGGTATCACTGCACAGCACTGTAATTGACTGCAACTCTTCACAAAGTGCTGAGAACTTTAACTGCACAGCTTAACAGTCTCAACTGTCTTGTTTTAAAAATAATAGCTGTTTGAAAAGTTATTTTTCCTGTCAATCAGCTGTTCAAATAATCACCTAGCAACCAAGGACATTCTAGTGACATGACCTACTGTTCACCTGATTCATCACAGTACTTAGAATATCCCTCTCAAACATGAAATATATCACAACACTGACAGATTCTTTAAATATTCTGTTTAAACCGGGAAAATGCTCAACATTTATAAAAAAAAACGTATTTGCAGTTCACAATTAGACATTCTAGCATACGGTGCAAGTTAATCTTAAAATATACACAAATCTCCTGCCAGACATGCTAACACAGATGACAGTGTTTTCATTTTCTTCACAAAAGGCAAGGGAATTATTTACCCACATTCCATGATCTGTCACCATACTTTCATTTTCAAGTGGGGTATTGTCTACACTGTAATATGGATAAAGGATTTCTTTACTAAATGCAATGATACTGCACTTTTCTGCATTTAATTTTATCCCATTTTTTAATACCAGTTGTTGATGTGCAAGTTTGAGTTTGAGCTTCTGTGTATTAGAGGGTGACTTGAGCAGGGCACCAAGTATGTAGCTATTTACAAACTTGGTTAAACAGAGATCCACATATGTAATTTGGAGATTGTGAAGTAGATGCTGATTATTAGGGGTCTGATCATGAAGCACTCAGAAACATCATTAGTCGGGGGGGCGTGGCCAAGGATGAACACAGGATAGCAGCAGATTTCTTCAGCTCCACCAATTTCATTACATTGACAGGAATTAATTACTTAAAAAATTAATTTTTGAAGTAATTTTCTTTCTAAATATGTTTGTTTTATATAGTTCTTGAACTATATCTAAAAAAGAAAGGAAATCTTAATAATATTCCTGTCAGAAATTACTTTGGAAATTTTCCTGTCAGTTTATCAGTCTGAAATGAGTTCCAGTAAGACAAATTCTCAAGACTCCAGCATCAAGAAAGAACTTCAGTCTCTGATAATTATAGTCCAGCAACTTACTGCTAAGATGGATAAAATGGATACTAAAATAGACACCTTCATAGAAAAAACTACAAAACAAATAGACTTGTTACATATGGACCTGCAACAACAGAAGATCCAGATGACAGGCATAGAAGAAGCTGTGAATGACATGGAAAATAGAATACAAGAAGAGGAAATCAACACTGAGTTTCTGCTGAAACAAAATACACATTTACAAACAAAGCTGGATGACCTGGAAAATAGATCTAGGCGCAATAACATTAGGATTTTTGGACTGCCAGAAAATATTGAAGGTAACAATATTACTTCTTTTTAACAACATGGCGCCCTAAAACCTTGGATTTACCAGAAGCATTCTCTTTTGGTATCGAAGAGCACATAGATCTATAGCTAATACTAACTCTAACAAAAACTATCCTAGATCAGTTATAGTTAGATTTCTATCATCTTTTGATAAAGAGATGGTTCTTAAATCTGCTTGGGCTAAAGCTCCTGTTAAGATTAATGAAACAACTGTGCGTTTTGACAATGACTATTCTTCCATGGTATTAGCTAAAAGAAAAGTTTTTCTGCCACTAATAAGGGAGCTTAAAAAAGCACAGTTTAAAACATACCTCCTGTTTCCTGCCAAGCTTAAAATCTTCCTTCCTGATGGTCCTAAAATTTTCGATGACTTAGACTCTGCTTTACTTTTTTTTACTTTTTTTATCAAAAAAAATAAGATTTTGGAAAAAATAGAAGAAATGGAATGGGCTAGTCCTTCGTTAAAGAGACTGGCAACTGAAACTTCGTGGAAGACTTCAGAGAAGAAGAAGAGACTAAAAAACAAATGATTTGTACTATGTTTTTTTTTTTTCTCTCTCATCATTTTATTTTATTATTAATCTTTTTAAATATAGTTCCTGCATTTCCAAGAAGCAACAAATATTTTGAAAAAGATTTAATCAAAGTTATTCTCTGTGTGCAAAGAAGTGTTTTGTTTCATAACTAGTCAAAATATCTGAGATTTAATGGCAAGCTGTGATTTAACTTGTTTCTCTTTCTGAAGAGGAAAAATAAGGTCAGTAATTTGATACATTTTTTTTCCTTTAAAAGTTTATATGTTCTTCAAATGCTATTCCTAATTATACTTTCTTGATTACACTGCTTATGCTTGTTTGTAAATAATCTGTCATGCTTTAACCAATAATAATTAGAACTAAATAATAGTAAATAATATGTTTTATTTTAACTCTATTAATATAAACAGTAAGTAACATTCTATTGTATATACTTCTTATAGCTTTCTCTTACATTTTTTTATTTCTGCCTTACACCCTTTTACTTTCTACTCTCTTTTCTTTTCTTTATTAATATATAGAAATGCTTTTGATCATATAGACACAGTAAATAATAAGATTTGCATAGGAGTTGAGTTGGGACAAAAATGTTGAGTTGTGTTACTTATTAATAATTTTGGGCTTGATTTCACTTACAAAGAGTCTGTAATAACCTGTAGAATGCATTGTGAAGGTTTTGTCATGTTTAGATGCATTTACACTGCTAAATGAATGTTTGTCACTAGTTTTTAATAAGTTTCCCGCCAAAATGTTAAGAGAGACAATCTGGGATGTGGGCTGTCTCATGCAGAGTGTCCATGAGCTACTTCAAAAGCTTCAACTCTCAGAATTCTCACAGAGAAGCTGAAAGCAGCTGGTCTCACCTTTGACCTAGATATCACACTGACACATCACAGATACAGGAATGACACTACCTAATTATACTTTCTTGATTACACTGCTTATGCTTGTTTGTAAATAATCTGTCATGCTTTAACTAATAATAATTAGAACTAAATAATAGTAAATAATATGTTTTATTTTTAACTCTATTAATATAAACAGTAAGTAATATTCTATTGTATATACTTCTTATAGCTTTCTCTTACATTTTTATTTCTGCCTTACACCCTTTTACTTTCTACTCTCTTTTTCTTTTCTTTATTAATATATAGAAATTTTTTTGATCATATAGACACAGTAAATAAGATTCGCATAGGAGTTGAGTTGGGACAAAAATGTTGAGTTTTGTTACTTATTAATAATTTTGGGCTTGATTTCACTTACATAGAGTCTGTAATAACCTGTAGAATGCATTGTGAAGGTTTTGTCATGTTTAGATGCATTTACACTGCTAAATGAATGTTTGTCACTAGTTTTTAATAAGTTTCCCGCCAAAATGTTAAGAGAGACAATCTGGGATGTGGGCTGTCTCATGCACAGTGTCCATGAGCTACTTCAAAAGCTTCAACTCTCAGAATTCTCACAGAGAAGCTGAAATCAGCTGGTCTCACCTTTGACCTAGATATCACACTGACACATCACAGATACAGGAATAGCAGATTAATAATATGTGTTAAAAACCTATGTCCCAAACATATACATTACTATAACTCATTTAATTCATCTGATTGACAAGCATAAATAATTTTATAACTCTATACTGGAAGAAATTGTCATGTGATATATTTTAAAGCAGTAGTATAGCATGTTTGTAAAATCTGGTTACTAAAATGTGTTTGCTGTGCATTATTTTGTATAAAGCAGACAGATTTATTGAAGGGACAGCAATGTAAGATGGTGCTCAGTAAAGATACAACTCAGTGAGATCAGATATATATATATATATGTATGTGTGTGTGTGTATGTGTGTGTGTGTGTGTGTGTGTGTGTGTGTGTGTGTGTGTGTGTGTGTGTGTGTGTATGTGTGTGTATGTGTGTGTGTGTGTGTGTGTGTGTGTGTGTGTGTGTGTGTATGTGTGTGTGTGTATGCATGTGTATATATATATATATATATATATATATATATATATATATATATATGTATATGTGTGTGTATGTGTATGTATATATATATATATATATATATATATATATATATGTGTGTGTGTGTGTATGTGTGTGTATGTAGATATGTATATAAATGTTTCTGAGAATCTGCTTAACTATGAAGTATGATTTATAACAATTTCTATAAATACAATATTGTATTCTATTGGCAATAATGAGTTTGAGTAAATGCTCATATACAATCAAGTCAAGGTTTTTTTTGGAAGCTGTTAACTGTATTTACATGACAGAAAATAGATGCATCCTAATATATGTAATGTCTGAATCATATTAGCCAAAGTTTTTGATTTAAATGAATGTTAGAACTTATTTTTCTCTCCTCTTGATTTCTAACATCAAGATTATTTGAATGCTATTTGCATACAAGTGTTTTATATTACATGGATGTATATAGTAGTATGAACAGTTTTTTTAAAAAAAAAAAAAAAGGTTTATTTTAGTTTACATGATGCTGTTTTACCAAATGTGTAGTCTTGTCTTGCTAGATAATTGAATTGAAAACTGTTAACTTCAGTTAAATATAATTAGTATTAAATTGATAAGGTGGTAGCTGACGTACTGCTGCTTAGGGTAGGGGTTAACTTGAGTGGTAAATACTACTCTAAGTTGGAGTTTACAACTCCAGGCTGGATGCAAGGTTTAATCCTTACATTATTTTCACTTGTTCATTGTTATTTGTATATAGTTTTGACATCCACAATATATTTTGTACATTCATTGTCACTACAAACAAAATTGAATCCTATACGAAATCCCATAAGAGATTCAATAAATACAGCTATATTTAAAGGTACACCTAAAGGAGGAGATGTAACATTACTTATCTTGTTATTTGTTATTTTGATCATAAGATTCTTAAGTTTTAAAATGCCAAATGACATCTTTAAAAGGAATTTCTTTAAACATTAATGGATTGAATAATCCATGTAAAAGGGCAAGCCTAATAAGATACATTAATTTACATAAGGCCAACTTAGTCTTCCTACAAGAAACCCATCTCTTGAAAAAAAAGATATTGATAAACTAGCCACAAACAAATATACAGTATTGGTTAGTTCAGAGCACACTCAGAAAAAAGAGGAGTGGCTATTTTATGGAATAAAAGTATGCCCATTCCTAAAACCATTAAGTCTTATCAGGATGACAAAGGAATGTTTTGTATGGTTACAATACAAATTAATGGGAAGACTTACACTTTAATTAATGTATATTGGATACCTGGAATTGGTATTAATACAGTGAAACATCATCTTGATAAGATCATATCATTCTCTATAGGAGATATTATTTTAGCTGGTGACTTTAATTGTATACTACATGAAAGTGATACTACCACTATAGGAAAGAGAAGAATTACATCTAATGCAAAACATTTAAAGGATTTTGCTAATTCTTATCATTTGAATGATATTAATAATCAGATAGATTCAAAATCATTACCATACACCTTTTTTTCTAACAGATACAAAACTTATTCAAAATAGATAGGGTCTTTATTTCTAACCAGATGGTAACAGATTTAATTAATTCCAAAATCATTTCATGTCCTATATCTGATCATAATTCAATTGTTTTTGAATTCATGATAAAAATACTCATAATGTTCAGATCAAAAGGATGCCAGCATACTTAACTCAACTAAAAGACTATAAAGAATATATACTTTCAGAAGTAAACATTTTTTAGACATAAATAACACTCCTGAAGTCTCCATTGTTTATGTTTGGGATGCCTTAAAATCATATCTATATGGACAAAGTATCAGATGGTATAATAATAAAAGGAAATCTTGGGATAAGGAATTGTTAGATATTCAAAGTAAATTAGACTCTTATAAACATAATAATAAAGAAAATATTATGGACAAGAAAGTTATTGAAGAAATAAACAAACTAAATGAGAAATACAAAGAAATTTTAACTCATAAAGTTAAAATAACTTTAGAGAAATACAAGTTTTTGTCTTATTCAATAAGCCCCAAATACTTACATAGACTTAAAAATAAAACAAAAAGGTTGAATAAACAAAACCATATCAAAGAAATCTTTTCTCTAAGGAAAAAGAAGAATGTTTCTAGTATACCAGAAATACTAGATGAATTTAGAAATCACTTTCACAAAATTAACCATAATGATATTAACATGGAACCTAAAGATAAAATAAAGGAGTTTATAACCACAAATATGAATAAGAAGCGTAATAAGCAACAGATTAAACTGTTGGACAAGAGTATTTCATATACAGAAGTTATTACACAAATAAATAAGCTTAAATCAAACAAAGCACCGGTAATGATGGTATTATACCAGAGATATATAAAATCCTTTCTAAAAATACATATTCATTAATACATAAGGTTTTATTTTGGCCCAAACTGAGTTAATAACCCCCCCCCCATCTTGGCAATATGCATTTATTTCGCCAATTTTAATACCTAATAAAGATCCAACTAGATGTTCTTCATATCGCCCATCTCATTACTTAATGTTGATTATAAAATGTTTATGAATATCTTTGCTGATAGATTGAAGACAATCATTCCCGGCATTATAGATATAGATCAGACAGGCTTCATTGTAAATAGAAATACTTTTGATAATATAAGAAGAACTTTAACATTAATAGATTTTGCAAATAGGAAAAAGAAAGATTTAACACTTATTAGTCTTGATATAAGTTCAGCATTTGATTCAGTAAGTTGGGACTATCTGTTTACCTTAATGAAGTGCACAAACTTCTCGGATGCATTTGTAAATCTAATTGAACATTTATACAAAGGAACGTTGGCTTATATTAAGGTAGGAACATATGTTTCACAAAAAATACCCATTCTTAAAGGTACAAAACAAGGATGTCCACTTTCTCCACTATTATTCACTTTAGTAATGGAGCATTGGGCTAATTTGATCAGAAACAGTACTGACATAGAGGGTTTTGAAATAGATGAAAATACAACATCCAAAATTCAACTTTTTGCAGATGATGTTCTAATTACATCAGCAGGATCTAATTCTTCTATACAGTCTCTATTTGATAACATGATGAATTTTAAAAGTATTTCTAGTTTAATATCCAATGAAGAAAAAACTGAAATACTACCTATATATACACGAAAAAATATTCTCATTAGTGATTTTACTAAATATGTACCCAATTCAGGTCAGATAACTTATTTAGGTATAATACTATCTAAAGATATTAAATCTATTATATATAATAATTATAATACCTGTTTTCTTAATATACAAAATCTTTTTAATACCTGGAATAATATGTTTTTTACTATGGAGGAGAGACTTACAATTATTAAAATGATAATATTCCCCAAGATTTTATACTTAATACAATCAATAATACTTCCACCTACAAAAATAATTATCAAGAAACTGAACACACTAATGTTAAATTTCTTATGGGCACCTAATAGACCTAGGATTGCATTAAAGAAACATACTAATAGCTGGTCTCAAGGGGTATTTCTTTTCCAGACTTTAATTTATATACTATCTCTTCTATTGTAAAAGTTATTACTTTATTAATAGATCAGTCATATGTCACAAAATGGAAAGATTATTGGGAGCTAATTAGTATACACTTCATGAAAATCTCCTTAACACATAAAAATATGATTGTAAATAACTCCATGTTATGGTTACTAAAGGAATTTTGTACTTCACCTATTACACCTAAACATATGGTTTGTTACCCATTAAATATTATTATTAGTTATCGTAACTTTATATTCATGCACCCTAAGTATAGGGAATGGAATTTTATTGTATTTCCTATAATGTATACTCAGGGTATGCTTTTGTCATCTACTTCTGAAGGAACTCATTTAGCTATAGATAATGATCTAAAGTACTGGTATCAGTTGATATCTGATAATAAAGTTAAAAATCTAGATTTCTTAAAACAAGAATTTGATCTAAGAGAAACTTGCTGGTTAGAGGTTCAGACCTTTAGACAACATCTCATTAATAAAATAGATTTAATGTCTATAACTGTTAAAGAATCTATTCCAACACTGATTGATTACTTGATATTAAATTTACAACATAAAGTTTCTGATAAAGGTAAACTTTCATACATACATAAAGTTATCAGACAAGAAACTTTTACAGTGTAGATTCATACTGGAATTATTTCACTTCTATTAATGGGGACCCACCAAATCAACAAGATAAACAATATATATTGGAACTACGTCTTCCATTGTCTGGAGACTTTATATATGGAAATTTTTAAATAGATCTTTTATACACCTTTGATGATGAATAAAATAAATAATAAAGATAATCTATGTAAGAGATGTAATGTAGAAATTAATGCTGACTGGGCTCATATGTTTTATGACTGTATAAAATTGAAAGAATACTGGAAGTCAATTAATGAATTTTTGCAGGCTCTTTTTACAGATAATTTCATTATTTCTAAATCTCGTATATTATTCAACACACCTGTACCTCAAAGTGTTAAAAAGGTTAAGCTTCCTTTGTTATGGTCTATTCTAGCAGTGGCTAGGAAAATAACAACTAGAAATTGGATTTCAGATACACCTCCTTCGTTCAATGAATTTAAAAATGTTATGAATATAGTGTGCCATATGGAAATAAACACAATTAGGACTAGAACAAACAGAAAAACATCTTATTTTATTGTATGGGATAATTTACAAAATTTGTTAAAAAAATTTTAATTTCAATAGCATGATATTTTAGTTTAATTAATTGATCTGATTGTAGTGGATGTCTTTGTAAATACTTTAGTTGTTTTGTTGAATATTATAATAATACCTATTTTTAATTACTTGTATAAAATTGTTATGATATTTCTCTTATATGTTAAAACAATAAACCTGTTTTGAAAAAAAAAAAAAGAAACATCATTAGTCATCTTCATGTTCACCTGACAACCTCACTGTATGGGTTATACCCAGGTAAAAATTTGTTATCCATCTAACTATGTCAGAGTAAAGTTGAAGCTGATTCAGCTCTGTTATTATACCATGATCCCCCCAAAACGTGCACGCTGATTGGCCAGCGTTGTTGTAACGAGTTATACTAATGGAAAAGGTCCGTCCCGGACTTTTTTCCATTAGTATAACTGCTTTTAAACACTGTCTCGCTATGTTAAATGGGTTTAACATATAGACAACTTTAAAATAAGCAACGGAGATCTCTGTTGCTTATTTTAAAAGCTGTCTCGCTATGTTAAACCCATTTAACATAGCGAGGCAGTGTTTAAAAAACACGAGAAAGCAAGATCTCCGTTGCTTTTTGCGAGAGAATGTTAAATGAGTTTAACATAGCGAGACAGTTTAAAATAAGCAACGGAGATGTCCGTTTATTTTAACTGTCTCGCCATGTTAAACTCATTTAACATAGCGACATTATAAAAAGCAACGGAGATCTTGCTTTCTCTTGCTTTTCACAACTCTGATGTACCGCAGGCGCAGTACATCAGAACTACCGCGATGCCAGACATCTGCGGAAGGGCAGTAAACAGGCATTATACTATGCCATTATTTAAGAAAAGTAACAGTTTTCTTAAATAATGTCATGATAATAGCAATAACCACTTCTGGTGGTAATGCTAAATTTACCCACGGTTGGCTTTGTTTGGTTCGGCCTCGGGACCAAACCACGCCAACCGTGGGTAAATTTAGCATTACCCACACCCAGGCGTGGGTTATTGCTATATTATATTAGCATGTGCTGTGGTGCTAAATACCTTAGCCAGTCTGACGTGTTGTATGGACAGCACGTCTCCTGCCCACAACTTGTGTTATTCTCTCAAAGAGGTTGACTAGGTTCAATAGACAGGATCAACACTTAACAAGGCTGAACTGCTGGTGATTGTAATATAAGATTTTTGATAATATAGTTAATTGGGTCAGTTATGATGCAGTGCATGGTTTTACAGATGAGACTAGTCAGGCTGATTAGTCAGTAGTTTCCAGAGTTAGTGGTAGGTCCACCTTTGTGAAGTGGTGTCTCAATAGTTGCATGCTATCTATACTTCAGGGACAAAACAAGTCACTAATCGCAATTTGAATATCTATAGGAATATGTCCAGTAGGATGTGTTTATACTGTTTATCATGCAACTGAGTAAATTATTAGGCCACATGGATGATGTATTTTTCATTTAATAGATCACCTTTAACAAGTGTTCTTTGGTTATGATGGGGAGTTAGAGGTTCTCTGGGATATGCAGGCTTCACATAGTTTCTTCTGGGGTGAAACATGCCCTGATTTTGTTTGCTAGTATGCTGGTTAGTACCATTTTAGATAAGCTCTGAACAATCTTGGGTGTTCCTTCCTAATGTAAGTTAGGAAAGATTTGTAATTGTCTTTAGCTTCTGATGGTAGTCTAAGTTCCTGGGATGCCTTCATATTGTTGATGGTGTTTTTCTTTCCTTTGATAGTTTTTTAATGTTAACGTTAATCTTAATATGGTTTTGTTTTTTTGTTTGTTTGTTTATTTGCTTTATAATTCAAGAACCTGTTTTCTTCTTTTTATTATATTTTCATTTAGATATATTGACCACCAAGCTTGTTTATTTTTAGATCTTTTGTTACTACCTTGGGTAATACAGTTAAATGTGAATTTGAGATTTCATCATAGAATTATAGAATGCTTATATCTGAAGTCTCTGAATTTATTCATGCTTGCATCTAAATGTTTGGAGATATTGACTGAAACAATTAACAATGTGTGACCACTTTTAACTACAGAGGGGACTACCAGGGTAACAGCTGATATCCATGTCATGTTGCTAAGGACCAGGTCAGGAATATATTGTCATCTAGTGGATTGCTTGAAGATTTGGTCCAGGAAGTGCTTGTTTATAAAATCAAGGAATTTGGGAGCATAACCTAGAGTTGATGTATAGATATCCCAGTTTACTGCTAATTAGTTAATGTCTCCTAGGTTAATGGAATTCCTGTTAATTTCAGCTTCATTCAGTGTATTTATGAACTTAATATGTTTTTCTGGGAGCATGGAGGATGTCCTGTGCCATGCTGTCATCTGATATTTGGTCCTATTTAGTGTGATTTAGATCTCAATCAGTTCAGTTTGTGGGTCTCTAGGAATCTGCCTATAATGATGTGATTTTAACAAATATGGATACTCCACCACCATTACCATTGGGCAGATAGGGTATTCTAGGCGGTTCTACCTGACATAGTCGAAACCACACAACACCGACAACCACATCACCGACACCACATATTCGACAGTCCATAAACACGAAACCACACATAACCGACAACGAAATAACCGACGGTACACAAACACGAAACCCCATACAAAACAAAACACATCCCCATTCCACAAACCACACACACAACACAAGCACACCAAAATCCTTACAAGCCCACACTAAACCTTACCCTAACCCTAAGGTCCGTCACTATCGCACACTTACCTAGGCCCTCCCTAACCCTAACTCACTTAACCCGCCCCTATCGCTCCCTAACCCTAACTCACTAAACCCCCCCCTATCGCTTCCTAACCCTAAGTCACTTAACCCACCCTATCGCCTCCCTAACCCTAACTCACTTAACCCACCCCTATCGCCTCCCTAACCCTAACTCACTTAACCCACCCTATCCCCACAGACCGTCAATCTCCACACTTACCTGCCTCGCACCCTAACGTCCGTCACTACCGCATACTCACACAGCCTTTCCCCATGTCGGCATCCTCGGCGTTGGTGTTGTCATCCGTCGTGTCGGTCTTCTGCATTGTCGATGTTCTGCCACTCGCGATTCGCGTCGGTCTTCTTCGTTTTCGATCTTCTGGAGCTCCGAATTCCGCTGTCGGTCTTCTGCGCTGTCGACGAAGTCAGGTAGAACCTTC
Organism: Protopterus annectens; assembly: GCF_019279795.1. NCBI lineage: Eukaryota > Metazoa > Chordata > Ceratodontiformes > Protopteridae > Protopterus > Protopterus annectens. The sequence continues at coordinate 1,507,536,961 of NC_056731.1, forward strand.
TAGGCACATACCCTTGTATGGAGGGATTGCTTTCTGTACTTTTAAACAAAGTTTCTGTAATAACACACAAAAAGCAGGGCATCAGGATCATGCAATTTGCTATTTATTTGGCATTGAACAGAGCCACCTTGATATGGTCTGATACTTGGTTTATGTCTTTTATTAGATTGTAAGACCCATTAGCTGGACTCTGCCTAAAAAGGACACCATGGGGGCAGCAAAGGCTGCAGTATGCAGAATCCTGGAATGAGAGGTGCAGACCATCCCTGGCAAAACAAGTATGACTGTGCAGCATCTCCTCTCACGGTGAAATATACTGGATCCCCCTAAAATGACACTAGCTATGTAGCCAATTGTTAAAGCCAATAATTTTTCCATGTACTTTGACATCATTTTTGGAAAAGGAAGGATTCTGCTATAAATCAGGCATGTATAGTTATGTCATGTCTCTCTGATATCTCTCGTGGTTGACACACCAAGTTATTCACACACACATGAACCATTACCATATCATAATTATATTTTTTTGGCAAAAGTGTGCTTAGAGCCCCAGAAATGTTGTAGATATTTGTTCTTGAAAGGCAACTCACTGTCACTCTATAGAAGTGATTTACCACCTGGCAACTCTTTACTGTGCTGGTATTAATCAATGTTGCAGCATTTGATTTATGCTGAGTGATACATTTACTAGATCTTGGAGGCTTAGCAGGGACATTTTAATGGCATCAGTGTATGACAGCTTAATGTGTATTGGGGTGGAATGCAGTGGCGGTATGTATTTCTCAAAGGTTAAATTTATTTGAGATAGGTGGGCCTCCCGTTTTGTTAAGTATTTCTTTAAACTTAATTTAACTTCTTTTTAAGATATTTCTGATATCACGGGAATACAGCTTAGGAATTTATTAACAGGTGGCATGTATTTTTAGTATAAAAAGCAATAGGTAGTATTAAGGAAATGTGGCTTAAGAATGTATTTAAAAATGTCTCATATTTCTAATATAAGAGTTGAAAAAGTAATAAAGATAAGATGAACAAGAACAGTTCCTTGTTATCTAAGGTAGTAATGGGTGCAATATAATTAGTAGACAGTGCAATATTACAGCTACAGTTTTTTAGTAGGTTTGAAATGAGAATGACTAGATTTGACTTGTACATAATTTGAAAATGGAAGAGCCTGCATCTTCTTCTTCAGCATTGTATCGTGCCAGGCACAGAACAAGCCTTGAACCCAACAGCAGAATAAAATACAGAGTAAAAATACGCGCGCATGCATGTATACACACACACACACACACACACACACACACACACACACACACACACACACACACACACACACACACACACACACACACACACACTCACACACACGCACACACACACACACACACACACACAAACTCACTCATACAGATATCTGTACACATATGCCCACGTATTGGATACCTAAGCATCTGTTCCACCATAGTTGTTAAACATCCAGTATTGAGACTTATAACATTTTAAAATAGTGCACAAACATTGAATAGCAAGTAATAGGTCACCTAATAGCAGAGCCAGGTTGGCAATAATTCTTCTGCTTTTGTTTCTAAAGTATATATAATTCTGCAGAATGTACTAAGTTTGCAGATGTCCAGGTAAACACACGTGAAGTAATTTCATTTGTACTGTTTATAGACTTTAAAGGTAATACTACTATAACTGCAAGAGAGTGATACTATATTTAAGATAAGTTAATGTATATTTAACTTGCAACATGTATTGTGGGAGAATTTTAAATTAAATTTGAGTATACACTTAGGGGCTGAGTGTGTGCTACTTCTGTGTATCCACTCTGCAGTGCTGAGTACTGTTCCAAAGTTATCTGCCATCACTAAGATGGACATGTCATTATCCTTGACAAAGGTAGAGATTTTCCTTTTCACAATTAGTCTTGGTATATTTGGTTTTGTTCCAAACTTCTTTGCCTAACAATGATTTCAGTTTTATAGTATGGGTTTTCAGTCTATTCCTAAAGGCAAAGGTTTTTTTTCTTTTTTTATACAGCTTATTTATAGGAATCTTTCACCACAGTTGTTTATTATATGATGTAGATAATGTGGTGAGAAAAGAAACTCTACAAATGCAGAATTAATGGCCACTAGATCCTGGGGGGGGGGGGGTGTCAGATTGCTTCAGAATATCTGCTAGGTACAGTAAGTGTGTTTTGCAGTGATCACTACAGAAAGAAGGGTTTGCGGGCAAGGTGAGTTGGGTCCTAATGATGAAAACCATTAAGAAGTGGTCAGATCTGACCAGTGATGGGCTAACTATATGTCTAGAACATAATAATGCTTTATTTGTGATGTACAGGTCAAGTAACATTAAACTACTGGTAATGAAGTGTACTATCTAATCTAGAGAGTATTTGTGATGTACAGGTCAAGTAACATTAAACTACTGGTAAGGAAGTGTACTATCTAATCTAGAGAGTTTGCATTAATGAACTCTAGGAAGTAACGTCTGCATTTATTTGTAGCAGTGTAGATCTTCCAGTTTGTAGATATACTTGAAATCTACAATGTTTAGTTCAATGGTCTGCCTCACGGGTTATGGGTAACAGAGTTGGTACTTAGAAATTGTCTGGGATATGGTGGCTGCGGTGGTGCAGCGGTTAGCATTGTTGCCTCACAGCAAGAGGTTCTCTGATTCGATTCTCAGCTGGGGTACCTTTTGTGAGGAGTTTAATTGTCCTCCCTACAATCATGTGGGTTTGCTCTGGGTGCTCCGGTTTCTTCCCACATTCCAAAGACATGCAGTAGGTGGATTGGACACACTAAATTGGCTGTAGGTGAGATGTGAATGAATTACTGTGGCAGGGCTAGCCAACCGGAGTTGTAAACCTTGGCAGAAGATGATTGTCACTGCGGAAGTTACACCCCGACCCCATGTACAAAATGAGAAAGGGGTTGAGGATGGATGGTAAGGAATATTATTGATAGCTACCAGGATGTGATGCGAATGAACTACCATGGCAGTGTAAACCTTGGCTCAAGATGATTGTCACTGCGGAAGTGACACCCCAACCCCATTTACAAAATGGGAAAAGGGGTTGTAGATGGATGGTAAGGAATATTATTCATAGCTACCAGGATGTGAGTGAGGTTGAGGAAATTATCATGTACTATAAGTCTAGTTAGGTGTGATGGAACTGAAAAGGAATATAGGCACCACCAAATGAAACAAAGAAACCATCAAGAAACATTCTAAGCAAGAGGGTAAACACCGGATTTTAGAAGAGAAGGTGTATTATCATTCTTTTGAAATCTTTGTAAATGGCTACATCTAATGAATAACACATTGTTAAAATGCCATTTCCTGGCTTTGTACCTGGTTAACCACAGGTTTGCACTGAATGAGAAGCATCTGTGTGTGTGCTTGAGTAAAATACAAGTTTATGTTTAATGGAATACAGGCTTATATATTCCAGCAATGTTAGTATCATAACAGATAGCATACTTGCCTTTGGCGCAGAAGGCTGTTGGGTTCTACTCCCACACCATATAGAGAGAATACTGATATTGTACGGAGGTTGGCATAATGGTTAAGGTGTTTACCTTACAGACACAAGGTGCAAAGTTTGAGTCTCACATGGTAATTTGCTAGGGTTGAAATGGCCCACAAGGGCAGTTAGCCTAGTACTAATCTATGAACCTTTGAACATGTAGTCTGGCCAATAAAAAAAACAAAAACAGCCTAATTTGTTTCTTAAAACCTGTCATAGTTTATACCTACTCAGCATGCAACTGTCCTTTCACCATCTGCTGTACTTCATGGTCCATTTTCCTTACATCTCTGAAATTTGTTGCAATGAGCTACATCTTTTGATAACATTTGTCATACTACTATTCCCTATTAAATCTACTATCTATGACAAATTTGGAATTTAGGATACAAGTATTCAGCAATCTTAGGATTTAGTATATGTAGAAAAAAAGGAAAAAGAAAAATAAAGGAAGAAATTCACAACAAATAACAATTAAGAAAAACTGATTAATGTCTATAATACAAAGAGAATATATAGTAAAAAGAGACACTGTTTTGTAATGTAACACAGTTTACAGGGAAGAAATTCACAACAAATAACAATGAAGAAAAACTGATTAATGTCTATAATACAAAGAGAATATATAGTAAAAAGAGACACTGTTTTGTAATGTAACACAGTTTACAGGGAAGAAATTCACAACAAATAACAATGAAGAAAAACTGATTAATGTCTATAATACAAAGAGAATATATAGTAAAAAGAGACACTGTTTTGTAATGTAACACAGTTTACAGGGAACAATAACACTGTTCAGTTAGAAAATATCCAGCCTACAGAAAAATGTATTGTTTTTACAAAAAAGAAGATAGAAAAAAGAGTTAAGGGCCAGGTGTAAAACAAGAAGCCAAAATTGAACTTGGAAGGATCAAAGAACATTATTGCAAGAAAAAAAAAAGAGAAGAAAGACCAAAGCTGTCAACATGGCTTAGGCTGTGGAAGTAGAAAGCCAGCTGGATGAATATTGTATACTTGCAAATATAATAAACAACAAAAAACAAAGGCATTAATATGACCAATGGTGATGAAGATCATTCCTTTGTAAGAGTTGAGAGAGCAGACAATATTGAATTAGAAGTTGGAAATTCTTCAGATTTGGTCAGAAATTACATACTTGTAACTGGAAATTCAGTTATTAGTGGAATGGGTACGTACATTTGCAGAGAAGATAATGAACATCAAATAGGGCATAAGCAAAACACAAGATATGAGAAAGGCCTTAGAATGTCTCAGTGCACGGAAGTATGGAGCTGTTTTAATTCATGTTGATACAAATTAAGTGATCTGCAAGGACTCTCAGCCTGTTTTTAGGGAAATGACTGCGTCTTAGATAGAATAGCTTGTACAAGTGTTAGAGTGTATTTATCAGAAATCACATATAGAAAGGAGACTCAGGTCAGCGTGAATGAAATGATTTTTGGGGTAACCTACATGAAAAAAATGGCTCATTTTAAATATATGGAAATGTGTAAGGATCAAAGCCGAATTTTAGGCATATGTGTTTAGACAGGATGGGGTGCACTTGTCAAAACAAAGGAAGAGGATTTTTGAAGCAGATATATAGCAGTGTTTGAGTAACACAAGACTGGATTTTTGCCATGTCAGAAATTTAACAAGTCACAGTTGCAGCATTTGATGTATCTCTGATATTTGTTAATGCTAGAAGCATTAGTTATGACATTTTTTTTGGGAAAATTTGCTACAATCCCATAGGAGTGATGCTCTTGTTGTTTGTGAAATAATGCTACAGGACAATAACTGGAAATCAGTTCTGTTAGAGAATATATATATATTTTTTTTACTATAACAGACATTCTAATAAAAAAAAAAACAGCAGAAGGTGTTATGTCTATAATACAACGAGAATATATAGTAAAAAGAGACACTGTTTTGTAATATAACAGTTTACAGGGAACAATAACACTGTTCAGTTAGAAAATATCCAGCCTACAGAAAAGGTATTGTTTTTACAAAAGAAGAAGATAGAAAAAAGAGTTGAGGGCCAAGTGTAAAACAAGAAGCCAAAATTGAACTTGGAAGGATCAAAAAACATTATCGCAAGAAAAAAAAAAGAGAAGAAAGACCAAAGCTGTCAACATGGCTTAGGCTGTGGAAGTACAAAGCCAGCTGGATGAATATTGTATACATGCAAATATAATAAACAACAAAAAACAAAGGCATTAATATGACCAATGGTGATGAAGATCATTCCTTTGTAAGAGTTGAGAGAGCAGACATTATTGAATTAAAAGTTGGAAATTCTTCAGATTTGGTCAGAAATTACATACTTGTAACTGGAAATTCAGTTATTAGTGGAATGGGTGCGTACATTTGCAGAGAAGATAATGAACATCAAATAGGGCATAAGCAAAAACACAAGATATGAGAAAGGCCTTGGAATGTCTCAGTGCACGGAAGTATGGAGCTGTTTTAATTCATGTTGATACAAATTAAGTGATCTGCAAGGACTCCCAGCCTGTTTTTAGGGAAATGACTGCGTCTTAGATAGGATAGCTTGTACAAGTGTTAGAGTGTATTTATCAGAAATCACATATAGAAAGGAGAGTCAGGTCAGCGTGAATGAAATGATTTTTGGGGTAACCTACATGAAAAAAATGGCTCATTTTAAATATATGGAAATGTGTAAGGATCAAAGCCTAATTTTAGGCATATGTGTTTAGACAGGATGGGGTGCACTTGTCAAAACAAAGGAAGAGGACTTTTGAAGCAGATATATAGCAGTGTTTGAGTAACACAAGACTGGATTTTTGCCATGTCAGAAATTTAACAAGTCACAGTTGCAGCATTTGATGTATCTCTGATATTTGTTAATGCTAGAAGCATTAGTTATGACATTTTTTTTTGGAAAATTTGCTACAATCCCACAAGAGTGATGCTCTTGTTGTTTGTGAAATAAGGCTACAGGACAATAACTGGAAATCAGTTCTGTTAGAGTATATATATTTTTTTACTATAACAGACATTCTAATAAAAAAAAAAACAGCAGAAGGTGTTATGCTTGGGATTAAAGATTGTTATCAGACCTGTGATGATTATATGTTCAGTGATAATGCCAATATCATAGACTGCATAACTGTGACCATAAAGAATACCCACAAATATATAACAATTGTTGGAGTGTATAGACCACCAAAGTTAAGTCTGATGACCTAGAGAAATGCATATATTTGTTGCATAGGTTCATAGGCTAGTACTAGGCAAACTGCCCTTGTGGGTCATTTCAAGCCTAGCCAATTACATCATGTGAGAATCAAACCCTGCACCTTGTGTGTGCAAGGTAAACAACTTAACCATTATACCAACCTCCCACCCAAAATAAACACCTCTGCCAAGTCTCAAACCAAGGCTCCCCTCAACTATAGCATACTGCATTAACCCACCAAGCTATGCAGGTCTTAAACAACCACCTCTTCCAAGTTTCAAACCCAGACCCCTTTTGCCTACAGCCCACTGCATTAACCCACCACACCATACAGATGAAACATGGGAAAGAAAAATAATAGTGTCTGGGGAGTTACATTTACCAGATACAGACTGGAATAATACTGGTTCAGCATTAGTAAAGATATTATTTACAACACATATTCAGGATCAACAATTGCTTCATATTGTAAAAAAGCCTACCAGGGAGCAGATCATACTAGACAATGTCTGTGTTCCAAAGGAAAAGACTTATTTCATGTCAAGTTTTACCATCATTGATGTACAGTGATGAATGGGTTATAAAACTTAAATTACTGCTAGATAATTTTGCCAAACTAAAGTTTAGTCAAAGCACAGAAGATTAATAACAGACTACTTGGAAACAAAACAGTCACCATGTAACACTAACTGAGTTATGCATTTAATGGAAAAACTGTGACAAGTTTTAAAAGAGATATTGTTTGAATGCAAAATATTAAAAAATATATATATTTAACAACAGGATCAAGCCATGAAAGGACAGGAAGATATATTTCCATAAGAACAAGATACATGATTAAGGCAAGAGACAAAAAATACAAGACATGTAAAAGAAGTCTCCTACCAACCTCCTACTAGGATTACTAATTCACAAAGCCCTTTCTTCTGAGACATAATCCCTTCTCACTCATAAACTTTTCTCCAAAACCTCCACACATAATCTCAGGACTACCTCTCCATCTAAACTCACCATACTAACTCCAAAACCTTTAATCCACTAATGGTGCATTCTCCATCCCAGCACCTTAATTATGGGGCTTCATTCCTCTCTCAATCTGAGATATCCAGAAGTACTCAGACTTCAGACAACACCTCAAGGAATACCTCTTCACCCAAACAAAGTGCAGCTGCACTCATTTACATCATGTCACATGAATCCTGCAGCTCTCTTAAACCCCTTTATCCTTTTTTCATCCTTCCTTATTTCATCTTGTCATCCTCTTACGTAATACCTCTCATTCATCCTACTTGCCTTTTCCCTTTGCATCTCTCGTAACACTTCTTCTCCTTTATACTCCTCTTACATCTGCATCCTTCTATCATTTTTTTCTTTGTCTTGTCCTCATGGTATCCTTTCTTGCAACTAACTTCACTTGCATCTTCTAATTTCTACATACATTTCTGTATAATGATAAGCTGTTATCCTTGTAGCATAAACCATCTCAGTCATTATGGCTACATCTTATCCATAATGCTCTAAGTATAATTCCATTTTCTAACAATGAATTGACATAGTAAACTGCTTCTTAAACTAAATGTTATAGCATATGTTTGCAAATGTAAATATTATATATATATAGATATATATATATATATATATATATATATATATATATATATATATATATATATATATATGTGTGTGTGTGTGTGTTTTTCTTATATCTGTATATCTGTAAATATGATTTGTTAATTTCTTACATGGTCCTATTCACCCAGGCTGAGATCAGTGCACTAACCCAGTATACAAAAATAAATAAATAAATAAAACATTGAACTATAACATTAAAAACTGAAATAAACAACCTGGACAGAAAAATGAAACATAGTGTGAGACAAAATTAAGAAAAAAATTGAAGAAAATGTATATAAGTTAACCATAAGTGGACTAAATGGCTGAAAAAAACAACCTTAAATATATAAAGTACAAGATGCCATTTCATAGGTTCATAGGTTTATACTAGGCTATCTGCCCTAAGGCATTTATAAGCCAAGCCCAAATTTTTGTGGCTTACGCCACCCCTTATATGAAAATATACTGTGCCCATTAGTTTGTTGTGCCTCTGTCCAGCAGTGACACAGAGATGATTCCCGGGGTAAACCTACGATCTCCCATCCACAGGTCTAGATTTCTCTTGAACAGAGTCAGCGAGGTGCTCTGCCTCACATGGACCGGGATTTTATTCCACAGCATAGGGAGTCTCTGAGTGATAAATCTATCCCTCCAGCACGTCCTATTTATATCCGTGCTAAGGTTTAAGTCACTTGCTCTAGTGGTTTTGGTGGATTTGGATTTTTTGAGGTGGAGCATGTCCATTAATTCCGGGTTTGACATGGCCTTGTATGTCAGGCACATGTCACCTCTGAGCAGACGGTATGTGACTGAATAGAGCTGGAGTTTCTTCAATCTGGCAGCATATGACAGATTTTGGAGTCCCTTTATCCTTTTGGTGAGGAACTTTTGGGGTCTCTCCAATTGCTGCAGATGTCTGGTGAGATACATCCCGAATGGGGCATTGTACTCGATCATTGGTCTGATAAGTGAAGAGTACAGGGGAACAATGACCTCACTAGATCTGGATGTGAATCCTTCATGATCAGGTGGGCAATGTAGAAGGTCTTTCTAACCACTTTAGCAATGTGAGTGTCAAAAGAAAGGCCACTGTCAACCTGGGTCCCCAGGTCCCTGATAACCTCTTCTGTGCTTAGTGGATTGCCACCTATATGGTAGCTTGGGGTTACCTTGTTTTTCCCAAGGGTATGACTATACATTTTTGGCGCTTAACTTCAGGCCATGGCTCTGGCACCAGCTATCTGTTTCCGTGAGTCCCTTCTGAAGGATATCCGTGTCCGATGCACTTTCCACTATGGCGCCCAGTTTGCAGTCGCCTGCAAACTTTGTCAGCCAAAGTCCTCCCATGCTGGCCTGTACTTCTGAGAAGTAGATGCCAAACAATAGGGGGCCAAGGACCGAGCCCTGTGGGACACCACTTGTGACCGGCTTGGAGTCTGACACAGCGCCAGCAACTCTAACCCTGTGGGTTCTGTCCTTAAGCCAGTTTGCAACCCATCTTGTGACATATGGGTTTACATTTAAGCTGGTAAGTTTTTCTACAATACCCGAGTTGGGTATTGTGTCGAAAGCCTTTGCAAGGTCAAGGTAGGCTGTATGGACTGCCTTTCCCTCATCAATGGCCTTGGTGACTGTTTCGAAGAAGCCAACTTTCTCAGATATTCCCTTTTCTGCAAGATATGGTGATCTCAAAGTTGGTATATAAACATTTCGGTGTGTGGGGGGTGCAGGGGGTCTTGTTTTGCCACCTCCCCCCACAAAGAAGAAGAATTTTTTTTTTTAGTTTTGTTCTTCTCTGGGTTTTTAGTCTTTTTTTTAGCTTTTCTGCACTCAGCATTTCAACTGCTGATATTTCACCAGGCAGCCTTATATAAAAAATTGAGCATAATATGAAACCATTTTATAGATACATAAAATGTGATAGTAGCAAAGACATGCAAATTGATATACTATGTGTAGATTCTAATATATTTTCTCAAACACAGCAGATTGTTGATATGTTTACAAAATATTATGCAAAGCAGTTTGGCACCACAATGACAGTGAAAAAAATTGTCATAGTAACATCGAGATAGCTTCAGATACTGAAATTAAATTAGATTATATTGAAAAATAACTATGCAAACTAGACCCATGCAACGCACAAAGAACACTTTAGCATTGACTTACAGTACAATTATATCTGTCATTCACTAAGTCATTTAACTATGGGGTGATTCCCCAAGAATGGAGATATGCACTTCTTAAACTTATCTTTAAGGGAAAGGTTAATAGGATAAACCCAGAGTCATACAGACCCATATGTATTTTGGATAAATTCTTCTCAGAATTGGAAAAGCTGGGACTTGAAATCGCATATCAGCATGCATATAGTGAAAATAGCTGGAAACCACAGTAGAACAAAGTATCAGATGCATCAACAACAGAACACACACAACCATGAATCCATCAAGCAGTTTTCTAAACAGTACTATTTTATTCAGATAAAATCTTTCTTAGTGCTTCCACTAAAAAGCCTTTCAGAGTATAAAAATGCAAACAGCACATATCCTTTATATACAAAACAATTGCCCCTTAATTATTCAATAAAATAACTGAAGCAATTATATAATATATAATATTTATCCAATTAAAACCATCCAATTACATTCTGTATTTAGTTCCTTAGGGACTAAAGTTTCATACTTTAATATGAAAATAAATTATTTTTGTAGTAGTTTAAGTTTCAAAAGAGAAGCATTGAACCTATCCACCTTAACTTGTTCTAATATAATGACTTGAAGTCCTTCCAAATTACTACCATGATATTATTTAAAATGTGCAGCAACTGGGCTCTTCATCTTACATTTCTTTATGCCCCTAAAATGTTCTAAAATTCTAACTTTTATTGCCCTTTTACTTTCACCAACATAATATTTATTACATGGGCATCTAAGTACATAGACAAGCTCCTCAAGGTCATATCTAAAAATATTTTGTGTCTCATATTTTTCCATTAATATTTGGGAATAGCCTAACCACAAAATTACAGCAGGAACACCTTCCACAAGGGAAGGTCAATTTAAGGCTACTTCCCCTTTCAATATTGACCATAGGAGCAACAAATCTACCTCTAACCATCATATCTCCTGTACTCCTAACATGTTTGTATGATATACAGGGTCTTTCTTCCAAAATATCACAAAATTCTTTTTGTTTTCCTAGAAAGCCCCCCCCAAAAAAAAGTAAGTGAGTGCACTAGATCTGCACTAAACAAACTGTATTTAGTTACAAAAAATACCTTTTCTTTCTTCTTATCTGTATTATTGTCCAGTGGTTTATATTTTCTATAACATCTGCCTATGGGGTTATTACCCATAGACTTTTGTACCTTTTCAAGACCTTCTACCAACACTTTTTTATCATAACCTCTCCTTTCAAACATGAAAAACACTTTTCTACCTCTTTAAAAAAATCGTGACCCCTATTACACAGCTTACACAGTCTAACAAACTCTATATATGGTATAGATCGTAAAGTGGGGGAGGATGACAACTGCTGCCATGTAGAAACTGTTTACCACTTTCAAATTCTTGATGAACACCTAGTCAGTAAAGCATTGCCCCCTTCTCTAACACCACATCTAAAAAAGACACTGTGTCCTACTTGTAGACCATCAAATTTTAACTCAAACCAATTATTATCTAAACTTTCAACAAAATCATTCACCTCTTGCCAACCACCTTTACAAATAAAAATCAAGTCGTTGATAAATCTAAAATAATTAATAACATATTTATTAAAAAATCTTTTCTAAAAATATATTCATTTTCAAAGAAACCCATAAACAGGTTTGCATACATAGGGGCAAATGGTGCCCCCATGGCTGTTCCCTTTAGCTGTTTAAATAATGTACCATTAATTTAAAAAATATATAGTCTTTAAAAAAGTTTGCTAACTCAATAATATAACTAGACACAGGGCTATCACCTAAAAAAATAACATAATGCTTTCAAACCAAAGGTATGTTGTATACTGGTATATAAGCTAGATACATCCAGTGTAACAAAATATATTTCCTGTTCCCATTTAACCCCCTCTATTTTTTTCAAGAAATCAAAAACATCCTATATATAAAAAGGCAATTTAACTACTATAGGTGAGAATAATTATGTAAGAAGATAGCTATATTATGTGTAAAAAAATTACATGCTGAACCAATGGGACAACCTGAGGGGGGGAGGGGTTGTCATACATTTGTGAATCTTAGATAAATAGTAAAATAAGTGCCATAGTGCATTTTCACAACTAAATTTCTTATCCATATCATGTTTTGAAAAATATCCCAGTCAAAAACCGTTTTGTAACAGTTTCATGTAAATTTCTAATGCATTTTCATATTCAACATAATCAACAATTTTATACACATTACTATCATTTAAATGCTAATAACACATCTTTAAATACTGAACATAATACAGTACTACCAATGTGCCCCCCTTGTCAGCTGTATCAAAAAACAGATCTTTATGTTTACTTAGGAAACTCAAACATTTCCACTCTTCTCTTGTCAAATTATATTGCACATTTCCTAAGTTGCTCATAAATTGATTACATTTCACTTAAATTTCATAATTAAGCTGTGTAGAAAAAAAGAGAAATGCTGTCATTATTAAATGGAGGCATAACATCACTCTTATAGACTACAGAATGTATATCCAATTGAAAATAAGCATTAATTCCATCATAAGAAATTTGAATAAAAAACTGTCATTACTGCAACTACAGCTCACATCACTTTCATGGTTTACTACATAACAAAAAGCAGTGCCTAAATTCATATCATTCTTAAAATAATTTTTCAAATACAATTTTCTAACAAACTTAAAAACTTCACATTTTATCTCAGGTAGTTTAGGAAGAAATGTAGGTACTATATTTAAAACATGGTTCAATACAGTCAACTCAGTTTCAGTTAAAGCACAATCAAACAAATTAATAACATAATCACAATTATTACAATGCATAACTGGTAAATAGGTTCATAGATTAGCACTAGGCTGCCTGCCCTTGTGAGCCATTTTAAGCCTAGCCAATCACCCCACATGACAATCAAACCCTGCATCTTGTGTGTATAAGGTAAACACCTTAACCATTATGTCAACCCCAATTAATGCCATTTCCCTCTTTTTGAATAAGAGAAGGCATGACCTTCTTTAAAAGTCCCATTTTGTTGTTCAGAATGTACGCTGTACCTTTTTCTATTCCTTTTTTAGCTGTGACTGTTGACGACAAAAAATATTCAAACCCCCTGGATTTTTAGATGTGGTGTTAGAGCAGGGGGGCAGTGCTTTACTGACTAGGGTTTATAGAAATTTGAAAGTGTTAACCAGTTTCTATGCGGAAGTATTTGTCATCATCCCGACACTTTACGATCTATACCATATGAAAAGTTTCTTAGACTGCATAGGCTGTGTAATAGGGATCACCATTTTGAAAAAGAGGTAGAAAAGAGTTTTTCCATGTTTGAAAGGAGAGGTTACAATAAAAAAGTGTTGGTAGAAGGTCTTGAAAAGATACAAAAGTTTATAGATAATAACCCCATAGGCAGATGTTATAGAGGCAGATGTTATAGAAAATATGTACCACCGGACAATAATGCAGATAAGAAAGAAAGGGTCTTTTTGTAACTAAATACAGTTTGCTTAGTGTAGCTCTAATGCAATCACAGAATTTTTTGAGGGGGGGCTTTCTGGTACAACAAAAAGAATTTTGTGATATTCTGGAAGAAAGACCCTGTGTGTCATACAAGTATGCAAGGTGCATAGGAGATATGATAGTTAGAGGTAGATTTGTAGCTCCTAACATTAATATTGGAAGGGGAAGTAGCTGTAAAGTGACCTTCCCTTCTGGAAGGTGTTCCTGTTGTAATTTTCTGGTTAGGCTGTTCCCAAATATCAATGGAAAAATATGACATAAGATATTTTTAGATGTGAACCTGAGGGGGTTGTCTATGTACTTATATACCCATGTAATAAATATTATGTTGGTGAAAGTAAAAGGGCATTAAAAGTTAGAATTTTAGAACATATTAGGGACATAAAAAAATGTAAGATGGAGGGCCCAGTTGCTGCAAATTTTAAACAATATCATGATAGTAATGTAGAAGGATTTCAGGTCAGCATATTAGAACAAGTTACGGTGGATAGGTTCCATACTTCTCTTTTGAAACTTAATCTACTACAAAAAGAATCTATTTTCATATTAAAGTATGAAACTTTAGTCCCTAAGGGACTTAATACAGAATGTAATTGGAGGGTTTTAATTGGTTAAAGGTTTTGTAATAATATAATTGCTTTGGTTGTTTTATTGAATATTTAGGGAAAATCTATTGTATATAAAAGATGGCAGCTGTTTATATTGTTTATACTCTGAAAAGGCTTTTTATCTGAAGCACTAAGAGAGATTTTATCTGAATAAAATATTACTGTTTCAAGAACTACTTGGTGGATTCCTGGATGTGTGTGTACTGTTGTTGCTGCATATGTTGAAAATAGATCTATAACCATCAGTAACGTGATATTCTGCAACAATATATTAAAAGCTATAAATGAAAAGGTTGTGCTGTGATGTCATTTTTATAGATTTAACCCAGCATTTGGTAGGATCATACACCAAACACTGATCAATAAATTAGAACAGCTAGGTATTTATGTAATCTTGTTATGATGGATAGCTGCAGGGGCATGCATGTATGACATGGCAAGTATCATACAGCAATTGGACATATAACATTCTAGGTTATGGTCAGGATGTCACAAAAGGCTTTGTACTAGGCCCATACTTTCTTAGGTTGTATCTTTTGCATCTATCTTTTTCACCTGAGGTGTTTTACAGTCTATATGCAGATGATATGAAAATGGGTAAACAGATTATATGTGTTACAGGTAGGGCATGTCTGTCAAAGAACTTGAGAAAATTAATCATTTGGGCACAGCAGGATAGTATGCTGATACATATGCTGATAAATACATCAAAAATTAAGTATACAATATTTGGTAGACAAAGATTTAAATGTGAATATTTAATATAGCACACAATGATTGAACTGTAGATTCATTTAAAGACCAAGGTATATGAGTAGATCTCCATTTGAGTTTTTCTAATTATATCAACCATTTGATTAATTATAGTTCTAGAACTATAAACTGTATAAAAGATTTTTAAAGTCTAAGAAATCAGAAATAATGAAATTGTTGGTGGTTGGTTACATTACATCCACATTTGAATATAGAATAACAGTATGGAAACCTTATAAGTAAACACATATGAGTAAATTGGAAAGAGTACAATGGAAATACACCAAGGAAATCCATGGATGTGAAAATTTAAGTTATTAAGAAAGACTAAAATATCTGAAATTGTACAGTATCTCATACAGACATTTAAGAAGTGATATTATTCAAGTATATAGGTAATTTAGAGACAACTACCTCTGGGAATGTTTGAAGATGTCATCAGATGATATGTCGAATTTTACATAGGAATGAGAGATGTACTAAATGGTTCTCTGAGAATGTAGCTATTGCATGGAATTTACATCAAATTACATTAAGGCAAGCACTTATTATGGGAATAACTGTTTTAGTCTATTGGCAGATTAGAAGGGCGTTATTAACCATGTCTGACATATTTGTATAAATCATTGCTGCCGTGCTTTATTATTAAAAATGTATATGATTTTTAATTCTTCTTCCCATTAGCTACCATGTAAATTTTGTACCTAAGATCTTCTCTCTTTAAATCAATTTCCTTAATGTTTATTTTTAGAAGGAATATGCCTGTATAATTGTATCCTTTCTCTTCTAGATTTAACTAATACAAAATCAGTGTTCTTATTCTTTCCCCATAGCTTACATCCTTCACTCTCCTTATTATTTGATTGTTGAATTATGTGTTATCTCATTTCCACCATTTGAGACTTTCATTTCTAGTGTCATCACATTACTATTATTCAAAACTTTATCTCATTGTTACCATATAAAATACCTTTAATATATGTTTTTTTCACTCTTCTCTATTTGCCAGACATTCTAATATTCAGCTTTCTTGGCTGTGATTGTTTCTCACAGCCATGCATTGCTTTATTTAATTAATAACATCCACCCTTTTTTCTTTGTCATACCATGGAGATAAACTGTTCACATACCGTACTTTATGGATTATTAGCAAAATGCGTCATCTTAAGTGTTTCTGCATTAAAATTCAACTATAGAATCAATAGAACTTAAATATTTAATACAAGGCATGCTAAATGAGATGAATGTAGAACATAACATACGGTTTAAGAAAAAGAACTATAGCTGATGTCTTTGACTGTTTCAGTTTATAAACGAGAGTTACTGCCATTCTATTTACCTTGTGATGCACTGCAAGGCAAGCATATCACTGTTGAAATAATCAGTCAATAAATGTCTGCCAGTATTTTTATTTATAATGTATCATTCCAATGTTTAAGACACCTTACCAAATTGAACACCAGAAGTTCATTCAATAAATAAAAACAGAACTAGAAAAAAAAAATGAAGAAAACTAGATAATTCAAATGAAATTACTGAAATAGATTTCTGAAACCTAAACAGTAGGGTTATTTCTCAACAAATTTATTTACTTTTGTATGTTGTTAACTTGGTTGTCAGAATGGTTTAAGGCCCATCTTCATTGGGGCCTTTGACTGCTATCAGATTAAATGACTTCACAGTCACACAATAGGCAACTGGAGTTTGAGTGAGTCTGACTTAGGACTGCAGGATGACGGTCATTGGCAGCTTATAGTTTTAAACCTTTTAAACCACTGTGTTAACCTGCCAGACAAAGAGTTCTTGAAAGTATATGCCATATCAGGCTTCATTTTAAGTTCTGTCTTTCTAATGTAAAGCCAAACAATCAATTTATGCTATACTAAGAAGGTTAAGAAAAGGCCAGAACATAAGGGTTTGGCTTTATTTGCCTGAGCATTTCAATAAAGACTTAAAAGGTAAAAAGTCATGGACATTCAGAAGCCATGTAGCTGAAACACAGGCATGTCCTTAAGGGGTCATTTACATATATCCCATTGGCCTCCACTACAGGTGGTCTAAGGTATTACATCATCACACATCATAGACATTGCATTACAGCAGTTCAGCTCTGAAGAAACCAGAGGATCTAAACATGTTTTGAGGTCATACTGTAAATGAGATCTTTCATTATTTTGATATTTCCCATATGAAGAGATGAAAAGGATCACATATCTCACCAACGTTTCAAGTCCTAGCTTTCTAACATCATGTGTCAGCTTTGTGGCACAGAGGGATGAAGTCCTAACAATTACCTGTGATTGACTAGTGACCTTTTGAAAGGAGAAGCCACATGATTAACTGATGCTAGCTCAGCTATGCTGGTGGGGAGGAGATACATAACTGACTCACTGCAATACCAGCACCACCTTCAAAGGGGGGATTGACGGAACACAGTGTATGGACCAAGGAAATGCACTTCAAAGCCATGTCCACATGATAGCTCCTAACAAGTGTGTGCAGCAATGTCCATACTCACAGAGGAAGCAAGTCCTCACATTTGAACATATCAGCCAGCTAGAAGAAGGGTTTTGGACAA
The DNA here is from genome assembly GCF_019279795.1 of Protopterus annectens. NCBI lineage: Eukaryota > Metazoa > Chordata > Ceratodontiformes > Protopteridae > Protopterus > Protopterus annectens. The sequence goes on from NC_056731.1 coordinate 1,507,554,960, forward strand.
AAAGAAAAGTCTGATGGCTACTTAAGTCACAGTTTCCCATTATCACCTCTTGCCTCACAGTTTAACAAATGGGCTGTTCAACTCTGGGAGGGATGGTAGTTGGCTAGTCCAGTAACATGAAGGAAATTAACTTGAAGAGTATGTGCTGTTTTTTCAATGTAATGGAGAATAAAGCAACCTTGTAATAATTTCAATGGAACACCTTGACTTTTTTCATGAGGATGATACTGATGCTGGTACCACTAATACCTTTTGGAATGCGTTTGTTATTTCATAACAGGAAAACTAATCTGTGCCATCAGTATTTATTCCTCAACACCTTTATGAAATGTGTTGGTAGGAATAGTAAGTGGTTCTATTGATTTACTTTTCTTTGCCTTCTTGTCAGCATATTTAAATTTTTCACTGGTTGGGGATCAGCAAGCATTTCCTCATGGCCACTGGATGATAGACAGATTTAATCACGGGATCTAGAGGTAGCATGGCGTAAGGTGTATGGTGGTGATGAGCACTGTACTTCAGAGAGCTCATTTCTCCAGTTCAGTTCTGCACTTGGCTACCTTCTGTGTGGAGTCTGCACATACCTCCTGTGTCCTCCTGGGGACATCCAAAAGCATGCTCGAGATGAATTGGAAGTTCTTCAGATTGCTTGCTGGTATGTGATTTTTTTTTCTGTCTGTGTGCATGTATGTGTGCATGTGTGGGATGTGTGGGATGTGTGTGTGTGTGTGTGTGTGTGTGTGTGTGTGTGTGTGTGTGTGTGTGTGTGTGTGTGTGTGTGTGTGTGTGTGTGTGTGTGTGTGTGTGTGTGTGTGTGTGTGTGTGTGTGTGTGTGTGTGTGTGTGTGTGTGTGTGTGTGTGTGTGTGTGTGTGTGTGTGTGTGTGTGTGGTGTGTGTGTGTGTGTGTGTGTGTGTGTGTGTGTGTGTGTGTGTGTGTGTGCGTGTGTGGATGTTTGTGTGTAAGTCTGAGTGTGTGCATGCACCCACATGCATGAGTGTATGTTTGTCTGTCTCTGACTGTGTCTGTATCTGTGTCTGTGTCCTAGCCAGGAATAGCTTCTAGGCCTTGCATCCAGCTCCTCAGGCCCTCAAATGGATGAAGTAAGTAATCAAAGAATGAATAAATGAATGAATGAATTAATTGATTGATTAATTAATGGACAAATCAGAAAACACATAAAACATAGGAATGTCAGGTCTATATTTATTCATTGAAGAATCAGATCATTGAATGGCATTTCATCAGAAATACTGTTCATCGATCCCCCCCCACCCCCACTAATTAAATATACCAAATCTGAGACTGCACTACAGTGAGGAAAGAACAAATTTCCTAATCCCTCCCGTAATACAATCTCAGGCAGAATGTTTCAATGAATGGCATGTTCAATAAAAAGCTTCAATGGTTTTCGATGATCTGATCCTTCGATTAATTAATAGGGACCTGGGAAAGTATTTGGTGTCAATGTTTCTGCAGTGCATACCTAATAATTTTCACTGACACATGGGATATTGGATAGAGACAGCACATTCATTATAATGAGCCCTTTAAAATTTGTCATAAAAATGATCAAAATTCTAAGGAAAAAGAATGTAGGATGAAGAAAAGGTGAGGTACAAGTCTAAGAAATCAGACAAAGTTGTAAAATGTTATTTTTGCCGACTGAAGATGAGTACAGCACAGCTTAGAGAGAGAGAGAAAGTTTGCGTGTGTATATTTGTGTTTGTGTCCTTATATATGTCCATTTATTTGCAAGCACATGTGTGTGTGTGTGTGTGTGTGTGTGTGTGTGTGTGTGTGTGTGTGTGTGTGTGTGTGTGTGTGTGTGTGTGTGGGAAAAGTACAAACTATGAACAGATAATTGGCATGTGATTTTAAATTTAAAAGTTAAGTTCTAATTAAAATCAGTTATCGAAGTTAAAAATGGCAGTTATCCCATGAGCTGAGTAAGGTCAATGACTAATGTTTTTAATTAGCAGCACAGCAAAACTTTAATAATACTAGGATTATGAACTTCAGCATGAACTGCCACATACCACAGTGAATTATTTATTTTTCTACCACTGTGCAGTTTCATGCTTTTCTGTATTGAGAAGCTTCAAAATAGGTAATTAAGTGAAGTGTCCTTAGCTTTAGAACATTCTGAGCTGAAAAGGTCATCTGCTATAAAAGTTATACGGATAGATTGCAGTGCTTATTGGAATGGAATGACCATAAATGAAATTACCTAAGATAGGCATAGGAATGACAAATGATTTACCAGTGTTCATTTCAAGTGCTCACTGGCAACATCTTGAACTGGTGGTACCAATATTCAAGATACGGAAAGAGCTTATGATAAGAAATAGAAAGAAAAAACAGAAAAAGGATGAGAGGTTAATTATTATCAACTAGCAAATGGAACATTGATTTCAGGAGGTTCAACACAATTACATTCATTGGCGTTGCTTGAGCTGCTAGGAAAAATATCATTAGTACATACAACACTATAATTTACAACTTCACCACAAACAAATGCACCAACACTTTCTGAACTAGTATACATGACATTATTATTATTCAACACTGGTTCAATATTGTTACCATCATTCAGTAAATCACTAGAATCATTCAGCCCATTGCATTCGCCAAAAGAGTTCAAAACAGAGTCACTTTTACTTGAAACATTCAGTATTTTCTGCCTCTAGGATGATTCTTCCGCCTCTTTCGTTGATTGCCTTGACCCGACGCCTCTCCGTCTACCCCAGGGAATACATTTGAGGAGGTTTCAGCTCCTGGCGATCCTGTGTTCTCAAATGAAATGCTCTTTTTCTGAAGCGTTTCAACTGATGACCATGACAATTCCCTGGAATTGGACTTCCTGCTTCTTGACCTGTTTTTCCCATGATGTGGTGCTCTCACTGTATGCTACCAAGAGAAAATTGTTCCGCTCTCGAAATCCCTCATATCACGAACCAATTTTCTTTTCTTTCTACCCAAAATATCCGATTGAGCTTTGTTCAGTCAGACCTTAATTTCACCCAAGCTACTGAAAAAAACTTCATTGACAGTTTGTAATTTTTGCTGTAAACTCACAATTTGTTCTTGCAATTTAGCACCAGTACGTGCATTCCTTTTTATCAGCACACGAATCCAATCAAGTGAACACTGCAACGAGGCCTTTCTCCATTCATCCTGGAGATCTAGTTCCTCATCAGTGAACTCCCAGGCAGGCAAATTGCCAATCCTGAGTCCACAAGGGACAATTTTAAGTTCAACATACTTTTCCAATAACTTTGCATAAAAAAATAGATTCATTTCTTTGGTCATCAGTCGTTGCAACTCATTGAACTGAGTGCAATTCTCCGTACCTTCAGGAGCAAAGCAAGAATCACTGCCTGCAAGCCTGGCTTCTCTTTCTTTGACCAGGTTAGCAAATAACAAATTGTCCACAGCCAATGGGACCTGACTGGCCCCTGATATACCCTCTACTTGAGATGCAAACATTACAAAAACTCTTCAGTTCAAAAATAGCAAAAAAACACACGTAGAAAGGTAGTAGACTTTTTTTACTTCACAATAACTTCATCTGGTACATCGGCTTTGTTTTGAACACTTTTGGCGAATGCATTGGGCTGAATGATTCTAGTGATTTACTGGATGATGGTAACAAAAAGGAATTAAAATTTTAATTAGTGAATAGACAGGACTGTTGAACCAGATCTAAATCTGAATTTAGGGTTGCATGCCAGTCCTTAGCAAAGTTTACATGAAATACTAAAGTTGAATCTGAATACCTCCTGACCAGAAATACTGACCAATGCTAGTATGGAGTATCCAGTGAATTTTACAATTAACACGACTAATTGCAAGGCCTAAAGTATAGCCTTTTGCCAAATGGATATTGCACTATTTAAATATAAATATACAAAACAATACATTAACTGACTTCAGCCATTAAATCAGTTTTCATATGAAATCATACTAGAGCCCAAAACTGAGATTTTATGACGTCTGCAGAGTAAGAAGGGATGTACTGTTAGAGCACAGGTTTTCTTTGCAATTGAGGCAAGTGCTTCTCCCACACTGTGTTATGGTTCATTTAACATATGAGAATACAGACAAGTAATGGACTCCAAAAAGAACAGCTAGTGGCATAATAAACAACTTAGTGTCGCAGTTATCTTTGCTGCCCTCACCCATCTATTGCATCTTCATCACACTTACATGTGTTTTATTTCTACCCACCTTTCTCTAGCAGCTTTTACATAATCAGCTACACCTGGAAACCACTGCAGTGCCTCCGGTATGTTTGATGAAGTATGACATCTATATGTGAGTTGTAAACTCCCAACACCTACATACTACCTAATGCATCTCCTCAACATCCTCATCAGTTTCAGTCATCCTTAACTACTTGTTCTCCAACTATGCTAATTCATTACATAGTAAGTCCTGTATCTTGTTTCTCTTGCATTCTGCCTTTCTCCACTATTGTAAACTCACTGTCTTGCTAATTTTTATATTGACGTTGTTTTCCACATCATATTCCAATAAATGTGCGAACTGCAAATCTTGACAATACGACATGCTTAACATTACCAATCAATTGACACGGAATGATAATATTATAATGAATCACAATACACCCAAAATTCTGCTGCTTGTAGCAGCCACAATCTTCCACTTTGCTGGGTGGTTTAACTTTGGAATGATTATGCTTCCCAAAAATACTCTTCTGCATTCTGTGTAGGCACACATGTTCTCCTCCACCCTCTCCTGCAAGAAAAAAAAGTACATCAACTTTCACTTATTACTATCATCAATAATCATCTTCTTTCTATCTTATAGCAGCAGCTTTGAGTCCATTTAATTTAATTTATGACCAACCAGAACAAAAGGAAAAAGAAAGGCAGTCAAAATTATTAATAAGAACTGGAAAAATAAACATGTACCAAATTTTATGGAATTTATATATTTAGCTACTTTTGTTTGCCTGGGCGGCCATGATGGTGCAGTGGTTAGTGTTGTCACCTCACAGCAAGAGGTTCTCCGGTTCGATCCTCAGCTGGGTTGCCTTCTGTGTAGAGTCTGCATGTCCTCCCTGTGGTCACGTGGGTTTCCTCCGGGTGCTCCAGTTTCCTCCCAAAGACATGCTGTAGGTGGATTGGACACTCTAAACTGGCCCTATGTGTGTGTGTGTGCGTGTGCCTTCTGTGGAATGTTGGGCGCCGGGCTGGCAACTCGACACTGTAAAAACTCTACTGCCAATCATGAGTGGACAGGTGATCTGCTGTGGCGACCTCTAACTGGGAAAAGCAGAAGAAGAAGCTACTGTTGTTTACCTAAAATAAGTATTTGTTACTACAATGAGATCTTGTAGTAGAAATTCAAGAACTGGTTACTAAACAAATGTATTAATGTTACTGGATAAATATAACTAGTCAGTAAACTATATAACTGATAAATATTGGAAGTGCAGCTTATTGATTTTTTTAATCTTGCACATATTATAGATATTGTTTCTTACTCCTTGAAAAATAAAAACAAAATTCTAAAAAAAGCAGATAGGAAATGAAATGCTGAGATTGATTAAAATATATTTGTAATTTTATGTGGTGGGGAAAAGCATTTTTATAGGTTCACAAGAGAGCAAATAAAGACAAAAGAAAATGTATTAAGTGTGCAACAACATACAAACACGGTATGCATCACAATTATTACTACATTCAAATAGATGTTGTGAATTATGAGATTATAAGACTTTCTGGGAGATTCAATAAACCCTACACATTAGCATCGAGTTTTGAATTCAGTAATCGCTATGCAGAAGTGTGCACCCCCACCCAAACAAGGTAAACACAGCGGCATGCTAATTACAGCATAAGCAACTGAACTGCATACTAATCAGTCAATCCAGCATGGTGGAGCTATTCAGCAAGCTATAAAGCAACTGTGTAGGCTCTGTGCTGGTTTTTCCTGTGAATTTATTTATTTATTTATTTAAATTTGTTGACCGGGAGTGTCCGACTGGACATGGGTCCATTTTCAGCGGAGGCCCGGGGAGAAAAGCTCCACAGTAAAATAAACAGACAGTAGTTACATTGGATTACATAGTGATTAACAATTTAACACAGAAATTACTTACAGGAATTCCAAAACTTTTGGAATATAGCCAGGGAAAGGAGTCTACATGGACAAAATGTTAGAGGCTGCTGCTGCTTTAATTCATTTGTATGTGCTACAGGCTAAAGCCAATGCTGCTACTGCCAATAGGCCTAGGCTGAGAAGGAGAAGAGTTTTCAGGCCCCATTTAACTTTTGATAACCTACATAACTTGGAAGTTAGACAGTGCTACAGGGTGGATAGGGACACACTACAGCAACTCTGTGACCTCTACTGTCCTCAACTCAGAGCCAGAACCAACCGAGGGGAAGCCATCCCACTGGAGAAAAAGGAATCTTAGCTACAGGTACCTTTCTGAGACCAACAGGGGATATGCTGGTGGTGTCACAGACATCAGCATCTAGGATCCTCGACCAATTCCTTAATGCTATACTCCAACATGCCAGTGACCACATATATTTTCCCCCTAGTTCTGAGGAGAGGGCCAGAAATATGCAGGAGTTCTACTCTATAGCATACTACCTTGAAGTACTGGGTGTCATAGATTGCAGACATATAGAACTTAAGGCACCACCTGTGGAAAAGGGTAGGCTCTACATAAAAAGAAAGCTACCACTCTATCAACTTTGAAGTCATATGTGATGCCAAGGGAATCATCTTAAATGTGTGTGCTGGCAACCTTTGCATTTACCATGATCTGGCATACCTCCCAGCTGTGCTAAATGTTTGCTTAGGGGGGATCTCCCACGGGGTCATTTCCTGGGGGATGCAGGCTATGCACAGGAACCATGGCTGATAATATCCATCAGAAATGTCCACACACCAATGGAAGAACACCATAATGAAGCAGATGTTCAAACAAAAATATAATAGTTTTAAGGGTTTGGGCTGCTGAGGTCACAGTTCTGGTGCCTAGATACATCTGGGGTAGCCCTGCAATACAATCAATGGACTTATACAGAAATATTTTCAGTATGTGCCATACTACATAACATCATCCTGAGGAAATAGCTTCAGCAGGATCAGCATGGAGAAGAGCCACACATCCCACCACCAATGCCAAGGTCACCACAGCCACAGGCAGATGATGAGTCAGTGAAGGAAACACCAGCTGCTGTGGGTGTAGGCAGATGTAGATGTGCTCAGTGTGCCCTTGCATTGGCTACGACACAATGCATAGCATACTCATTCACCACCTAGGGGCTAAAACCTTCCTCCTACACCACGCATATAGTAACATTGATGCAAGGCAATCCACACAATCTTTACTTCCCCATGTATTGCCTGTGTACTGCTTGCATCAGACAGTCAGTCCGGAACTACAACCATGTCAACTGCTGCATTTAAGTCTTGAACCTGTAGTGCATTGTGTAATAATATGAATGAGTGGCATATCCTTGTATTTCACTAATTGGTACTCTAAGCAAGTAAAAGGTAAGAGATTGTTGCAGAAATTATCTTAACATGTGACAGCAGAGACTTATGTGACTTATATGTGTCCATTATTATGTAGTAGGCCTCAGGCATCAAAGATTCACACAGTCATACCCCTCAAAAGTAATGATGGTCACAGCAGGGCCTCAGTTTAGCACCATACATTTGTACAGAAAAATCATTAAAGAGAGAAGTTAGAAAGTAATGATACACACTGCAGTTTCTGAATTCACAACCCTCACAAGATTATTCACAATAACGTTGGGAAATTTTAATGCCATCAAGTGTCTAACTTTCCAAGGCAAATATAAGTAAAAGGTAAAGTATCAGTTCAACTTCACAAATGCAGATATATTAAGCAGTAAGTCAGCTATGCACCCTGAGCATCAGACATAAAGCTTATGTATCCCTGAAGCCAAAAGATGGAAAACAAGGATATGGCACAGTTATCATCACTTGCACAGGGTGTTGTTTTGGGGGGCAGGAGGCCTAGGCTGACACAAAAGGTTGATGAATGTATGTGAGTAAGAAAGAGAAACATGCAGACATTTGGATAAACTAACAAATGGCCAGTGAGACAAAATAAGTTTTAAGTTTCACAGCTGAATCATGTAACTGTTGTGTGTGTAAGTTTGTAGGAGTCCTCCAGGTGAAATTGGTGTGTTGCTATCCCCGGCCATGAGAACTGGCTCTACCAGGAGTTTCACTGGCATGTCCATGCCCATGGGCAGATGCACTGCTGCCACCTGAATGTGATTGATGTCTGCTGGATGAGCTCCCTTCATGGAGAAGCCCAATACCAGGACCCCATAGCCTGCCACATCTGGGTGTGGACAGCACACTCTCTGATTGAGCAGTGGAACTACTGACACTATGGAAGTGTGATAGGGCACAGCCACATTGGCTAACAGCAGATGATGTGTCTGCCCTATGCCCATGAGGATGCTGTTCCCTTCCCAGCAGATGTTCCATCACAGACAATGCTTGTTCCATGACAAAAAAACCCTCATTCCATCACAGACACCCCTCATTCCAACGTGTCATTCATCAAATCCATTGAATTGGCAAGGTGGAGGCAATCAAGCAAGTCAGCCTGTGCCATATCTACAACCCTGAGCATTTGTCTGGAGCACCTATGGGAATGGAATATGCCTGTGCCTCCATGATGTACCTAAATATATGTTGAGGGGTATGGGAAGAGACACCTGCACCAGGTGGAGGGAGGCATAGTAGGCCCCCTCCAGGCACCCCTATCAAAACTTCTGCATGGCATCTTGCCCACACTTTGGCTACGGCCAGACTCAGCAGGCAATGAAGTCACAATAGCCACACTTCCCTGATCAATAGCCTTGCCCTCCACCTGTCCAATATCTGAGAGCGCACTGGAATGAATAGGTGTAGGCCTACTTGCTGTGTCCAATGGAATTACAGGAAAAAAATAATACCTAGTCTACTATAGTCCAATACATGCTAGCAAACTAACAGTGCTGCCACTATTACAGACAGTACAGCAATACTCACAACAGGCCTGACATCAACATTACACACTAAAATATTTCTTTAAATTGCACAGCAGTACTGACATAAAAATGTTTGGCTTACCATTTGCAGGTGATATTAAGCAAAAGGTAAGGGCAACATCGTCACATTTAACAGTAACACAGGTGGTAATACTTTTACCCCTTTATATGTTTATTAAGTATACTTTGTATACTTTCAATAAGAACATGGCTGACAACTCCAACCTAACCTAAGTGTAACAATCTTCAATTCCCCCCAAGTAAAATTCATGTAATGCAGAAGTAACATATTGTTTTCAGTTGTGTTACTATACAACAGTATTCACCTGTTGAGATACCAAAGCCTACCTGGAAGCTCCTCCTATTATGTGCTTGCTGTCTCTGAAACTGTTGCTCCAGCATCTGGGACATGCTGTACTGCATTCTCCTGTGAGCTGGCTGGATCCCTGATATTGGACAGGAACTCTACATTGGGAGTTTGTGGTGGTTCCCTAGCAGGCCCTCCCTGGTAACCATCCAGCACAGCCCATGCAGCTGATCTCCTCCATACAGATTTGATCATGCCAGTGGTCCTGTGGTGCACCTGCTCATTTGTCCTGCCATGGTCACCCACAACATTTGCACCATCAACAGTTTGGCATCAAATTTGCATCCTGCATGCCATATCTCCACATCACCTTTCCAGCAGAAAAGCACCATGTTGCCTAAAGGTATTCACTAGAGCCTGATTCTCAACATTGGTGAAGGGTGACCTCTGAAGATTGACACACTGGGGTAGAATACTTCTACATGTCCTAAAAGACAACAAAAGTATAATACACATAAGTAACATATAACAACAAAATAACTGTTTCCAGATAAAAAAAGAAATCATAGCAGCTCAGTATTATTCACTGGAGAAATTTAAATCAGTCTAGATATATGAAATATGAACAACAGGCAGGATGCAAAACAAAGAGAGTAGCAATAGCAACATATCCTTGTTTGTACCATAACAGTAACTCACCTTTGCTCCCTGCCCCCAAAAGAACAGTTTATCCTTGTTTGTGCTGTAAGAGTAACTCAGCTTTGCTCCCCCCCAAAGAGCAGGCAAAATAAATGTTTTACTAACAAACCATCTTTGAAATGCTAAAACTGCTATCAAAGGAACTGTTCCTGAAACATTTGTACATATTTATCACAGAGCATTCCATTTTCACAAACTGGCAATCATTCGCAGTTGCAATCCATTATAAAAAAACACTGAGAGAGTGCCTGCACTATGTTTACATCTCATACATGTATCCGATTACTTGGGATTCAGCAATACCTGTGAAATGGCTTCACAAACATGTCCATGCCATCTGTACACTTGTAACTAATGCATACAGATAAAAGTGTAAAAGTCTTTGCTTCAGGTTTTTCTTAAATACATTCCAGCATATGCAGTATGTAGCTGACAAAATTCAAACATATCTTCTGAAGTTCAGTAATCCTCTGTATGGATATATCCCAAATAAATAGCTTATGTGCAGTCTTCTCAACATAAATAAGTGTCTTCACCATGAGTTTGACTAGCTACACAGTTACCTTTTATATGGTGTAGGTTCAGGGTTGTTAGCATGGTTTAGAGGCAAATGAGTTGTGAACTGATTAGAATTGCTGAATCCCAAGTAATTGGATACATGTATGAGATATAAACATAGTGCAGGCACTCCCTCTGTGTTTGTTTTTAATGGATTGCAACTGTGAATGATTACATGTCGGCTGAAGGAAAACACAACAGCAATCCAGGCTATCTTACATCCAGTGGATGTGTCAGGTTAGATCTAGAAAGTGTTAGATGGAAGGTTGGAAATGTAAGTAAGCAGCACATAATTTACAGGTTGTATATCTTAACATCCAAACTGCCCTTCATTTGTTGGCAGTTGCATATGTTATTATTTCCAGTTAATATTCTCACAACTTTTAAGGCCAATGATATAGAATGGCTTACAGACTGCATGTCTCAGATTACTGGTCAGATAACTGAAGAATGACCAACAAACACAAAGAAGTAAGGTAGAGGTATATATTTGCAAACAATAATCATAACACATCGTGTGATCACTAAGTGCACTACATCCAAAAATAATACGTCTACTAATAACAGCTGTATGGGTTCATATTACTGTAAATGATGTTGCAGATGGTCATATGCAGAATGATTTCAGTTCCTTGCTGCAAAGCTGTTTGTGTGGAAAAAAGAATAAAACACCCATCCTGTGCTCTGAATGTTCATTAGAATGAGAGTTCAAATTCAGATCTATGTAGACATATCTCATGTGAACCATCATTTTCTAGTGTGCATGTCATATACTGAGTTTTCCTCATTTTAACTACTTGTCCCTTTTTTATTCCTTTTCTGTCTTGTTTTTTGTAAATTTTTTTGGGGGGTAAGTGTTTGTGCAATGCAGCACTTAGTGCATTCATCTCAAATTGAGGAAAACGAATCTCAGGTTTGTCTGTGCTTAATCCATTTGTGCGAAGCATGGCAGTGCACAAACTGAATAAATGGACCTCCGAGGAAGCAGACAGGACCCAGACAGCCAAAAAAAGAAGCTGAATACATTCAATTAATTCTGTTCGGCACCGTGCAACCCCCCTAAGAGGCATTGTGCAGTGGTTAACACAGATACTTTAAGAATGATTAGTAAATTAAGGAATATTGTGTAACTTTCCTGGGCAGTAGGTGTAAGTGTAGGGCTGGAGTACAGATGGTACTGGATTCTAGTACAGAGTGTGCAACCTTTTTTTACTGTTGTAACATTGCAGTTTATAGCAATGAACTGAAACATGAACAAGTGTTATTTCAGCAGTCTTGTGGCAGCAGGTGCAAGTATATGACTGCCATACACATTGTCCCTGGTTATAATATATGATATTCCATACACTTTTACTGGTGTTCCACTTCCCATTATATTCACTCTCAGTTATAACACTTTAGATACTGGAGCAGATATTAATTATATGTATGAGGGATGACACTATTATTGTGTTTTTTTTATTTCTTCATTTATTCATTTATCATCGAATGTATGACTAAGGGTATGCTGTGTAGTATATTTATGTAAGCATAATTCTGCTATCTGGACTTACATGACCTTCACATTTGCCTAAGACACATGCACAGCTGCCTCTATATCCAATAACCTTGTCAGGTCACATATATACATGTGTAACAGCTCACACCATCACCTGCATTTTTGTATAATGCCTGATTATGTCTGAGCAGCACTTCTTCAATGGCAAAGATGGAAAAGCAATGCTATGGAAGTAAATGTTTTGCCGCTTATGCCTAGGTTTGAATCCTGCAGAGTAAAAATCAATTTTCCTCTTCCTCACTGCTAGACACTGCTGCTCTCTGTGCACCATTGCACAAACATTTAGTGCAGTTGTGCACACTCCAGTAAATGCAATAACTGGAACTGGCAGGAAAGCATCAGTCCCTATTTCTCTAGATCAGCTGGTAGAATGGCATGGTAGGCATTAGTGGGGAAAATGCCAGGTTTATGGTACAGAGGTTGGGTGTCCAGGATCCAGGATGTTCATTAGACTCCTAGTAAAGCCAACAGACACATGCTTCTGCAGGGGGACTATTCTGGCTCCCAGTACAAGTCTGAGGCCTGGGATAGTTTAGCACAGACTGTATCTAGTGCCATTGGTATCCTGTGCACTGGAGAGCAATGTAGGCATTGTTTCAATGACCTACAGAGGAGGAAGAGGGATGCACTCAATCCTTGGAATTTAGGACTGAAGACATTGCGCATCTGTGTAAGTATCAACAAAAGAGAGTACTGGTAAGACTTAGAAAGCTGAATATAGGTAAGATTGGTATGCATAATGGTCTTCTGTTCTATTTTTCCCCAGTGGCTAGTGAGCAGGAGTGCAATGTCTGAATCCAAAGAGCTATATTGGTTAGACTGAGGGAAACAGGTGGGATGTATGCAGCAGAACAGTAGTGTAATTGTAGCATTAAAACTTAAAGATAGCTCTTCTGGTATTTTATACAGCTGTATCTAACTGAGCATGCATATCTATCATATAACTGTGAAAGCAAGTATGCATACATTAGTCTATAGCACAAACCAATTGTAAGAGTCCAATATTAGACTTTAGTCAGAGGTTGTGGGTTCTAATATTGCACTTCACAACTATAGAATACTGTTATTTCTTCAATAATATTTACATTAAATAAAAACGTCTATACCAGTGGCACAAATGCCCTGCTGCAAACTGTTATCTGTATAACTGGAACTGCAATTTATGCACATTTCAATGATTACTTGCTGAAATCTGTAGTATACTGTGCATCTGTTAGAAGGTGGTAGACTTAAATGTAGTGGTTAAGATAAAAGAATTGTATAATTGTATTAATGCATTGTGTGTCACATATGAAGGTACTAATCTTATCTCTTTTTTCTCAAACCCACAACCCTTATCTCTCTTTTTTAGTTTCTTTATTTTTATTGTATTTTATTTTTAAAAATATATTTTTATAGCACTATTATTTTATTTTGTTTTATTTTAAAAATCATTTTTTATTTTATTTGTATTTTATTTTAATTTAATTTATACATATTTTTATTTCATTTATATTTTATCTTATTTTATAAATATTTTTATTTTATTGTGTTTCATTTATTTTTTTATTCTATTTTGTTATTTTTATTATCTGTCATCAAATTGTGTCCATGTCATTCATGTGTACCACATCACTAAATGGTCCACAGCACAGTGAAGTAGGCCAGCCCCATTGGATCAGCCTGCTCCTGCTCCACTGGCTGCAACACTGATGCCCAGCATGTCTGGGATCCAACCTGACAGCACTGCCTTTGCTGTCCCTGCACTACCTGCACCCTCAGGTTATTCTACTCTGGAGGCTGGTCTACAGGTATCATCTGGGAGCAGTGGTAGAGGTGGTGATTTTATCACCTGCAGTGAGTTGTCAGGGATGGTGCATAGGGTGGTATGCCAGTCCAAGGGTCTCATCCTCTTAACATTAGAAATGTGGACAAAGCATAAAATAATGGGGGGACAAGGGCCCAAAAATAGGGACAGAGTTTAAATCTTGCTCTTACAAACTTAGAAAGTTGCTATAATAAGAGGATTTATGTTAGCATGCATTTTCTGAAGGATATAAAGTCTGAAACTCAAACATATGTCATTATTTGGTAATTTTTTAGTGACTTTAATCCCCCGTGATTTGCCAGAAAAAACACAGATTTTATGAGGAACAGAACAAATATTTGGACATTCTATGAAAATCTGTACAGTTGAGAGGTATGTATTATGCCACATGGTTGATGCATGCCTATGCTGGCTGGATAGGCTGCTCTCCCTCATGTTGTGTAGTACTAGGAGGAGGAGGAGACATTCAGCACTCCAGGCATGAGTAGAGTGCGTTGACAGTGATGACAGTCTACTGAGTGAGGACTCAATTCTCACTGTCTCTCAGCTTGATAACCATGGACTCGGGATGTCCCCACCCGTCACCCCAATTATGGTGTCACCCAACCTTTTGTGTCCATTGCCATCCTTGTATGTTGTCTTGTTTGTCTTGTCTGAAATTGCTTCCTCACCTAGCCAACTTACCTGACCCACACATACCTACCTTCTCCCTGCTTGTTTCCCATTTCACCACTTCCCTATCTACTGCATTTTAACACTTTCAATCTGCTAAAAAATATAATCACAAACAACGCACATAAGTTGCTGCAAAAGCAATAGATCCTTGCACTTTTTGAGCTCCAGGTTCAAATGGAGGTGTGCATCGACACCAACATGCAACTATGGTGAGCTGCGGCAAACTGCTACAGTTACCTCTAATGCAATGTCACTTAGCACTGCTGTACTATGCCAACACGCAGCAACACATGTACTATAAAGATTTCATGTCATTGCATTATCATTTTGTAATTTAAAGTATGTAAAAGTATTAGATACACCTGGATTTGACCCCAGTACCATCTGGCCCCAAAAATGAATGTATCAGTGCATTAACATGTGCTGCTACAGAGTCAGTTAAGGGGAGTTGTATTTCAATGACTCAATACAAACTGTCAATTTTAGCAATGCGGCTCGCATTTGTGCATTGTTTAGCTATGCATAAAGATGTGTATCTCATATGCACATACCGTTTGCCAAATTTTGCACAAACCCATTGCTTGCCATGCTATGGAAGTGTACATCTTATTATGTACTACTGCTGTTAACTGTCCAGTTCCTGTCTGTGACATGAAATTACATGTGGAAACATTACAAACTGAGGGCCCTATCTAACAATATGCCACATATTTATAATACATCCATGTGTTGCCACCCCCCCCCCAAACACTGAAACCCTGGTGTCTCATTACTTTTTCCACACATATATCACATATACTACAAAATGTAATATCAAATGTTGTGTGATATACAAAACATCAGTCTGGTAACATGTAGACCTGCAACTACTGACTCATATGCTTAAAAAACCTTATCTGCAAGCCTAGGGAAGGAATCATCGTGGACCTTATCCAAAGGGACATAGCTGACTTTCAACAAACTTGACCTGACCCATTTTCTTTTTTGTCAAGGCTAGATCTTACTTATTGAACCTTGTGTACCTCCTTGATACTGACCCCAAAAACTTGGATGAGGGATAACAGGGCATACCGCCTATGTGAACTTACCCAAGGCCTTTGACACTGCCCCCCATTCAGGTCTCATAGTGAAGATCTCCCATGTGGGAATTAAGCCATACAGTAGTTGATGGATAGCCAACTAGCTCACTGACAGAACACACATTCTCAAAGTTGGGGACTACAACTTCACCACCAGCCACTTAGCATTAGAATACCACAAGGATCTCTGCTGGGCCCTCAACCATTTTCAAACTACTTCCCTGAAGTACAGGCAATAGTAGATGGCCATTAGTTTACCAAGATTGCAGAAGACTGATTAGAGTCCCCCAGTGATGGTTACATATGACAGAAGAGGCTGATGCACACAAATGATTTGTGCCAAACTCATGGACTGAATCTTAAAGCATACAATGCTTCATTGTCCCCTTTGGCAATAAAGTACTACTGATATATATGTAACACCCCTCTAAGCTCAAACACAATGTTGTGAGACTTGGGAGCACATGCTGATAGAAATGCACACTTTCATCAGTGTGTCCATAGTGGTGACACATACATTCTACATTGTGCACTTCATACATATGATACGGATGGCACAGGATGAAACTGAAGAGAATGTGCCACAGGAAGATGCTATAGAACTTTCTATAGAATGGCTGCAGAAAATGGAAAACAAAAAAAGTCCAATCAGTTTAGAAGAAAACGAGATAATAGAAGAGTTGTCTAATTTAATAGAGCTAGATAGACATATTAAGATTAATGAAAGAAATAGATTGCATAAGGTCAATAAAACCCAGAAAGTCAGAAATTTGATAAAATAAATGTACACAGTAAATATGACTTACAATAGAAATCCATGCGATATAACAGAAGTAAACAGAATATATTACTGTGCAGCTAAATTAATAACAGATAAAGCTCTACCACAAGAACCAAGGGTAGTGAGGGGGGGCCTATATTATTCCAGCGAAAGTTGCTTTGTGCGAATGTGAAAAGAGCAACACAAATACATCAAAATACATTTGAGCGTTTCAATGTATTTGTCATAGGGCAAGGAGGTAGTTGGCCAACTACCTGGAGTTGCCCTTTCTGTTGCTATAGTGTGATCTTGGAGTTGGTATATTTAGTTATGGGGGTGTGGGTGGCACCCCCCCACATTGGGGGGGGGGCAAAGCACCCCACCTATTCATGCTTTTAATGTAGGTTTTTGTTCACAAATGGCCACATGCATTTTTTCCCTAGGAAAAATTTGATTTTGCGACCGTTTGCAATTTCCAGCTTTCGTGCATTAGGTGTCGTCTTTTATGTAGTCGCACAAAGCAACTTCCGCTGGAATAATATAGACCC
Organism: Protopterus annectens; assembly: GCF_019279795.1. Taxonomy (NCBI): domain Eukaryota; kingdom Metazoa; phylum Chordata; order Ceratodontiformes; family Protopteridae; genus Protopterus; species Protopterus annectens. The sequence continues at coordinate 1,507,572,011 of NC_056731.1, forward strand.
TAGTGAGGGAAAGGAAGGGGAGAAATCGAATATCATCATGGAAGAATTGAATAGATAAAACTATAAAGCAATTAAGACAAGAAATGTCACTGTTAGAAATGTGCAGAAGAGGGAACAGATCAACAAAAAATACTTAGATGTGATAAAAGCAATTAGCAGTATTATAACAGATCAGAATATATCATGCACTAAATAATCTACAAATCTCAGGACAGGTGGAAAAACTTAGAAGATACACAGATAAAGGAAAAGTCCAAAATAAGCAATTTATTGATGATCCAAAATGTTTATATGGAGAATTGGGAAATAAGGTAAAAGGAAATGAAAGTCCACCAAAAAAAAAAAAAAAAAGAAATAGATACATTTTGGAGAAGTATTTATGAAGATCCTGTGGAACATAATAAAGATGCTAAATGGATAGAAGAAGTAAAAGAAAGAAGAAGGTTAAAGATTACAGGATATGAAATGGGATGAAGTAACAGACAGAGAGATTGAAACAAACTTAAGAAAAGTCTTTAAATAGAAAACCACATGCCCAGATGCATTACCTAACTTCTGGTTACAAGTACTAACATCTTTCCATGGAGATTTAGCCATGAGTAAGAACTATTTATATGCACATCCCTCACAAACACCAACCTGGCTAACAACAGGAAAAACAATGCTCCTACTTAAGACTGAACCTGCAAGCTACCCTAAAAATTATAGACCTATAACTTGCCTTCCGGCAATGTATAAAATATATACTGGAATTGATGCTGACAGAGTTTATAGTCATTTAGAGGATCACTCAGTTATGGCAATAGAACAAAAGGGCAATAAAAGAAAGTCATATGGAACAAAGGATCATTTGTTGTTAAATAAAGTCATAGTGAAGAACTTCAAAAAGGGGAAGAATCTATGTATGGCATGGATGGACTACAAAAAAGCATTTGATAGTATCCCACAGTCATAGATAAAAGAGTCCTACACCCTACACTGATCAGCTACATTACAGTGATCATGAAACAGTGGCAGACCACTTTGCAATTAAGCCATGATAAATAACTAATTATTATTCCAGGGATAAAAATCCAAAGTGGGATATTCCAGGTTGACTCTGTGTCACCACTGCTATTCTGTCTTGCCCTTAACCCATTAAGTTGTCTACTTAACAGCTTAGGCCATGGCTATAATTTGGCTCCTACAAAACAACACATTGTAAAGACTTTTCATCTTCACCTTGTCAATGATTTAAAACTGTATAGCTCATCAGATGAGGAACTGAAAGCACAACTGCTGATATATAAGAATGTCATTTGGTCTTGATAAATGTGCAAAAGCAACCTTTAATGCAGGAAAACTGCAGCACCAAGAAAACATCAGTTTGGGACAAGAATGTGATATAAAAGAAATTGAGCAAGAGGGAGTATATAAATATTTGGGAATTGATGAAGGATCAACAATAAAACATGAACAAATACAAATAAATCTTAGTAAGGAATATTGTAGAAGACTTTAATCATGAAAACACTTTCGACATCTAGAAACAAAATTCACGCTATAAACCAATTTGATCTTCCTAACTTACAGTTTTGGAGTGATTGACTGGTCCCAAACTGTGTTGGATAGATTCAACAGGAAAACAAGAAGGATACTTCATGCTCACCAAATGATTTATAAAAAAATCAGTGCATACCAAGATTATATATTCCCCGTTATGAAGGCGGTATGGGCCTCCTTGAAATTGATATCATGTATAGATCTGCAATCATGGGACTGCATACATATCTGCTGATCTCACAAGACCCAAACTTAGTGACAGTTTTGAATCATGAGAAGAATAAATCTAAGATGAATTCCCTGCTTAGCCTAGCAGAAGCATACTGGCATCGTGCAGGAGTGGAAATCAAACCAGAATTAGATAAAAAATCAGGCAGCAACTGAATGTGCCCAAAAAACAAAATTAAGAGTATAAGGTGAAGGATCAGATGAGAAGGAAGAAATGTGGAAAATGCATAAATATATTTGCAAGTATAGAAAACTTCTGGAAGAACCTCATGTTGATCTGGATCAAATGCAGGAATGGTTAAGGAGAGGTGAATTAAAACCAAGAGATGAATGGTTAATATGGGCGGCACAAGATAGTGGGCTATGTACACAGTGGTTTAGAATGTTCATTGAACATGTGGGAGAAACAGAGAAATATAGGTTTTTTAAAACAGAATTGGAAACAGTCACATACCTCATTGCTGGTTGTGACATACTAATGGCAGAAGGACTGTATACTGAAAGGCAAAATAATGTGGCAAGACTGTTGCATATGGTATTGAAGTGGCTGAAAAACATTGGAAACATGAGCTACAAAGCATTATAGAAAATGAAGTGTACAGCACATGGGATCACCCATTACCAACAGTTCGAAAGATAGATGCAAGAAAACCAGATGTAGTAGTCCATGAAAAGTAAACAAAAGTAGCATTGATCATTGAAATTCCCACATCTAATGTCTACAGTATCTTGCAAACAGAGAGACACAAAGTCATAAAATATCAAGATTTGCAGGCAGAATGAGAGCAATGTGGAAGAAAGATACCCATACAGTTAAATAGTAGTAGGTGCAACAGGTCTGATAAATAAAAATCTACAATCATATTTAGATATGTTATCAATACAGGTAAATCCATATCAATTACAGAAGGAGTCATTACTGGGCACAAGGTGGGTGCTGCAAAAAGCACTTTTGGCTGACATCAAAGATTGAATCAATACTAATTTCATGAACTTTAATCGTACTTTGTCTTAGGAATGGGGGTCCATTCCTATCACGGAATTAGAAACCCAAAAGATATGGGGAAATTAAAAAAAGTGACTCACACATTCTGCATTGCACATCTCATGCATATGGACATCACATCCAAGACCAGGGTGGTCACACCTCTGCTGTACTCTACCCTTATTAAGCCACTATTTGAGTGCTTTGCTACCTTCTGTCTGTACCTCACCAGACACCTGCAGCAATTGGAGAAAACACAGGTTTGCATCTGGGAGAATCCTGGGCCTCTAAACATGACATACATGGAAAGGCTGAAAGACCTATCACTGTACTCAGTATCATGCAGGCTGCTAAGAGGTGACCTATGCCTGGCCTACAGAGCAGTCTCAGACCATGCCCTACTGAAAATGCTAGACACATGCAAATCAAATGGGACAAGAATTACTTACCCTAGGGTTCTTAACCTATGCTGTGACATTAACAGAGCATCCTGGGGAGACAAGTGTATTACCTAATGATTCACATTCCTCTGTAATTGGTTAAACCTTGACTACTGGTTGGATGATTGTAAAGTCTCCTCTGGGATCTCATCTATGTCCTTCATGGACAGGAGCAGTTGGTGGTGCACACAAAATTGCTCTGCTAACAATGACCATCTAACTATGCGCAATAAGTGAACTTCTGTTTTTACACAGCTAAGCTTCTAAACACCCTATGGCCATTAGGCTAGTACCCTCCTATGAACCTATGAAGCTATGACCCTATGCAAGCCACCCAAAATCTTGTCTCCCACATGGCCTGCTGATGTTTATTTATTTATTTATTTATTTTACATTTGTTGACTGGGCTGGTCCAGCTGGATATATTTCCTTTTTCAGTAGAGGCCCAGGGAGAAAAGCTCCATATATAAACAACCACCACCACACAAAAAATGTTTATAATAAACAAGAAAGGTATTACAGTTTAAATTCTGGGAAGACTATACGACACACTACAATAATACATCATACACCTACAGATCATTTTACAGTATAAATATCTAGGGCAGTCCCAAGACATTAATAGAATACATTTAAATCCTTGGTTATTCTAGTTTACTCCAGACAGTTACTATTTCCAAAGGGTTAGACAGTAACAGTAGAAAGAGGAAGAGCTATAAAGAAAATGGCAGGAATACTACCTTCAGGATACATTCATAGCCAAGTAGAAAAGATATGTAATTGGTGTCTAAGTAGTAGAGATAACTTATAGGTGCTACTAATTCAGAGGAGTAGACAGAAAAGAATGGAGGGAAGTAGGAAGTCAAGAGATGACAAAGAGAAATCCAGAGGATCAGTCTGGGTAACAGCAAGGGCATAGCCAGTGAGTTCTAAGGTGTTTCTTAAGACTTAAGAGAGGAAGGTATGGAAGTGAGGTAAGTTCAGATGGCAAGAGGTTCCATTGTTTTCCAACGGTATTTGAGAACAGTGAGTCACCAGCTAAGTTGTTAGACTTGGTGGTACTGGCTAGACGTTTATTGGAGGAGCATAAGGAATCAAGATTCCTATAGGGTGTAATAAGGTTGTTTAGTATTGGAGTATTGTTAGGTTGGTAAAATATCTTATGAACGATGGTAAGTTGGGAAAGTATCAGAAGGTTTTTTAGTTCCAGACAGTCTAGTTGGTGAAGGTTAAGACAGTGGTGAGTTCTATATGGGTTTCCAGTGGCAAATCTAGCAATACTATTATAGGAGTTGGCTAGTTTGGTAAGATTTTTTTTTAATATTAGTGTATATGGGTGCTGCATACAGAAGAGTTGAAATTAGATGGGAGTGGGCAATAGTCATTTTGACTGTTGGAGTTAAGAAAGGTTTTATCCTATATAGGGAGCCCAGTTTTTTATTAACAGTTTTAATAGTGTTATTAATGTGATTGTCAAAGGTGAGGTTATTATCAATTGTAATTCCTAATAGTTTGGTGGAAGAGTCAGGGGATATAAGGGTACCATTATTGGATTGAATGGAGAAATCTATGGGAGAGGACTTACTGTTTGTTGTAAACAGTAGTAGCTTTGTCTTTTTGGTGTTCAAAAGAAGGCAGCTTTAGAGAACCATGACTCTACTGTGTTGAAAGCTGTCTGGGTTAAATATTGAAGTTAAGATATAGAGTTGGCAGAGCATATGATAGTAGAATCATCAGCATATTGTATACAGGTGGTTTGAGGAATAGCTATTTGAAGGTCATTGATGAATAATGAGAAAAGAATGGAGCCTTGAGGGACTCCCAGGGATATAGGAAGGTGAGATGATAGTTGATTCTCCCAAAGAACTGCTTGCTGTCTATTACTAAGGTAAGACTTGAACCAGAGAATTGCTTTGGCGTCAAGAGAGAGGGATGACAGAGTTTTTATGAGTAAGAGATGGTTAACCATATCAAAGGCTTTAGACAGGTTGCGGAAGATTGCTGATGAGAGGGTGCTATTATTACAGTTATTATTAATGGTGTTGGTGAAGGATAGGAGAGCTGAGGTGGTACTATGAAAAGGCCTGAAGCCATGCTGACAGTTTGCTAGAATGTTATGTTGAAGTAAGTAGTTCATTAGCTGATAGTGAATACATTTTTCCTTAATCTTGGCTAATTGAGAAAGGAGAACTATAGGCCTGTAGTTAGAATAGTCATTAGAGTTACCTCCTTTGTGTAAGAGAATAATGTGGGAGATTTTCCAGAGATCTGGAATGGTTCATCCAGTTATGCTACGATTTATCAGGATGGATATAGGATAGGCAACTACTTTAACTGCTTGCTGAAGGTATTCAGATGGTAAGTTATTGTCAGAGGGGGTGCAAGGCTTAAGTTTGTGGACAAGTTTTTGGATGTAAGAGGTAGGAATAGGTTGTAGTTGGAATGTTGGCAGAGTATGAGGTGATTAGTTAGATCAGAGTTGTCTGTAGCTAGTTGATTGGCTAGAGTTTGTATGGTGTTTGTGAAGAAAGTGTTAAAGGCATTGGCAGTTTGATGGGAGGTATTGTTTTGTGACCCTAGAGGGGAAGGAGTGCTAGAGTAGTCTGGACAAAGGAGGTTATTCACGCTTGCCCAGAATTTTTGTGGATTATTGTGGTGAATTTGCTGCAGCTTGCAATAGTAGCTTTTTTTGTCAGAGAGAATAGCTTTTTTTGTAGCATTTCTCAACTGTCTGAAGGTTTGTTGATCTGTGGTATTTCTGGTTGCTCACCACTTAGCCCAGGATTTATTTCCAAGTAATATTTTTTGTCTGGTATCTTTTGAGTGCCAGGGGGCAGGTTTGGATTTTGTTCTAATAGATCGTTTAGGTGCATGCCTGTTGTGGATTGTTAAGAATTATTTGTTATTGAAATATATAGCAGCTTCTTCAAGAGGGAGAGTTTTTAGAGGGTTCCAGTCACAGGCACTAAGTTCCATTTGAAATAATGCAGGCTGAAATATTTTCTTGGTTCGAGAAGTCCTATAGTTGGGGGCATTGGTAATGTCATTCTTTTGTCTAATGATGTAAGTAAGCATGTGATCACTTACATCATCAGGCAAGGTCCCTACTTTATAAGTATGTTCTTGTTTATTGATTAATATCCAATCTAGTATAGTTTCTTTATTATTTGGTTTGTTAATTCTAGTGGTGGTGAGGATAGTTTGGTTAAAGCCACGCAGATTAATATGAGAAGAAAAATTATCTTTATTGATACTATTCCAGTCAGTATTGACAACTCCTAGAATAATAGTTTCTTGTGGGAAAGTAGTAGATATCCAACATAGGGTATCCTCCATTGTAGTAATGTTATTACCTGGGGGTAGGTAGATACAGATTCTATAAACTGCTTTGGTGGGATTGAGTTGAAATCTACTGATTAAGAGTTCAAATCTACTATTTTCAGGTGGGTTATAAGGTATAGAGGAGACGTGTAGTTCATTTCTGAACAGTAAGGCTCCTCCTCCTCCTTTACATTTTACTCTGTCGTGTCTCAGTATATTATACCCTGGTGGGATTATTTCATTATCCTTAGTTGTTGGGTTTTAACCAGGTTTCTGTAAGACAGAGGATATCAAAGGAGTGGCTATCTTGAAGGGCATGGAGATGGGCAACTTTGTTGTTAATACTGCGGATATTGAGATGACCTATTAGTAAGAAGTAAGAGAAACTGGTCTGGGTTTTAAGGGTGTTGGGAGAGGTACTAAGAATAGGTAAAGTAGAGAGATTAGAAGGGCCTGGGTTAGGGTAGATGTCACCATCTTTTATGGTGGGTGATTTTAGTACAAAAAGATGGTTAGAATTAAGGCTAGGTAGATATTTTAATTTTTTTTATTGTGGGCTGGTTTAATTTCATGGGTGTAAGTCAGTGATATTTAGGTAGCAAGTAGCTAGAAGTGGAGGTGATATTTATTTGGGGATGGGTAAGAGCATTGTTATATATAGATGTTTGTTTAGGAGAGTAGTTGAGGTAGTAGCAATTCACCTTTTTCAAAAGAGGTGAGGAGATAGGTAGTGGTGAGGATAGGTATAAAAGTGGCTGAGAGTATTACCAAGGATAGGATAGTTTTAGTTATTGTAGACATATTGCTTAGTAAATGTAAACTGTTTCTGCCAGGTAGGGCTAGGATGTAATAGTATCAGATAAGAAGTTAAGATAGGGTAGTCGAGAAGACATGGTTCTATCTTAGGACCACTACTATTCTCAGTCTTCACATATGGCCTCCATACCTCCACACAGCATGCATCTATAATTCAGTATGCAGATACTACCTTAATCTGTGCTGCACAAAACCTTCCCACCCTCCTGCAAACAATTCAACTTGCATTCTCTGACATTGAAAACTACCTTACCAAAGCCCAACTTATCCTCAATCCAAAGAACACTCAGCCTATGATTATAAACAGTTCTAACAAAAACACTAACAATCAATTCACCATGTACTCCACAAATGCTGCTCCAATTGCTCCAGTGGCACAGGCTAAGCTATTGGGAATAAACATAGACTCCCGCCTAAAATTTGATAATCATCTCAACTTGACTATTAAAAACGTACATGCCAAACTGGGGTCACTCTACCGTATCAAACCATTTCTTACCAACGACACAAGATCAGCCATTGCTCGCTCCCATCTTCTATCCACCCTACACTATGCATCTCCCATTCTGACTAATCTCAACAAAACTGAACTAAGCAAAATGGAAGCCTGCTATAACAGAATTACCTGCTTTGTTGACCGGGAAAGTCCTTTTGAGTCTATTAAGACACATTACAAACTAAATACCAACAAAATGGAAGCCTGCTATAACAGAATTGCCTGCTTTGTTGACCGGGAAAGTCCTTTTGAGTCTATTAAGACACATTACAAACTAAATACCAACACAACCCACAAACTTTGCTGCAAATTGCTCATATAGAACTCATCACTGTACTGCTTTGAGACAGCTCCACTGGCTTGAACTGCCCAACCTCCTAACTTACAATCAGCTCTGCCTCTGTCATTCTATCTATTACCTCCCCAATAAGTGTCCTGCCCTCAAAAACCTAGTACAACATCACTCAGCCAAAAGGCCTCTTAGATCATCAAGCAAACTACTACTAGAAGTCACCAACAGCTACAATAGCTTTGGAGATGGACTATATAGTAGTTCAGTGGCTAAAAAATAGAACTCTGTCCCCACTAGCATTCAAAACACATAATCCAAAACCTCCTTTAAAGACCACATCAGGCAACATCTCAAGCAAAGTTGGCAGTGCCATGATTGCTCCCCAGCCTAGTGAAAGTGGATAAGATATACATACTAAATCTAGAGCACTTGATAATAGTTTTCAATCTTACTCACAAACACTGGCTAATCTACAATGTATGTACTGTACCTGTGTACTATGTATGTATTCTACCTATGTTCCAAATTTCAGCTGTACACCACAAATCTATTAATTATCTTTATTTTTAAAATTAATATTTTTTTGTTTGTTCTCTCCACTGTAACTGTTTATGTGCCGCATACCACTGTAAAAACATGTCTCTTGTAATTTGTGTGTATATTGATCATGTCTAAATAACTAAATGTGTTTGTAATTTTTCTTTGTGAAGCTTTTCTCCCCAGGCTTCTGCTGAAAAAAGGCCTTTTCGGCTCAGTCAGACACCCCTGGTTAACGAATGTAAAATAAAAAATAAAAATAAATAAAATATATGTCCATTTTCAGCGGAGGCCCGGGGAGAAAAGCTCCAAAGACAAATAACAAGAAATATATAAACATATTATAATGACTTTTTAAATGAATAAAAATTAACAGTGAACTGTTAAGACACATTAAAACACATTTATAAACCGATTATAAAAACAGTACATTCCTAGAACAAACAAACTAGGGTAGGGTAGTGATTTTTAGCCTAGGCAAAATCCTAGGTTATTATAAAACAACTTAAAATGCATGGCAACAGGACTAGTAACTTTTTCCATTTTTATGTCTCTAATGTGCTCCTGCAGTCTTAGTTTAAAACTTATCTTAGTTTCACCTATGTAAAAAAGACTGCAGGAGCATCTGAGAACATAAATAATATTAGATGTTATTTAAGTAAAATGTCCTTAGGACTAAAGGGAACACCATTGATATGACTAAAGAAATTAACAACATTTTGCATGCTGAGCATCTAATACAACCACTAGTACCCAGTATGCCTAAAATGCTATAGTTTATTAGAAAAAAAACTTACTTTTCTTAAATATTGTTTTTGTATAATAGCAGCAGGTGTTCTTCTGCATTGTTTCTGGACTCTGCCCTTTGATGATGAACTGCGCATGTGTATGGGACTTTCGTTCCCAGGCTAATACAGTACATCAATTCTTTAGAAAGCAAGCAACAGAGAAAGGACAATCTCTTTTGCTGTTTCTTTGAAAAAAAAAATTGTAACCTGCGGACAGTTTAGAAATATGAGAGAGAGCAAAATACAAGGAAAATCAGGCATGTGTGTTTAGTCTACAGAACATACCTGATTTTCCTTGTATGTTCTGTGGTCTCATACTTACCTCCAGTGTTGGCCTTGGGTCAACTACTGCTCTAGGCAAAAGTGCTCCACAATGCCCCCCACACCACCTGGTGCCTCTGTCCTGGTCTACTTACACCATTCAAATTACTTTTTTCTTCATTTTTCTCACAAGTTGTTTTACTCTTCAGTTTTTCCTGTTTTCATTCAACACATTATAATGAAGCCATTTCTTTACTACAAAAAAAAAATTAAGCAAACAAATACTGGAAAAGCGTCCTTACTAGAACGGCACCCAAGGCGGCCACCTAGTTGGCCTATGTCTAAGGCTGGTTATGCGTACCTCTCATCTTTTTATTTGAAGAAATGTGGACAAAGAATAATTATGCATTGTCTGAAGGAAAGAAAGTCCAAAACTGAAATGCCTGTCATTACTTAGTAACTTTGTTCCTCAATGATTTGTCGGAAAACCACAAATTTTATGAGGAACAAAGTCACTAAATAATGACATGCTTTTCAGATTCAGACTCTTTCCTTCAGACTAATGCTTGTGTATGACATACCAAAACAAAAAAAAAGTATGTCTGCCCAGTGATACTTTAGTGACCAGACTTTTGCTCTTGGTATATGCTCGATTTACAATGGGCTGACCAATCACTGTGCTCCTTTTTAATGGCCAGTCATTGTATAATTATAAATAATAATAATAATTTTGATGCAAAGTTCTGAAACTTTTTAGATAGTAGTGGATTGAGTGACCCAACAGATGGCAAGATTAAACTTTGTTACTTAAATCAGTTAGTCAAACTACCAAGTATGTACTGGAAGGTTTTTGTTACTCTATATAAAATCTGTAAGTTTAGCAAAATAACTTTTTCAGTTTGTTGGAGATGCAGTAATGATGTATAAAAGCTGATTGGATACACATGCTTATGGACTGTAAAAAATTAAATGTACATTGGGAAGAGATAAGTATGTTTTTTAAGGGGTTATGGTCTGATAATTGTTTTTTAAATAGATCAGTAATACTAATGAATGTTCCACTGCCTGTATCTGCAAAAGCCAAAGAGAAAAAATATTTTGGGCTGTCTTAGCAGTTGCTAGAAAAGTTACTACAAAAAACTGGAAACTGAACTCATTTCCTACATTCAAAAGATTTTTAAATATAAGAGCAATACTATGTAAAACTGAAAAAGAAGTGTTCAGAATGAGATCTATAAATCATACTAAGATTTTTAATGGTTGGGTTAACCTTGAACTGTTGCTATTGAAATACCAAAATTCGTAATGCGTTAATTATATAAGATTATCTTGATTGTTTAATGTACTCGTATCATTGTATAACAATATGTGATGTTAAATTTCTTCCTCTCTGTGCATATATTGTAAATATGTTAAATTTCTTAAAAAAATATGTGTTGCACATAAAATGAATGTGTTGCAGTCTCCTTGTCCATTGCTGTTTAGGATATAATGATATATGACGTATTATCATTAGGCATCAAGTCTGTCACTGTGCCATTTCTCACTCATTTGGACAATTAAACTGTGGCTGGTAGGTATCTGATGTACCTTTGTATATGGTTCTGAACTCAGGTAAAGGGCAAAAGAAGGTTGTGTTGCCTGACTGTAGGTATAATGCTTACAGTGTTTTACAATCCTGGACATTAGTTCATGCCAAGGGGAATGCACATTCACACGTCACAACTGTCCAGATGTTTGCAAAATGTCCAGATTTTTTTAATCATATTTTTTGTTCCTCATAAAATTTGTGTTTTTCTAGCAAGTCACTGAAGATGAAAGTCACTAAATAATGATATACATTTGAGTTTCAGACTTCATATCCTTAAGAAAATGGATGCTAACACAAATTATGTTATTCTAGCAACTTTCTAAGTTTATAAGAGAACTATTTAAAATCTGTCCCTATTTTTGGACCTTTGTCCAGTCATCATTTTAGTCTTTTTACAGATTTCTTGTGGTAAGAGGTTAAGAGTTATGTCCAAACTGGACACAGTGGCTGACACACTAGTTATGTTTCTGTGAAAGAACATTTCTGGGAAGTTCAGATCATGGTTTGGATTGTTGGGAACAAAGGACAAATTTTGGTGATAGAGAAGAATTATATTTGTATGTTTATATTTTCATGGGGCAGAAAGCCATTGCCTTTTGTGAGAGAAAAATATGATGCCTATGAAATTATTTATATTATGATGGCACATTGCAATTTTTGCAAGTCAGTGGGGAACTTGTTTTTGGCATTGCATACAAAATGTTTTTGCCATGGTTAATTCTTAGTTTTCCTTGCCCATTTTATAAACTTGGACAAAATGGACATATAATAAATTCCTAGGGAGATACTAGGCTAGTTGCCCTTGCGAGCCATTTTAAGCCTAGCCAATTTCCCAAAGATAAGAACCAAACTCTGTGCCTTGTGTCTGTGAGGTAAACACCTTAAATGTTATGTTAACCCCCAACCCTTGGATAGGCAAAGAAGAAGTAGTACAAAAGCAGGACTACATGGGTATACTTCTATTCAATGTTCATAACCAAAGAGGAGGAAGATTTCCAGAAATTATAACTGGGCAAGGAAAGGGGGCTAGGTGGGATTTTTTCATGGAGAAATAATAATAATAAAAATAATAATACAGTCAATATCTTTAACAAATCATGGAAGTAGTGTCAGAGTAATAGAAGACTGATGAGATTCTCTTACGTCATTGAAAAATCAATTGTTGTGAAAATCATGGAGTCACTGCTGCTGTGAATACTTTTACAGTTTCTGAAAGCCAGTGGCACACAAGTCAAAAGGCATCATATGTTCTCCATAATAAAATAATTCCAGACAAACCTAAAGATTCATTTGACTAGGTATAGATGGTATTAGATAGGCCAGAAACAGCTGAAACCATGGTCTGTGTCTGCCTAAAATTCATCAGGTACTTAACACTAGCACATACGATGATAGTGAATATGTTAGACAGACATGGAATGCGTCTTATAGTACTGGTAAGAATATTAACAGAATAATGGTAAATAGACTTCAAACAGAGAAAATGATGGCTAACAGTGAACACAGCCAAATTAGTAGCCATTTGAAATGTTGGGACCAGCTAGAGTGAGTCACCAAACATGGAGAATGAATGGCCAAAAAAAAAGACATGCACATACTAAGTCCAAGATGGCCATTTCACAGAATATTCCCTATTCTCCAAGGTATGGCTATCTTGGATTTAGTATACATAAGTTTGGTACATCAAGGCATTCCTCCCAAAAAAAAAAAAGTGTAAAAGAGAAAATGTTCAATACTTTCTTTTTTTGGTCTTTTTTTTTGGGGGGGGGGCTTGTAGGCGCTTAGTATTTTGAGTGCAGACATCTCAATAGTGAGCCAATACTAGGCCAGTAGGCTCAAATATGTGTTTAAGTAACATTGTGGAAAGTCTGTTTTTTTTAAGTATTCCATTTTGCTGCAGATTTAGTTTTACAACTTTGGTGATAAAGAGGGAGGTATTGAAAAGAACACAAAGAAGAGGAACAACAAATGGCTATTTAAATTAAATGTCCATGAATGACAAAGCTGAACTTATCCTCAAACCAAAACCTCTGTAAGGATGGCAGGTGTATAGGCTCAAACAACAAAGTCAAAAACAAAAACAAAAACAGACAGCACTCAACTGGAGCAAATATCTGATTTTAATGTACAAAAACAGACTGGTTTTGGCCAAAAGCCTTTTTCAATGTAAACACATCAGTACAGTCCCCTTCTTATATACCATCGCATATTGAGATAATTATATCTCATTAAACAATTTTTACAAATGTTCATTAAGACCAGGTGGAAACAATCCCCCCAAATTTTACTATCCAAGAATTCTCTTTTTTATTTAAAACATTATGCCAGCCACCTTTCATTGATCTATGTCCCAACACCCAGACAATAATAATAAATTTAAACATTGCTATACAAACTACCATATATGGTACACAAGTGGTGGGTTGTTATCCTTGAGGCTACTGTTCTTTTTGTAAATTTATATGTTCAACCAAGGAATTTTCAAGCATAAATACATCTAGGGTTTTTTCTATCAGAATGTCAGGTAATTGTAATAGTGATTGGGCGATTTATCTGGCTATCTGCTCTTGCACAGCCTTTTATATAGGACAAACTTCTAGACCATTAAAATTGCATATTTCAGAACATATTAGTAGCATTATAAATAAATATCTGGCTAATGCCTTGTATAAACATACCATTATACACAAAACAGCATTGTTTAAATGTATTATTATTGACAGGGTGTTGGGACATAGATAATTGAAAGTGGCTGGCATTATGTTTTAAATAAAAAAGAGAAGTCTTGGATAGTAAAATTGGGAGTATTGTTTCCACCTGGTCTTAATGAACATTTGTAATAATTGTTTAATGAGATATAATTATCTCAATATGTGAGGGTATATAAGAAGGGGAATGTACTGATATACTTTACATTTAAAAAGGCCTGTGGGCCAAAACCAGTCTGTTTTTGTACATTAAAATCAGATATTTGCTCCAGTTGAGTGCTGGCTGTTTTTGTTGTTTTCAACTTTGCTGTTTGAGCCTATGCACCTACCGTCCTTGCAGAGGTTTTGGTTTGGGGATTTCCTTTGTTGCAGTCTGCTGGTGGCGTTTGCTGGAGCGTCTACTTCTTATCCAGTTGGGGCTATCTTTCCAGTCATTTTTGGATCTATTTTACTGACATTCTTTTATTTTTGGAAAATTTCTAATAAGGAATGGAATAATTTGAGAACTGGTAAACTTTCCTGGGTTTTGTGAGTATCGTTTACAGTGGAGGCACCATTTTCTAATGCCTCATCATGGAAACGAGTCATTTTTTACAGTGGACAGAAGTAAGGTACGTATTTTGGCATTCGGGACATTTCTTTTTCACTTGGCAAATAATGGGGAATTTGGCTATACATCATTCGAGCCTATGAGGATTTTTTGACTGTTTGGACTGCTTGGATTTGTGATGGATGCCATTTTTGTATATGTGTATCCGTTTCAAAAGGACAAGTTTGGAGTTAACTTATTTTCTTTGAAATATATTTATTACTGTGGGGTTTTACACTATATAAGGGTTGTTGGGTTTCTATACTGTAAGTTGTTTTTTTCTTTTTTGTAAACAACATCATTTATATGAGGTTAGAATATTTTTCACTATGTGGATGTATGTTTACAGTGGTTAGATATAATATTAAGAAAGCGTATAAGTATGTTTTTTGTTCATAAAAGAAGGCTCCCTGTTAGTTTATTTCATATTTAAAATGTTTCTCCTTATATAGGGGGAAGGTATGTTTTAAACATTTGGTTCATGCTATAATAGAGAAGTTTTTGGAACATTGGTATCGTGAATTACATTTTCGACTAAAGTGTTGGGCATATTGGGAAGGCCAGAAGAGGTGAATACCGTCGGTTCTTCGGAAGCTGTGAACGGGTTAATGGAAGAGGTGAATACTATCCTGTTAGCTTTAAACTAACGTTCAACTAATTTTTTGAATATATGGATATGAACTTTAAATGTATTTTTTTTTTTTTAAACGATAAATGAATGCATTTAAAACTTGGTGAGCTATTGGTTACACTTATGGAACTAATGTTTTGAAAATATATGCATTAATAATAACTGTTAAAATATATGTTTAAGACATGAATATACAGGATAATTTCATATTTATGCTCTGTTGTTTTAAATAAGAATTATATTAACATCAGTTATTGGTCTTTAGAACCTATATATGGGCATAAACATAGTGAATTGTGAACAATTTATTTATAATTTGCAAGCATGGATCTAATGGCTATTTTGAAGGGGCTGTCAGTAGATAAAGAAGACATCCAGGTTTTTGGGATGGGGAGTATAAATGTAATGAACAGTCAGACAGCTAATAATTCAGACCAAACTTGTATGTCTTTGTTTGACCAGCTTATTAGACACATGAAAAAAATTAAGATTGTTTGTGTGGCATTTAAGACTCTTTAAGGCCTATTTAGATAAAAAAATTACTCCTAGGGGCCTTAGAGTTCATATCAAATCCTTAGTTAGTCAAGCGGATGATATATTATTGTCATCTTGGGCAGAAATTCAACAAAAAACTACTTTACAGTTTGTAAAGACATTACATGATTTCTATGAATGAAAACTAGATTCATATATACCAGAAGTTGCTCAAATATGTGAAAAAGTTAAGTCCTTTGAGGTTTCTGTTATTTATAAAGAATGTTTCAATAAATTGAGAGAAGAATTACTTCTCTTTGAACAAAGTTTAAAAGAAAGAAAGATTGATAAATTTAACAGATACTCAAGGGTCTACCATTTAGGTAAGCCCTTTGAGTTTACTAAAAATGGTAACCAAGGCAAAAATGTTAGACTTTCTCAGAAGGAATTTAAGTCTACTGGGCATAACAGAAAAAGAAATAAGTCTATTTTGAAAAAATCTATGAGTGATACCTCAGAAGAAGACTCATCATGTACAGATATAGAGGTAGTTAAACAGCAAATGCCACCAGTTACCAAAAATCTTGTATGGGAATGCAAGATAATATGTTTATTGAATTCTGACATGGCCCCTTTACCTTTAGGGAAAGAAGGAAGGAGGGATAGGAAACATAAGTCCAAAAATAGGGATCGATGGATCCCTGGAAGCCATGCTGAATTTTCTGAAACCCAGATAGTGTCTCCCAGTAATGTGATTAACATCTCTTCCGAGGTTTTTTCAGAATCTGAATATTTGATGCTGAGCAAGGGCCTTAATTTCATTCCTGGGTTTTTTGTTCCTGAGGATGTCTTTGTGGAAGATTTATATGCTTTTTGCAGACTACATAATCTGAAACTATATTTTCAGAATGAGGAATCTGTTAGTGAAAATAGTGGCTTTAAGTTTTATAAATCAACATTTATTCCACCTATGAATAAGAATGTAGAAATATTTCAGAAATGTGTACTTAAGGACCGACATTTTAGGTATAATGGTCCACAACATGCTCCTCCTTCTAACATATCTAGCGAAGAAAGGAATGCTTTGATACAGCTGAAAAATAACAAAAATATAGTTATTGTTTGAGTTGACAAAGGTAGAGTAACTGTGATTATGGATAAAACTTTATATATCACTGAAGCTAATAAACAGCTGCAAGATAATAGATTCTATGCATGTATGTCTCAAGATCCTACTTCTGTTTTTAAAAAAGAAATTGCTATGTTTCTTGAGTCTGCTGTTAGTGAGGGGATTATTGATAAATGTACAATGTTTCATTTGAAGGTCAAAAATCCTTCTTCTCAATATTTTTATCTTCTCCCCAAAATACACAAGGACATGCAGCAACCTCCAGGTTGACCAATTGTATCCGATCAGAGTTCCTTACTGAACCTTTGTCTGCTTATCTGATGGTTTATTTGAAGCCGATGTTAGCAGGAGTGAGAGCAAGAATAAAAGACACTACTGAATTTTTGCATATTATTTATGATGCCCAACTAGAATCTACATGGTTATTATGTACTTTAGATGTTATGTCTTTATATACCAGTATTCCTCACTGGGCTGGTTTTTGTGCTTTAGAATATTGGCTAAATAAAATGGCTTTATATAGCCCTGGATTCAATACTTTCTTGTTATGCCTAATGGAGCATGTGTTATCCAAAAATGTTTTTTTCTTCAATACCAAATGTTTTCTGCAACTGAGGGATACAGCTATGGGTGCATCGTTTACACCGATATATGCTGACCTCTTTATGCGGTATTTGGAACAGATAATAATTTATGACATAGATCATAATATTTTTCTTGGCGAGATTGATATCTGGTGTAGGTTTTGGGATGACTGCTGGATGGTGTGGAAGTCAGATGTGGTATATTTACAGGAATTTGTTCAATATTTGAATGAAAACAAATGGGGTATGAGGTTTACAGTAAACTATGATAATACAGCCATTTCTTTTTTAGATGTCAAGGTGTCCAAACAATCTGATGGCTCTTTGTCTAGTACATTATATAGAAAAACCCATCATTCTAATACTTTACTGCATGCATCTAGTTGTCATCCTAAACATATAACAGCGAATATACCTAAATCACAGTTTATGAGAATACATAGAATTTGTTCCAATACTGAATATAGACATTTTGATAATGACCTTATAGGTCATTTTGTTGAACGTGGTTATCCATTAGCACAGGTTAGGCAGACAAGTAGGGAAGTACAATCATATTTTAGAAGAGAGCATTTGAAATATAAAGATAAGGGCCCTTGCTCTAGCAACAAAATCAGATTCAGTATCACTTATGGTAGAAACATTCATAGATTTTTGGATATGATGCAACAATGGGACATTCTATTAACAGATGGCAGGTTAGGTGAGTTGTTAAGCCAGAGATGCCCTTTTTCTTTTAGAAAGGGAAAAACTTTAAGTAGTTATTTTAGTCATTATAAACATTGTTCACCCTTGATAAACTCTATACAAACTACCATAGATGATACACAAGTGGTGGGTTGTTATCCTTGTGGCCATTGTTCTTTTTTTAAATTTATATGTTCAACCAAGGAATTTTCAAGCATAAATACATCTAGGGTTTTTTTCTGTCAGAATGTTTGGTAACTGTAATAGTGATTGGGCTATTTATCTGGCTATCTGCTCTTGCACAGCCTTTTATATAGGGCAAACTTCTAGACCACTAAAATTGCATATTTCAAAACATATGAGTAGCATTAGAAATAAATATGTGGCTAATGCCTTATTATACACAAAACAGCGATGTTTAAATGTATTATTATTGACAGGGTGTTGGGACATAGATCAATGAAAAGTGGCTGGCATAATGTTTTAAATAAAAAAGCAAAGTCTTGGAGAGTAAAACTGAGGGGATTGTTTCCACCTGGTCTTAATGAACATTTGTAATAATTGTTTAATGAGATATAATTATATCAATGTGTGATGGCATATAAGAAGGGGAATATACTGATTTGTTTTACACTGAAAAAGGCCTGTGGGCCAAAACCGGTCTGTTTTTGTACATTAAAATCAGATATTTGCTCCAGTTGAGTGCTGGCTGTTTTTTTGTTTTTGACAAAGCTGAACTTATCACACATACTAAATTACTGGGCATATGTGGAGATGAGAACCTAAAATGTGATACACATGCATCCAAAATATAGTGACAAAAAATTACACCAAAAACTACTACATCCTCTCTCTATAGGCAGACCCTTCCTCTCAGACACTATTAACACATCACCTCTTCTCTCCTCTTGCCTATTCCAATATATTCTGCACTCTTCCTTAACAATATTCAACTGACCATGCTAAACATACTTGAGTAATGTTACTACAAAATATCACGATTCACTGCCGACCTTTCAAACACAGCCCCCCATTGTACTGCCCTAAGGGAATTACAGTGGCTGGAATTCCTTCATTATCTAACCTACTCACAACTTCTACAAATCCCTAACATTGTGTACAAACTAAACAACTGTCCACCCATCTGCAATATGATATAAATACATAACCCTTCCAGACCAGTATGTTTATCAGACAAATACCTTTTACGTGTATCCAAACTCATTCATTGTGTTTGCAAATCACTACTGTCCCACCACCTCATTAAATCCGGGAACTCCATCCCATTATTCAGTACTACAGGAACACTCCTTAAAATCATTTAAAACTCAACAAAAGTCCTACCTACTCATTTGCCAGTTCTGTACATGTGATCCTCCTGATAATCTCCAAACCCTTGCTATCTGTCACCACTCTTTTATATAACTTGCCATATTAGAGCAGTTATTTCACATGTCTCCCTATCTGGCTATCATCCTCTTCACTACTATCTCTGCCTTCACAATACTCCCTCATCATCATCATCAGCCCCCTTTTTACCGTTTTTCTACATGGGGTCAGGGTATCATGTTAACTGTTGCCAACTCTCTCAATTCAGTGCCACACTCCTGCCTTTTTCAACACTCATGCCTGACTGTCACAGATCTTCTTTCACACAATCCATCCTCCTCTTCGCTGGACATCATCGCTTTCTTTACATTCTTCCTGTCTGTCCCAATTCTCCTTCACCAGATTGTCCTCTGCTTTTCTACATGTGCCCAAACCACTGTAATCTGTTGTCTTTGATCTTTCCTGCAATTGGTGCTACTTTGGCTTCTGCTCTTATGTCCTCATTTCTTCATCTGTCCCACAGTGTGCATCCTATCACCTTTCTCAGGCACTTCATTTCCATCACCTCTAGCTTCTTCAACTGTTCTGCCTTTACTGCCCAGGTTTCTGTACCAAACAGTAGTACTGGTTGCACCACTGTCTTGTACACCTTACTTTTCAGCTTTTCTGATATTCTTCTCTCATAGACTACACCTGATACTCTATGCCAGATTCTAGCTTTGACCTCTTCATTCAGACTACCCTTCTCCTCAACTACATTCAGACTACCCTTCTCCTCAACTACCCCTCCCAGATACTTGAAACTGTTTACCTGTTCCACTGTCTTCCCTTCTGTCTCTTTTCACAGCTTCTTCTGATTTTCCCAATTTGCTGCCATTGCCAACATCTTATCTGTGCTTAGTTTCATCCCGTGTGCCTTCAGATTTGCATTCCATTCTCCTATCCATTGCTGAAGTTCTAGCTCAGAATCTGCCTGTACTACCACATCATCTGCATATAGCAGCTTTGTTGATCCGTCCCCTCCAACCTGTTTGCTAAAGTAGTCCATCACCAATATGAACAGCAGTGGGCTCTTTGCTGAACCCTGATGTACACCCACTCCCACTGGGAACCCCTCTCTGAGGCCGAACACTGTTCCTACTTGAATCATTGGGCCCTTGTACATAGCCTGCACTAATTCTACCAATGTTTCTGGGACTTCAAACCACTGCAATACTGCCCAGATCAGCTTTCTTGGGACCTTGTCATATGCTTTCTCCAAGTCTAGGAATGCCCAGTTGGACTCTCTCCTCATCTCTAGCTTCCTCTCAAGTATCTGTCTCAGCACAAACATCAGGTTAGTTGTGCTGCATCCTGATCTGAATCCAAACTGCTCATCTCCCATCTTACATTCTGCTACTCTGCATGTCCATTTATCAATCACCTTCTTCAAAACTCTCATGCAATGTGATAGGAATTTGATGCTTCTGTACTGTGGATGCCCCCTTTGTTCTTGTACACTGGCAGGAGTATGCTTATTCTCCAGTCATCTGGAATACGCCTTTCTCTCCACACTGCTATTAGTACCCTCAGGAGCCATTTCTCCTCTATCTCACCCAACATCTTTATCATATCTGCTGTGACATCTGCTTTCGCTGACTTCATCTTCCTTAGTGCTGTTCCTACCTCTTCGAGGGTGGGCTCCTCTTCTTCTCTCATTGTAGGCTGTTTCTGGGGAAGGGGTTTTCTTCATTCAGAAGCTGCTAGAAATACTCCTTCCATCTGCCTTTGATGTCCTCTGGACTGGTAAGCAGATTGTTGCTGGCATCCCTTATGAAGCGTGTCTGACTATCTTCGTTATCTTTCTGTCTTTGCCTTGCAACCTGATATAGTTTCTTTGTGCCCCTTACTAAGTCACTTTCCAGACGTTGGTAGAGTGCCTCCAATGTCCTATTCTTTGCTATTGCAACTTTTTTCTTAGCTTCTTTGTTAGCCAACCAGTAGTCCTTCCTAGCCTAGTCAGTCTTTTCTGTCCCCCTGCTCTTTCTTTTGATGACTTCCTGGACTTCTGCATTCCACCACCAGCTTTCCTTATGTACCTTATTTCCATATCTGGCTCGGCCACATATCTTTTCTGTAGTCCTAACACATGCTGTTATTAGGCACTGCCATTCTTCCTCACCCTATTTCATCTTCTTGGGGTGCTAGAGCCCTAAGTAATGCCATGAACTGTTGTCAACTTTCGTCTTCAGCGTGGTCTATGTTGACCTTAGAGACTTCTCTGACCACTGCTTACAGCTGATTGTGGTAACTAGTGGTTTACGCTGTGGGCCAACTGGTTTTGCAATCATGGATTCTACTCTGGTTCAAAGTCTACCTGAGTTACATGTTGACTCTTGTATGTAATCTTGTGACTGTTTGTCTCTCCATATCATCATGTCATCCACTTCCAAGCTGCATCCTGTCAGTGAACCTATACTGATTGTGGTAACTAGTGGTTTACGCTGTGGGCCAACTGGCTTTGCAATCATGGATTCTACTCTGGTGCAAAGTCTACCTGAGTTACATGTTGACTCTTGTATGTAATCTTGTGACTGCTTGTCTCTCCATATCATCATGTCATCCACTTCCAAGCTGCATCCTGTCAGTGAACCTATACTGATTGTGGTAACTAGTGGTTTACGCTGTGGGCCAACTGGCTTTGCAATCATGGATTCTACTGTGGTGCAAAGTCTACCTGAGTTACATGCTGACTCTTGTATGTGATCTTGTGACTGTTTGTCTCTCCATATCATCATGTCATCCACTTCCAAGCTGCATCCTGTCAGTGAACCTATATTAAGCATAGCAATTCCAAGTTCATGTTTGGCAGGTTGGGTATTGACCCAGGGATTCTGGGCTTTATGGCAGGCACCTACTGGCCAATAGGGGCACATATACATATACCCCTCCCATTCCCCTGGCGTGGGTCAGGGTAGGCCAGGTCCTCAACCTATCCATGCCCATTTGTGGGCAAATCTTTTACACTGTCAAGTGGCTTGCCCTGTCACAGTGCACAGTCTGTGATCCATGTTCTCCTATCTTGAGGATACTGCGCACCACAGTAAATGCCCAAAGCGGTTGGTCTGTACAACTCTTCCCCCTATAGGGTACCATGTAGAGTCTGTGCTGCTGCCCAAAGCTCTGTTCATTGGTGGGTTTTTTGGACATGGGAGAAACCCCACAATGACACAGGAGAACATGCAATCTCCAAACAGGCATTGGTTGGAGGTCAGGATCGAACCTTGTACCATGTGCATGGGAGGTAAAGACCTTAACCACTAAGCCATAAGCCATCTCCCTCTTTATCCTATAATTACCTCACAGTCCCCATCCTATAATTACCTCACAGTCCCCTACTCAGTACCTATTTATAGCTGATTCTATTTGAAAGTAACTAGACTCTTGATATTAAATAATATTTCACTGTATTCTTGTTTTAAGCATGTTTTTCATTAACTATTCTATGTATGTACATTTGTTATTTTTGATTAATTGTCACATCATTACTATTATATATCTATATATATATGTATGTGTGTATGCACCTTTATTGTGTAACTCAAACAAACCTATAATATAGATAATACTGCAAAGGGAGGTGCTGACACAGCTGAGTATGTAGAAGATAATGGAAAAGGGTGGCATCACACACATGCAGGAGTGACAGTGGTACCTCTGGGAGGAAGTGGAAGTGAGTGTGGCAGCTGGTGGCACTGCAGGCTGTGATCCTGCTGGTGATGCTGTAATATCCTCTAGTGGTGGTGTGACAGGCCTGGAAGGTGTAAGTAGTCTGCCACAGCCAGATCCAGCACTAGGTGACCTACTTAGCTGCCTATGGCCTGTGTTGACTTGGGGTGGCCTAGCCTTGCTTTAAAAAAAAAAACATTTCTCTAGATAAAGCAAGCCCCAGCTCCCTTCAGGAAAAACCAGCAGGGCTTTAGGCCCTCATAGGATACCTTAAGACACAAACCTCAGCATCACCATCCTTGGGAAATTTGATTAGAAGACACCAAGTAAGAAACTACAGTAGATTTCAACAGTCAAGCAAGTAAGTACATCTATCTTTCTAGTAGACAGATGCACAGCAGCCTTTGAAGTGAATGTAGTTTGATTTAGGAGCAGCTAGCTAAGTAAGAAACAACAGGGAGGGAGGTGTGTATGTAATGCCCCATTTAGAGGGGCTGTATATTTAAGTGACTTTTCTCAGATTCAAACCCTGAACCTTAATTGTTGGCAAGCAAATGCGTTAAACCTCTATACTGACTGCCAGGTTACCTTTGACTTACATTTTTTTTTGTTTTTTTGTAAATCTCTGAGGATTACTCTGTTAATGTCTGTCATACAGTTTCATAGCTGTGTTATTCAGTATCAGTGGGTAATAGGTAGCACACTTACCTTTGGTTCAGAAGGCTATGGGTACTTTTCCCCAACAGGTAGATCAATTGTTGACACTACTGTTTAACATAAGGAAGGGAGTGTGCTGAACACCTTTGGATGAGATGCCTAGTAGTTTGTTGGTTATTGCATATCACCAATGCAACAAAGATAATTTACTCTTCAATGGCAATGGGCACTGAATTGGCAGACGATGCACTGAAATACAAAGCCATTTGCAAGCAGCAGCCTCTTCATTAGTCATTTGCAGTTATCTTTAATGTGGAATTATTCAGATTACTTTTACTTCTGCAGAGATCGTGCATATTGATCATAATCAATATCAGCCGTTTATGAAGGCATCAGTTTGAGTGGCCTTTTACTGTAGAAATGTTCTGAAATGGTGTTGTTGTTATTATTGTTTCATATGTTTTGTTTTGCTGCTTGCTAGAAAAATGTTAAAAACAATACAAGTGGTGCTATACAAAACCATGAATATGATTTAACATCAGGAAGGTGAATCAAAGACCAAATGCATTTATGAATGGTCCTAAAAATGTGTGCTAGGGCCTATGGTCTGAAAACAGCCCAAAGGTACACTTAATCCATCACTAGCTAGATACATTTTCTATGTATGTAGATTTCAATGTAGTTTCAATAAATGTGAGTTTCAAGGGCCTAGTAGTTTACTGTTGCTCATGCTGTCTGGTTTCATTGTTAGACTATAAGGTACACTTAATCTGCCACTGGACAGATGCATTTTCTATGAAAGTGGTTTCAGTGCAGTTTCAATGAATGTGAGTTTCAACAGTAGGGAAGTTTACTGTTGCTCATGCTAAGTCTGTTTTCACTGTGAAACTGTATTGTTTTGTTTGTCAAATAGCTATCAACGTTCATGCTATAAAATTTGAAATAAGTTTTAAATTAAATTCAAATATCTGTTATCATTGTCCAAGTAAAGAAGAAAATAGTGTGCACAATGACAGTTTTGAACAGTGTTTATGGTAACTTTAGGGAAAATGTCAAGTAATGGGACACTGGAATGTCCCATTACTTGACTTTAGGGTGTGGGGCAACACAATCCATTATCCTGCTTGGGGGCCCCATCCAATTATAACAATGGTACGCCTGTCTGCAATTGTAGTGGGACTTGAATCCTCAGGTGTCATCGTGTGGACAATTCAAGGTATTCCAATTACAGGAAGAACTGAAGCAGCACTGAAACTAAAGGCTTCAGGAGAAATACACAGCATTTGGGAGTCATGCATTTGCAGAATGAAAGAATAAAGGAAGAAAAAGATCATATAACCCTGACAAGATCTGAACTCATGACTTTCCTTCTGAGCTACAGCAGTAGAGAAACAAATGCACTCTGGGCAGCACACAGTAGTTGGGTGTCACGAACATGCAGAATGAAAGAAAAAGAGAGTCAACAGCAGTTCACAACACCACCTTTGGGGTCTAGCCTATCATCCACAGGCATAGTTGGCATTGTAATATTTTGCAAGGAGAAGTCCTCAAATCTTGACAGTTGTACACTATGTTTATGTATCAAGTGGTGCAAAATTCTCTGTTCATGTGTGTGCAGTCATGCTGGCCAAGGTCACCATATGTAGTGCATATAGTAGTTGTACTCAGTAGTTTAGCTTATGAAACAGGCAGCCTGCCTCTGACCTATATGAAGAGGAGTGCCAGTTCCCATGAGTAGTCCTCTTTATGTTCCACTGTGCACAGTATGACTGCAATAGATAAGTGACTTTGAAACTAGATGGACATGTGTGACGTACATACCTCTCAATCTCAAAGACCAAGAAATCCGGACAAAGCCATATATAATGTGGGGGACAAAGCACCAAAAATAGGGAGATTTTTTTAATATTGCTCTTGCAAACTTAGAAAGTTGATGGAATAACAGATTGTGCATTACCATGAATTTTCTGAAGAGTTTGAACTTGAAGTCTATAACTCAAATGACTGTCATTATTTTCTAACTTCAATCCTCAATAATTTGCCAGAAAACTAAAATTTTATGAGGGATAGACCTAAAATATGAGGCAAAAATCTGGACATTCTATGAAAATCTGGACAGTTGAGAGGTATGGTGACACATGTTTACCTATTTTTGACAAGACTGAAGGGTAGAAATTGGAATATAGGAATGAGATGGAAAGGGGAAGCAAGCAGAGGGCTGAAAAAGATGAGTACCTAAGGAAAAAGTAGGATTGAGGTGAGGATAGTGGACTAAACTTTGTTTGGGGAACAAGTTTCCATTTTCCATGCATAAAGTGAAGGTAAGTTGGAGAACAAAGTAAGGGATGTAAAAAGAAGGAATGATGGTAAGGTTAGGTAGCAGGAGTAAATAGGCAGAACTGACAGAGTATGTTATTGCACAATGAAGGAGGGGATGATGGTGAATGACACATCAGACAAAAAAAGGGGACGATAATGTTGAGAAGAAGATTAAACAAGGAATAAGGGTGGGCATGGACACAAATGAGAGGGCAGCACCAGGATGGGGCATACTTTGGGGTATCTGCAGCTGCAGTCTCTGCCAGCTATGACCCAGTGTGAGACTACTTACCAGCATGGGTACCATCACCACAAGGTCTTGTCTCAGACAGTGGAGGCAGTCTAGACAAGGATAAAACTCAATGAGTCATTGGTGGTGGTTGTCTATCTGACTGATTTGGGCATCCTGAGCAGGTGGGCAGGAAGGGCAGGAGGCCCAAGGTGATTGTGCTAGGCTGGGACCTAGATGCACTGAATGATTCTGTTCATGGTGCTGCTGGTGCTGTCAGATCCTGGGTAGGGGGGCTTTGACAGAAGGATGGTTGCAGGTCGTGATGCTGCTGCATATAATTGTAAAATAAATAGAGAGAGAGAGAGAGACAGAGAGAGAGAGAGAGAGAGAGAGTAGAAAAATAAATATATCTAATAGAAATTGTAGCAACCAAGAATGTGGGGAGATAGAAGTACAAATACAATGAAACCATACAGCTGATATGTGCTTGTCCTAGTTATGCGTAATATAAGGGAATTAATAACAAACCCATCTCCCAAGTTAATATCGCAGTGACCACCCACAGGTGAAAAGAGAACCTGAACCCACAACCATCAACACCTACATTCTAAAAGGCAAACAACTGAGATAATGAGCTACATGGACAACATAGTGGGATCTGTAGCCAAAGAGCTGTAATGATGTCAGAGATAAATACACATATACAAATCAAAACTTCTGCTCATACATATACTTCACTCACAGGTTTAAGCAAAGGAAACAAGCATATTGATAAAGATTGTCCATGACACAGACGTCTACATACCCAACAATCTGTCTTATGCATACTTCCCACATCTAATGCTTTATTTAGTATAAAGAGACAGAATCTTGAACTGAAATAATACGCTAACACAAATGGGAGGAATAAACCTGCAACTCTCATAATGTAGAAGCACGCTCTTAAAATCCTAGCCCACTTGTCCAGCTGCATGGCAGGATTCATGCACAAACACACACTAACAACATTCAACAATCATTCTGCTACCTTTCCTCCTATGGTGGTTATGACAGAAGCGGCGTGGATTTCTGAAAGGTGCACTGTTTGAAAAATCAATCTCTAGTACTGTTAACATTAAAAGCTGCACATTCTGAAGCAACTGTAGTTATTCTGGTACTCTCTGATGATCCATCTCCTTGTGTGCAGCTAACTATTTACTTCAATGTTTTCGGGGGCTATGGAGGGAAACGGAGCACTATGTAATATCGGTGGATGGCATGCAGTGGCAGGTTATATGTTTAGCTAAGGTATGCTTTATTTTCTGCACATGGATTGTGACCCCTATTTAACTTTATCCTCCCATCATGTAGGAGGATAGTATTGCAGTATCGCATGCCACTGTGATGGTGCTTGGGTTGCCAGTGGTATGGCTGATAGCCAGGGCTAAACTATTCCAGGCTTCATTCTTATACTGATGCCTTTGTTAGCATTCCTGCAGTAACATCTAGCTGTATTCCTGATGGAGGAGGGACAGAAATATTTTTAACGTGTGCACATACCAATTTTGGACTCTAAAAGGAGCGCTGCCCTCTTCTTCCCCAGGCACTGTGGCTCACCTTGAAGGATCTCAAAGAAAAATGTCTGACAACTGGCACCCAAAGAGGTCTCATGTATCCTATCTGCCATGCACTGATGGGCATTGACAGCCACCTTATTTTTTGATGCATGGAAGGCTCAGATAATAAAGGTACTGTGTTATATGGCTAACGATGGCACTTCAAGGTTTGAAATGTGGCAGTCCAGCTTCCCTGTGTATGCTGTTTAGAAACTGGGCACTGCAGTGACTCCTTTTACAGATAATTAGATTTGGAATTGCAGATCACTCCCTGGAGGCATGAACCATACATATACAGTGCTGCCTACAGTGACTCAGGTGTGTACACAGCATCAAGGAGATCTAAGCATGATGGCCTTAGCTGGAAAGGCCACAGAAATACCTCACTAAAAGAATCACAGGCCTAAAGCAGATGCCATATGCTGATGTTCTAAAAAAAACTCCAGCTATACTCTGTGGCATATCATCTACTCAGTGGCGATCTCTGCCTAACATACAAGGTCATGTCAAACCCTGAGCTGTTGGACATGCTCCCCTTAAAGAAATCCCAATCCCTCAGAGCCACACACTCCAGGGATCTAAACCTTGTCATCACAATGAAAAAAACATGCTGGAGGGATAGGTTCCCGACCCAGAGACTCCCCATACTCTGGAATAGACTGCCCATATATGTCAAGCAGAGCGCTTCATTGGCCCTCTTCAAAAGGAACCTTTATAATTGGATGGGAGATAGGAAATTCACCCCGGGGATCATGTCAGTCACCCTGCTAGACAGGGGTCCAGAGAAGTAAATATTGTGGGAAGAAATATCCAGGGAATTGTTATGGCTAGGCTTGCATAGGCCCTAGGGCCAATAGCCTAGTACCAACCTATGAACCTATGAACCCATGGTTATGTGCTTGTTGAGTAAATTGTGTGCTTCAGAAACAATAATGAATTGTGCCTTATTAGCATAATCATCATGCCCAGCCAAGTGAAGGAACATTTGCCACAGAGCCTCATCTCATTATGAACTCATCTCATTATTACTAACCTATGAACCTATGAACCTATAAACCTATGAAAGAAACTGCAGAGCAGCTGAAGTTGAAAACTACAAAATACCAAAGATAAAGAAAAACTGTTCAAGCAAACTTGAAACTCTGCTTTAATAAGGTAAATGTTACATTTTACATCTCCATATTTTCAAATACAGCTGCTTTTTACTGCTATCAAACTTGTGAACATACTGCAATTGTATTATTGGGAAAGTATTCTGAGAGAGGGATTACAAGAATAAAATGATTGGTTGGGCTGAAGGATATGAGGCACACCAATCAACACATACTCAGAGCACAGGTCAACGCATTCCTGCTGGGCTTCTAATGCCACTTTTAGTAAATTAATTTGACTGTAAGATACATTACACATTAGGGATTTACAAACTATGTTTAACTTTAAGAAATAATATCACCTTGGTAATCTGCAATAGAATGGGTATTGTTTAGTGCTTGGTAAGGTTATGTGCTTGATAGTAATCAAAGTGAGTGTATACAGATATTTAACTGTCCAGCACATAAACAGCATGCTGTATACTTCGGGGGGGGGGTGCAAAAGTTTTACCAGGACATGCAGGAACAAGCTTGATAATTCAACAGTTTTTCTTACCTACAAAGTAATGCCTAAAAATAATCAGGGAAAGCAGATGAACACTGCTGACTCTGAGGTGTCTGCCAAGAAATTTACCTATAAACTTACATTTTCCAATTCGGAGAATGAGGTGCTACTTCAAGCTACCCTTATCCATGGACAATGGCTCTTTGGACTGAATACAGCTGACCAGGCCTACTGTCACCATGCCTGGAATGATGTTGCGACAGACATCAATGCAGCTGGTGGCCACAACTGCAGTTATGAGATGGTGTGCAGCATAATCAGTGACATCATACTTGCTGCCCAACAGACAGCTCAGCTTCAGGCATGGGGAAGTGGGTCAGCTGGTCGAGGCCATGATTTATACCAACTCTCTTGGAGATGGAGTAGGTGGCAGAGTTTTTGACTTGTAAGAAGCTATAGCACTTCAACAGAGTCCCATAGTCTGGTGCGGATGTTGGGTCTATGTTATATATTTGAACGTCCAAAATGTCAAATACCATATGATCGAGACCATATGCTTGACATTCCGAAGTTCGAATATATAATAATAATAAAAAAAAGAAAGAAAAAAAAGAAAAACACACCTTAACAGTGAGAGCAGGGGGCAAGCCCCCATGCACCCCTCACCCCCCTGCTTAAATATACCAACTCCGAGACCGCACTTCAGTGCAGAAAAGGGAAATTCTCCCATTTTGCACTGTACAGCGCCGTTAAAAGTCAATCTTCGAACACTTGAAATGTCTTTCATATGGTTTCGACCATATGATGTTCGACATTTCCAGCGTTCAAAGATTGGACATAGACCCGGATGTTGTGGCAGAGTTGGACCAGCCACTGAGACAATCAAATCTAGATGACCCAGGTATGTAGACTTATTTCTGTATACAAATACTTTTAAGCCTTCTACAACCTTTACTCACTGCCCAAATTGTAAAAGCTGTCTGATTTGCAGTATACAGGTCCATCAGGGGTTCACCCACCACAGCTACTTGCACAGGGTTTGCAATTGAAGTATTTATTGTTATCATGTTCATACTTGTAAAACCAAGTTACATTTACAGTTCTATTGTGATGTTATATTTCCACAAGATATGTTTTGCTTTAGTGTATTCACATATGATTCTTTCCTGGCACCAGCACTGTGAAACTGCCTCTGTCTGACATTGCAGAATCTACAGCCTCTCATAATGATGTCAGAGATAAACTGGCACAATCAGGGAGTACAGAGTATGTGTTGGATACAGAGAATGTGACCATTGCATTCTTGGTACAAACCATGCACACAGCATTTATGCCTGCAGATACCCAAAATACTCATTCCTCATGGGGTTGATAGGCTAATAGGATCACTATCAATCCAGGGAAGTGAGCTGGTCCTTAGTCGCAATAGATGTCAGAATCTGCCTAATAGCATCTGTGGACAGAGAGATCCATACAGGAGGGTGAGTAATGATGCTCACTGGTAACATGGTTACTGCCCCCCCACTGAGGATGATGTAGAAGTGGTTGCAGTGCCGTATATGAATAAGTCCATCATGGAAGGGCACAGGTTAGTACCATCATAACCGTGGCAGAGTTAGTGAGGGTGATTTAGGGCATGTGTGGTGATGGACAGGAGTAGATGTTCCATATGTGTGATTGCTTAGATAGACTCAGTCACTGAATGGAATGTGCAATGTCTTTTCTGGCTGACCTGCTGAGGTTGACAGGCTGTTCACAAAGCCAGTACTTTGCTACATCCACAGATGGTAGCCATCATGGTTGTGAATGGACATGATCCTGCTGCTGTGGTACTAGCACTTTCATGGCTATAACTCTTATGGAAGGGTCTGCATCCAGGAAAGAATGTCCTTGTGGTTGTGATCATCACCATAGTAGCATTTCTTATAGTAAACATTGCTCATGGTCACACAGCACAACAGCATAACTGCATCGGTCCAGGGTTATGGTACAATTAATGGAAGAACCAGTTCACCTAGGCAGGGGTCTGCGCAGGATTCTTTAACCTTTGCCTTGTATGCACTACATCTGGCCAGTAGATTGAGTATCAGTGCTGCAACTACTGTTGAAGCTGTCTCCAAGCAGACCTATGCTCACACCACCACAGCCTCCAGTACATCACATACTTCCAGTGACACTGTCTTTTCTCAAAGAGTTTTACATTAAAGTCCCCCCCCCCAAACTGACAAAGCACACAACAGCATGGTTTACTTTCATAAACTACAGCACACCATGAAAAACATTCTTTCTTGCACTCCCTTCCCCACATGTGCAACTGTACCCAATCATTTGCACATTATTATGGGTCTATGTTCAACCATCAAATGGCATGTCTCATCAAGCCTGCTGTTCTTTAAGTCATTCAATAAGATCGCATTACTGTATGGATCAGGAAATTTGCCCTTTACCCACTGGGTGCGATCTCGGAGATGATATATATATAATCAGCGGTGGATATGGGGGGCATAGCCCCCCACATGACGAGTTTCACTGAATGTAATTTTTGATGTAATGCCATTCCATGATTTTTCTGTATGATGGCTGAACATAGACCCCATTATTACATGGGTTACCTATGTCTGATGCACAGTATAGAAAGCCTATGCATGAGTAAGCACTTGTATCATTTTTACTGTGGTGTACCTGCTTTACTATTTTATTATGTTATAAAGTTATGTGTAAGCTATGCAAAAGCATACTTTGCTCACCTCCATCTAGAGTTCCTGAGAGATCCAAACCTTTGTGGAGATATACTTTATGCAAACTGAAGGAGGAGGTTAAATATCACCACTTTGTTAATTATATGTTTTATCAGCCAGTCTGTAATAACCTTGAGAGACACAGTTGTCTTTTACTTTCCTGTTCAAGGCTCCAGGGTTTTTGGTTTTCTTTCCAGGATCTTTATAGTTTGGCTTTTTTGTTTTTCATGAATATTTAAAAATTTTGTTGGAGACTATGGTCATCTTTGGACTCCTGATATTCAGTGGGTAGATTTTGCAATAGTATTTGCCTTATGGTTTATCTGGTGTACTCAATGTACCATGCTCATTTATGGTCATTGCTCTCCTGTTTGTAATGTTCTTTATGTTGGTGGTGTTGTTTGAAGGGTTAGGGTGATTGATCTCTTTCTTTGTCTTTGATCATTTTGTTTTCCTTTTTCTCTGCTCTTTGACTTTATAGGACAGGGGCTCCTGTCTGCTTTTGCTATGCTAGGAGTTGTGATTGATGAGTGATTGTGGCTGTCCCTGTTTTCCTCTAGAATATTCTTTTTCTTGTTTCTTGCTTTCTCTTTTGAAATTTATCCACTTCTATGTTTTTGTTTTTTGAGGTCTGTTGTACTTCTTTTTGAAGTACAAGCCCCTGCTACTGGCTGCTCTACTGACCCCTCATATAACTCAGCCTGCATTGTCCAGTGTGCAGGAGACTGCTGCCCCTCCAAATGCCCATCCTGGTATAATATGTTGTCCAGCATTGCACACACTAGAACAATTTTTTCACATAAGCCAGGGTCATACCTCACGACATCACTGCATAAATCCAGACTGTGAATGCATGCCTTCAGCAGTCCTATAATGTTTCTTGCTTAGGACTGGACACAAGTTGACCAAAGGTCTGTTTGATTTTGTATATTTCATTTGGGTGTCTTAAACCAAGGGTACATCTAGCACCACTAAAGAGATGTCCCCATCGGAAGTTACTCCTTGTAAACTGTTGGTTCAGGTCAATGCTATGCAATAGTGTGAGTAATGCTAAATGGCAGGGTGAACTGCACACAGACATTGTAGATGATATTCTGCACATTAGAGACCACCTTGCAAGTGATGGAGTGATGCCCTTTACAGCTTAAGTACCTCTTTCCCATTTCACCATGTGGTGGCCTTATTTCAATATAGGTATAATCTGCAGCCCCCAGTACATCAGAGAAGCAGGTTATATCATAGAAATTTTTTGTGGTACTACTCTCTCCTTTTAGATATGAAGGAACCATACATGCTTTCCCATATGCTAGACCATGACATCAAGAAACCAATGCAATACTGTTGTGGCAGATGCCCAAAATAACTCCACTGTTTTCACAGTAACTCACTGAAAGGTCCCAGCACTAATATATGTAAAGTCACGCTTACCTTACTATCCACTGGGCTAGGTATCCCATGACCTCCACAGGGCTGTAGACAAGGCTGGCACATGTCCACAGTTTCTTGGATGATTTCCATACCTACAAGGTACAGGTTCAAAATATTGGTGTTGTGGAGTCCATTAACTGTAAAGAGTAAACAAGACAGAAAAACCTTCAGTATACCACCACGGCACAGATTCCAAAACAATAATAAAAGAATAAATATTTATTCCAAGAGCAAGTAAAACAATAAAACACAGTCCTTCCAAGTCCGATAAGCACTTTCGGCAATTTGCCTTCTTCAGATCGTAAACCTTAGGACTGTTGATTCCATTATAAAAGACAAATATCCAATCAAGTTCAAAGTAATGAAGAACACTTTGCATCTGTCCAATCATAAATATTATATATAACAGATTCAATCATGATTCCCACTGGTCCAGAAAGATGCAGGCATGGAACAACCCATTGGGAGGAAAATGACATTTGTTTTCAACCGATCATACCATTCCAAATTTAGGGCAAATACAGTCTTGTAATAGTGGGGTGGTCATTCAATGCATATTAGGCTGCTATTTCTGACCAATCATAGCTTTCTGAAGATGGCGGACATACCCATTCCACCATTTGTATGCCTTCTAATTAATATACTGTTAGACTAATCAAATCCTTTGCAAAAGATTAGCTCCTGCTATAAAATAGATCACACATTTATTTCAAATAATGAAATAAATCGACTTATTAGTGGGGTCTCTCCTGCCCTCACAAAAAATAAAAAATAAAAAAATAGTAAAAAATATATATAAGTGGAAGACACCTAACAGTAAGTTAGCTGAGAATATGAACAGCATCCGGATGGCAAATCCAACTATAGCCTCCAACTAAGGAAAACACAAACAAAGACCAATTGCTTCATTATTTGAAATAAATGTGTGATCGATTTTATAGTAGGAGCGAAGGTACAATAAATACACGTTAGCATGCTTGCAGCGCATTGTAATGTGGCTTTCACTTGAGCAGGATACAGAATGACAACTAAAAAGTTGACACGCCTTACCTTCTACTTTACTTGTCTACAGCAAGATGATTGGTAGGATAGGTCACTTCTGGAAGGGGCTTGATTCATTCATTAACATTATAATTTGTATACATTTGCTTGGCCAAATGAGTTCTTTTTTCTTTTTCCAACTGATGTATTATTGGCTAGAATTAGACAGATATCACGAAATGAAGGATTGCCATGTTCCATATGCGATCGTATTAACATCATATTTGAAAGGTTATGATAGGTAGAGAAAGAGTATTTGCTTGTCTTACATGAGATGATTGGCTCTTGTCTATGTTTTTTGGTCTGACGGAGGTTACGTTTGAACTTGCTATACATAAGTTATCAGTACTAATAGTTAGCTCATGCAAAATGCTCCCTTTACTTATATTTCATGTTCGTTCTATGTATGAATAAGAGATGCATTCTGATTTAAGAGATTGACACATTTAGTTTTGTACTCAGTTCACACGAAGTGAGTGTTAGTTTTATGCAGTGTGAATGAACAAGTTTTTATTTGAATCCAAAGGCTAATATGCCATGCTACATCCCTCCCCATTAAAAGTGAGCTGATTGGCAGGTTAAGGAGGCCTGTTCTTTTACAAAGGATTTGATTAGTCTAACAGTATTTTAATTAGTAGGCATACAAATGGTGGAGTGGGTATGTCCGCCATCTTCAGAAAGCTATGATTGGTCAGAAATATCAGCCTAATATGCATTGAAAGACCACCACACTATGACAAGGCTGTATTTGCCCTAAATTTGGAACTGTATGATAGGTTGAAAACGAATGCCATTCTCCTCCCAATGAGTTGTTCCATGCCTGCGGCTTTCTGGACCAGTGGGAATCATGATTGAATCTGTTATATATAATATTTATGATTGGACAGATGCAAAGTGTTCTTCATTACTTTGAATTTGATTGGATATTTGTCTTTTATAATGGAATCAACAGTCTTAAGGTTTACGATCTGAAGAAGGCAAATTGCCGAAAGCGCTTATCGGACTTGGAAGGACTGTGTTTTATTGTTTTACTCGCTCTTGGAATAAATATTAATTCTTTTATTACTGTTTTGGAATCTGTGACATGGTGGTATACTGAAGGTTTTTCTGTCTTGTTTTCTCTTTTCCTTCTACAGTGTAAGAATAGTTTTTTTTCACATTAACTGTAAAGAGTGGTTGGATGACCTGGCATTTTTGGGGGTGATGACATGTACCAGCAGCTACAGCATCAGCAATTACAGCCTCTTGCAAATACACATTTATTAATGTGGTGGCAATGCCTAGCATTGTTTAGAGATTTCCTTAATCTGAACATGAGTATTCTGATAAAATAAAATATGCTGCAAGTGCAGTCATATTGTGCAGCATGTATACATTTATGAATCAGTCTGCCATGTTATTTTGCCTCATTAGCATACTTGGAGAGGCTCATTTTAATATTGTTGCTTATTACAATGTAATTATATGGCCATTAGCATATACCTTGCCTTGCTGTGCTGCTTATCCTGCCTGTTTTTCTAAATCACATTCACCCTGTGTATAGCTGCTCATCATGCAGATTCACTTACCATAATGCAGCAAAGTTTTCTAAATAAGAGTGATATATATTTTCTGAATATCTTTGAGCATTTAATACACACACACACACACACACACACACACACACACACACACACACACACACACACACACACACACACATTGTCAACTGTATAGTTGATCAACATCTGTTTAGGTGACAAAATTTGGTTGACTAAACCGATGGTCTTCAGGTGTGTGAGATTGCACAATATTTATGGTAGGGGAATATACTCATTCCCAGATATTGTGTGATTTTGGAGTTAGTATATATAATTAGAGGGGGTGTGGTAGCTCTTTATATTTTGTTTTAATTCAGCATGCACCCAGGCTGTTGCTCTCTACAAGTGCAGTAGCGTGTAAATGTTTGCAATGTTGATATTTTCTGGTCAACATTTGGGTCATTTGATAAAAATTAGTAGGCCCATATCACTCTCTCTCTTCATATATATATATATATATATATATATATATATATATATATATATATATATATATATATATATATATATATATATATATATATATACTATATATATATATATATATATATATATATATATATATATATATATATATATATATATATATATATTGCCAATAATTTTTTCAGAGAAAAGAACCACTTGGTCACCAGGGTGAACATTGTCTTTCCCCCCAGTGTAGTGAGATCTCAGAGTTAGACTATTTAGTTGGGGGCTGGGGCTGGGGGGTGCAGCTCCTCACTTGCATTGGGTATATTTGCATCCATTGTTTTTGTTGTATACTGTTGGCTAAATGGTTCATTTCCCTCTAAAAATTATCAGTGATTGGCTGCTTCAGAAATGTAAGCCTTTGGTGAAGTCATCTCATGTTTTAAAGTTTCAGGTAAGTGTAATTCAACTAAAACAAAGTAGACCCATAGATATAGATATATGGGTCCACTGAAATATGTCAAATCTATTGTTGGTCTACATCTGTTTAATTGACAAAATATGGTCAGCTACAAAGACAGTCAACAGGTGTTTGAGATGACACATTTCTTGGGGTAGGGAAATATGCCCTTTCCCCATGATTGTGCAATCTCGGAGTTAATATATATAATTAGTAGGGGAGTGGGAGATGCAGGAAAGCTTGCCTCCCTGTGAAAAATTATGTTTTATTTTATTTTTTGAAGTTTAAGTTTTGCATGCATAAAGATTGTTGCTTGGTGATGCATAGTGGTGTGTCAATGTTTATAAAGTTGACTTTTTGTGGTTGACTTTGTAAATGTTAATCTTTGGGTGTTTTGTTTAATTTCAGAACAGCAATATATATATATATATATATATATATATATATATATATATATATATATATATATATATATATATATATATATATATATATATATATATATATATATATATTTATATGTGTGTGTGTGTGCATGTGTGTGTGTGTATGTGAGTATATATATATATATTTATATGTGTGTGTGTGTGTGTGTATATATGCATTATATTTATAACTATATGTGTGTATATATATATATATATATATATATATATATATATATATATATATATATATATATATATATATATATATATATATATATATATATATATATATATATATATATATATATATATATATATACATATCTAAATATATATATATATATATATATATATATATATATATATATATATATATGTATATAGAAACACTTTATAATCTTAAAATACTGAAATGTCGAATTTTAGTATCTCGACTATAAAGTTTGAAAATAGAGAAAGTGCATAATCGCGAATTCGAATACCTCAAATTTGCAGTTATGGCTTTATGCTAGGTAATGTCCGGGATTGTATGTAGCTGGTGTGCAGTGCAGTGTGTGGATTTAGGTGTTATGTTGGTTTAGTGAGTGTTTTGTAAAGGTTTTGAGTTGGAGTTTGAGTGTATGTGAGTGTGCTGATATGTGTGATGTGTGTGTGTGTGTGAGGGACTGTAGAATGTGTGTGTGTGTGTGTGTGTGTGTGTGTGTGTGTGTGTGTGTGTGTGTGTGTGTGTGTGTGTGTGTGTGTGTGTGTGTGTGTGTGTGTGTGTGTGTGTGTGTGTGTGTGTGTGTGTGTGTGTGTGTGTGTGTGTGTGTTTGCTTTTGTTTACTGTTTGTGCAATCTCGGAGTTAGTATATATAAGTAGGGGGGGCAGGGGGTGCAGCCCCCATAGAGGTGCAGGTGGCTTGTCCCCCCTGCTTATTTGTTTTGTAGGTTTGTGGATTTGTGTTGTTTTGTTTGTTTATGTTGTTATGTGGGTGCTGTGGTATATGTGTGGTCTGGTGTGTGCTGTTTTTTAGGTGTTTTGAATTTTGCGGTTTTGGGCTTTGTGGTTTTGCTGTTTCATTGTTGTGTGAATTCGATTTCATGGTCACGAAAAACTGAAATTCAGAATTTCAGTATTTCGAGATTATGAAGTGAATATATATATATATATATATATATATATATATATATATATGCACACACACACACACACACACACACACACACACACACGCATATCAAGAAATAAATATATGTAAATAATATAAGATAAATATATTATATAACATTCCAAGAAAACTTCATTTAATTCACCTTTAGTTTAAATTGCTTTACTTCAGAATTTTGTTTAATTCAACTGATTGATAAGATATGGGAAGCATGCTACATTCAGCCTTAGTCACCACTACAGCTCATTCACTACTAAAATATTATTGCCATCTAAAATTAGTTCTGATATTATTCTGAATAAACAAAATGCAAATATTTAAAATGGCATAGACAAGATTGTGCTTATGAAGTGCATTAGCAGGATCTTTTGGTACATATTGTATACTTAAACATGCTGTAATAACTTTTGTGCAGTCTTCCTTACAAAGTACCTGTCACAGTGATGGCACTTTGCAATGTAGATAATACATGTGGAGTAACAGTTAAATATTCAGATGCATCAACAGATCTATGGAAGCTGTGGCCCAAATGTGGTCCCCCAAGAATAAGCTAACAGTAGGGACAAAAACTACATTGGTATGTTACTCGAGGTTTGCTGACAGAAGACATAGATATTTTAGTATAATTGTATCTCTCAAAAGCCTTAAGGACTTTGCTTTTCTCTTGGAAAATCAAGCTTTTTTCCCACTAATTTGCTAAGTTTAAGAATTTCATTTAATTTTTTTTCTTTTTAGTTTTCTGAAATAATTTTCCTAATCTCAGAGGTAAAAATGAAGAATGGCACGCAAAAGTCATAGTAAAAAGAATTTGAGATGGATCAGTTCAGTTACTCGGTTAAAAAATGAACCCATTAATATATAGATAGATAGGTGCATACATACATGCATACATAATTAAATAGAGGGATTCATGCGTGAAGCAGGCAAGTGTGGTTATCATAATCTTTAAAATCTCTGATTATATCTAGGCAATTACTTCCCTGCCCTTTTTTAACACTCAAAGTCACACATCTTATGTATCTCATTAGTTAACAAGTCATAGGCCAGCTGTTTGCCTGTTTCTGATGTACCCGACTGATTTCTTTATTATATTTTCCATTTAGTTTTTCCCTTACTCCCTTGTGGATCACATGTTCAATGTGTTACAGAAATATAGAAGTACCATCTTGACCCAATTCCTTCTGTCTACTCCAGTCATGAATAGTTATAATGCAGAATGACTTGAAGGAATCCAACAACCAATTTATCTTCTAGTGAAGTAAAGTATGGCTAATTGTAACAGTATGGTAATCCTATAAATTCAGCAGCTCTGTCATTGATTATGGAATATGGCATGATACAGGAAAATGGCACAAAACAGGAGCAATACAAAAGCAACTTATTCAATACTGAGACAAATTGCTGTAATAGAAAACACTAAAAGTAAACATTTCTAGAAAGAAATGAATCTGCTGACACAACTAAACAAAGACATGCTGTTTAGCTCCAGCACAATTGTAAACTTAACATATGTACAAGAAAGTGGCTGATACTTTTGCAGAATACTTTGCACAACAGTTTAACTCTGATGTACAAAATCATAACCAACCAGAAAACTCACAGAAGAAGGAATATTTGGATTCAGTGTAGCCTTTCCAGCATTAACAAAAAATAACAAGTGATTGGTTGACAAATCTTTATGACTCTGCATCACAAAAGTCTGTGTGCATGGTTGCATTGTTTTTCCAGACACATAAAAGTGTCTCTGGCAAAAAGTATTTTTCCAGACTAATGGAAAGCTGACACAGTTATTCCACAAATAAAGCGGGAGTCTAAGGTAAAGTCACATCCTACAGACGATCTTAAAGATCTCTTCACTTTGCAAACTACTAAAGAAAACAGTAGCCAAATATCTCAAGTGTCATGCTTGACATAAGGCCTATTCACTGGAAAGTAACATGGTTTCAGGACTTGTTTTACCACCACAGCCCCACTTATCCTCACAATTTTCATTTTTGAAGGCAATAGACCTTACGTTCCCAGAGTCTTTCATACTGACAACCTCAAGTAAAGTCATTGAGTCCATGTACATATCAAAAATTACTTCTGAACTAAGTGGAGGGTAAGGTACACATCTCTAGCAATATGATGTTGCACTAGTGTCCTTAATCTCCTCAACAGGCTGGATGTGGATAAGATTGAGCCCAGGAAGGCAAGACATGCCTGGTAGACATAGTGAATGAGGAGAGGAGCTGGGGGCAGATACTGGTCATAGTCAGGACTTTATCCCTCTATGCCAATGCCACAGAGACATCATTTTGGCTAGCTACTGACCACCAATACTCATGCAAACTGCCATTCAGTAAGACAGTCCTACAAGGTACTGCAGTAGGTCCCTTGTTATTTACAATATTTATTAAGTCCCTCAACATCTGCATATCTAAATATTAAATCTATTTTTTACAGATGACATGGTCATCTGGGCTTCAAGTCATTCTATCATCTTAATCATGACAAAGCCGACAAATGACCTTATTTAGTTTTGCCAGGATCTGCATAAAGATTATCAAAATCTGAGTCTTAAGAAGTCCAAATCAATCATTTCTGTGAATCAATGAATACTATCTATAAATATAGTTGTTTTGTAGTAGGACGAGAAGAAAAAAATGTATCTGCACAGATGTGCACATGCCTGGAGATGTATGTCACCCCCTACACTGGCTTACTCTTTGCTTAAAGATAAGGCTGTTTAAAGAAGACTAGGATTTCTATTCGCTTGCCATAAGCTGTCCAAGTACTTAATGAAGGAGGCTAGAGAAACAGTGTATCCTGATGTCAGCTTTGAATATGCCTTACCATTTCTATCACACTCGACATACAAAAATGTTGACCAGTGTCAAAGAACACACAACATAACATGTCAGCTCATCATAGAAATACCAAAAAAACATAAATATTGCTAGACTTTGACAGAAGCTTTTTGCCTCCTCCCTATTGGCCTTGGACAAAGCTGAAAAATCAGTTCTCTAATTTTATACTATTATCCTAGGATTCCTTTATTTTATGTACATGTTTTGCTAGAGCTAACATGTTCACCTGTCTGTGTGAGATGAGGAGCAGTGTTAATCAAATATGCAAGAAGTTAAGGCTCACAACATGATGAATGGCCTCAGCTTGAGTCCACAACACAGGTTTGTGGCCATGTTGAGGTAAAGCAGTTCTCTACCTTTGTGTACACATGAAGTAAAAAAAGGAGTGTACACAAAAAGTGTCAGATCTAGAAGCTACAGAAAAAGTCATATTAGAACTGTCAGACAGCACACAGTAGATGGGATAACTTCAATGGTATATTTGAATGGATAACTCTTCCCCAAAAGGGATTTGAGGAATCAAAAACATGTAGTCTTGAAACTGTTAACACAGGGTTGAATAATGTGAATAATGTCTGTTGATTAAGCCCAGCCCTCCTGTTTACTATGAGGTTACACACACACATACTAGATATACATTGCTAGATTTAAACACATGCCTACATAAGTCCATATTTTTCTAGCACTGTGTATTAACTGATGATGCCAAAGGAGAAGTTCACATCTGTTCACATCATGTCACTCATCCCTGTGCTCTGCCATGAAAGGAAGGGAGAACTCTTGCTCCCTCAGTATTCCCTGCTCTCCAGCTGCCTTCCTTCCACTTGAGGCTAAGAATTTGAGTATTTGGCATCTCAGGACCCTTCCGTATCACCTGCAGACTCATCCCTGTGCTCTGCCAAGAAAGGAAGGAAGAAAGTATGTGTTCTCCTAATACTGGCAGAAAAGCTGACATTTAATAGTATTATATGTTGTAGATTATAATTGTTAGCTCCTAGCCAGGACTGCCAGCAGCCATACCCTTCTCTGTACTCAGTAATTAGATTACAGACCCTTACTCCCTCTTTTGTTGCCTCATTTAGCTGACTCATAGTTAATATCTAGCCCTTGACCAGCCTTTCCCAGACACTTACGTCTACTGTATTATTTCACTGCCCACTTGGTGGCCCCCTCATCCAGTCCCATCCATTATCCTATCCTGCTATCCTATAACTCACATTTTCTACTTTTGCTGCCTATACCCTGCTCCTGCTATCCTATATATTTCTTCTATTACATTCTGCTGCCCATACCTTGCCCTTCTCTTTCCCTCACATATCCTTTGCTTTTCTGTAACCACCACTTTCCTCCTCTGAACATTACTACTTTACTTATTATTCTCTACTCACCTGCACTTTCACCTACCTGAGCAATCAGCAATCTACTGATTGTTCATCCTGAGCTGTTCCACTCTCTTGCCTCACCTACATACCTGTACTCATCTATTTTCCTCCTTCCGCCTCCCTTACACTTCTTTGTTTCGACTACACTGCTCTGTCCCTTCTTTTACTTTCTCCATCATATCGCTATGTAACTTACCCCTTCCTGTCTTCGTATTTTGTAGTCCCTCCCCACTTATACCTGTTTTTACCCTTTCCCACCTCCCCCCATCTACCTCACTTCCTCTCTAATTCTATATCTACCAGTTGCCCCTGTTGGCGCCATCTTTAATACCTAGGACATTCCTGGCTGCTGTGCACTCCTGGCCCCAGCTTTTTCAACCTTTGTAAGTATTCTACTGTGTGTATTCGCTGTTTGTTGTTGGCTAACTGAACGATTCACATATCCATATTCAGAAAATATCCTATTTATTAAGCTTTTCCATTTCCAGACTATTATATCTTTTGTAATGGCTGACTTTGTACCTTCTACGCACTAATTGTTTTAAGTGTTTTTCACATGGAAGTGCTATAGGTGTTCTCTTGCAACTCTGAGTGTCTGCCACTGTACTTTCAAATACAAAATTGCACACTGTGCCCGTTATGATAGTGAGGGCTTATACCGCACACTGATTGCCCACTTGCAACCGCTCCAGTTGTTTGCTTTACATAGTTGCTTTTGAGATTACCCTATTTTTAAGTATTATAAAACCAGACTATTGTAACTTTTGTGATGGCTGCTTGCACCTTTAGCGCATTAACTGCTTAGCGTTTTCCATGTAGAGCTGCTATTGGCGTCCTCAAGCAGCCCTGGGAATTTGACTCTATACTCCCAATAAATGTTTGTTTGCACTGTCCGTTCATTTTAGTGAGGGCTTGTGCTGCACACTCGATTGCCCACTTGTGACTGCACTACCTATCTACAACCTGAGCATTATTTTAGAGAGGGCTTGTGCTGCACTTTGATTTGACCACTTGCGACTGCTCTAACTATCAAACAGAGCATTCATGGGCTACTTGATGTAGCCGGTAACAGTATCCTGAGGTTAATGTGCATTTGAATTCATTAATTCGAAGCCCACTGCATAGGATTTAGTACTGCTGTATCCTTCTGGCCTTAAACTTTGGATGGCCCTACATTTTACCCCTTTACTCTACCCCTTGCTTTAACATAAGAAAACTTATCTTTATGCGCTTTGGATTACATGTGCGGACTAGGACGATACTTTATTTACCTAGTACCTACATAGTGTGGTTACTAACTTTTAATGTAATACTACACTTACCTAATTGGAACTGACCCCGGCTAGCTCATGTTCTAGCGAGTGTGTTTTTGCGTGTGACGTTAATCTCATTAGCCCCTCTAAGCTAGTAATGCCAATAAAGTTAGTATTTTTACAACATTTGCAGCCATTCTATGAGCGGAACCTTAGAAATACAACCGCTGTGGTGTGTGTGGATGGCCTCACTCTTTTACTATACGTGGTGCTTCTGGCTTAATCTGATGCTGTAATATAACCAAAGATGGGACTTGGACATAATTTATACATAGTGACGGCTTACAGTTAATAGTAGCATCAACGCTAAATTATTATGGCTGTTACAACTCAATTATATGCTTCTCAACTGATATAACCTAATTTAATTATTTATTTGCTAGCACACATCCCTACCTTGCTAGAAAGCCTATGTTAGTTTTTTCTCTTATACTGCATGTAGAGCACAGCAATAATTTATTTCTTTAAAGAGGTTAATATATCACTTCTACTAATTATAATGGCATCTGCAATGTTTGTGTGTAGTGTACAATATGAATGCTATAAATCACTGTTATATACCCTAAAACACAGTA
The DNA here is from genome assembly GCF_019279795.1 of Protopterus annectens. Lineage (NCBI taxonomy): Eukaryota > Metazoa > Chordata > Ceratodontiformes > Protopteridae > Protopterus > Protopterus annectens. The sequence continues at coordinate 1,507,616,902 of NC_056731.1, forward strand.
TACCTGAGTCTGTTTTTACCTTGTGAGTTCCTACACAGTGCTTTGAATTGTAAATGTATCAAAGCAATACATACTTATACAAAGTGTTCCCTTGGCTTCTTGCTCTGTTGAATGACTGAACTTTTGTTGCTCTGATTGTACCTTTTCCTGCACTTCATCTAGCAATGTTGAATGAACTCATTAATGCTGTATTTTGACATTTTGCTTTGTTATACTGTCTGTACTACTTACTAAGGTCAATTGTTTCTTTTCTCTCCATTACTTTTAGTCTTGCTCCCTCAGTATTCCCTGCTCTCCAGCTGCCTTCCTTCCACTTGAGCCTAAGAATTTGAGTATTTGGCATCTCAGGACCCTTCCGTATCACCTGCGGACTCATCCCTGTGCTCTGCCAGGAAAGGAAGAAAGAAAGTATGTGTTCTCCTAATACTGGCAGAAAAGCTGACATTTAATAGTATTATGTGTTGTAGCTTATAATTGTTAGCTCCTAGCCAGGACTGCCAGCAGCCATACCCTACTCTGTACTCAGTAATTAGATTACAGACCCTTACTCCCTCTTTTGTTGCCTCCTTTAGCTGACTCATAGTTAGTATCTAGCCCTTGACCAGCCTTTCCCAGACACTTACATCTACTGTATTAATTCACTGCCCACTAGGTGGCCCCCTCACCCAGTCCCATCCATTATCCTATCCTGCTATCCTATAACTCACATTTTCTACTTTTGCTGCCTATACCCTGCTCCTGCTATCCCATATATTTCTTCTATTACATTCTGCTACCCATACCTTACTCTTATCTTTTCCTCACATATCCCTTTCTCTTCTGTAACCACCACTTTCCTCCTCTGAACATTACTACTTTACTGATTATTCTCTACTCACCTGCACTTTCACCTACCTTAGCAATCAGAAATCTACTTATTGTTCATCCTGAGCTGTTTCACTCTCTTGTCTCTACCCGCTCTGTTCGCCCTGCGGGCTCACTCCACTCCCCTACCCTACCCCCAAATCCACCCACCCCCACTGCCCATAGATTTATCTCTCCACTAAACTCCTCCCCTCTGTATTCACACCAATTACTGGCCTTTTCACCCTTCTCCACTCCTCCCATCAATTATAGGCCACTCCCTACACTTACTTCCTCCTATCCTCCCACTAATTAAAACCACTCCACACACACACATCAAACTACACTTACACCCCTGCTTTCTCTCTCTCTCTCTCTCTTTTACCCTACCTACACTATACTTCCCTATCTTTCATACTTAACCCATTACATTATATATTCTCCACTCCTTCACACACTACGAATCCCTTTCATCACCCTCTTAATTCTAATTCCACTGTACCTTACTACCTCCTATACCTCCTCTCCTCTTCCCCCCTCTTTTCTGTCCCACCTTTTAACTCCCATTCCACCTTTTAACTCCGCCACCACTCACTTCTATACCATATCATCCTCTTTACTACAGCCCAATCCTCTTCACTACTTTAAACCAAATATTTTACCCACCTCTACAAAGCATTACTTCCCTAAAGCTCTGATCTACTGTGCACAACAGTCTAAAGGCAAGCTAAATCTCCTACTATCTCCCTTTTTCTTCCACCTATTTCTATCAGGTGATATCCACCCAAACCCTGGACCTAGCACTACTAACAATCTCATCCCCCCAAAACATGCCAAAACCACTAATCTTAAAAGCCTAAAAATAGTTACTCTCAACGCCCAAAGTCTAAGAAATAAATCCACTCTTTTCCATGCCTGGCTTCATCACAATGTTCTAGACATTGTAGCCATCTCTGAGACTTGGCTAAAACCTACCATCTCTGACTCAGAAATCCTACCCCCTGGCTTTCAAGCCTTTCGATCTGATCACTTAAACAGAAAAGGTGGAGGAGTAGCCTTGATATTCTCCAATATACTCCCCATTATTCCATATCCAAACCCCATTCCACAGTTTTATAATGCAGAACTAGTCATAGGTTTACTACAAATGAATACTCATAAAAGTGTCTGCTTTATATCCCTTTATATTCCCCTAGGTAACAATGCCACCAGCCTTGAAGAAATCCTCCAATGGGCCTCAACTAATATTAACCTAGAGACCTACATTTTAGGAGATGTTAATATAGATTGGAACAAAATTAATAACCAAAACCCAGCCATAGCTATCAATATTTTCAACTTTACTCAATTAACCAACTCTATCACTAGACCCAACAAGATCAATCCTCCAGGATCTACACTTGACTGGATCCTAGCTACCCACCCTAGCAACATCCTTGACTCTGGAATCCTCCCTGACTCTTTCAGTGACCACCAGCCTGCCTTCATCCACCGAGCAACCCAGTCTCCTCCCCTCCAGCACCAATACCTACATATACACAACCTAACAAACTTCAATCCTCTAACCTTCTCTAATACCCTTAAACAAACTAACTGGAAAATCTAATGACTTTACCACTTGACAGCGCCATCGAGGCCTTTAACTCTACTTTCCTAAATGTACTTAATTCCCATGCACCACCTCGAACTATAAGAATCAAATCCAAATCTGCATCATGGTTAACTAGGGAAACCAAAAAACTTATGCAACAGAGAGATAAATGCTGGAAATTATCTCAGCACAATAAACAACCAGAGACCCTAATTCAATATAAGCAACTCCGCAATCTTACTAAAAGACATATATCCAAAGACAAAAAATCCTATTTTATGACTCTCCAAGCCAACCACTCTAAAAATGCCCAAAAATTCTGGAAGTCCATTAATTCACTTCTCAACCCAGGCACTAAAAATAATCCCTGCCCTGACACTACCAAGTCCGACCCAGAAATTGCCACTCTTTTCAACTCCTCCTTTATTAATTCTATAGCTGAACTTAATAAGTCCTTCCCTATTAACCCATCCTCACAGTTCAGTCACCCTCCCCCCACTTTTCAACTCAATCCAGTCTCTACCTCATATATAAAAAAACTTCTCAGCAAACTGAAACCTTGCTCTAATGCCCCAGATAACATTCCATCTAAATTCTTACAAATTGCCGCAGATGGAATCGCCCTCCCCATTAGCATCCTAATCAACAGATCCATACAGGAATCATACATCCCCAAGCTGGGGCATGCTGCCTTTATACACCCTCTCCATAAAAGAGGTATAAATAACAATACCTCAAACTTTCGCCCCATAGCCATCCTCTCCCCAATTTCTAAAATACTGGAAAAATGTGTTCACATTAAGCTAATGCTTTTCCTTACTGAAAACCACCTCCTCTCTCACACCCAACATGGTTTCCATCCTGGCCATAGCACTATAACTGCTCTACTTTCATTCCTTGATATAGTCAATTGTGCCCGTGATACTGGTAAAATAGTATCAACAGTCCTACTAGATCTCGCTAAGGCTTTTGAAACTGTCTCCCATTCTCATCTCCTTAGCCACTTAGCTAACCCCAACCTCTCACACAATACACTATCGTGGTTCTCAAGTTACTTTTCCAATAGATCTCAAGCTGTAAAATGGAGGAAAGGCACCTCTAACTTCCTTCCTACCCCCACTGGAGTTCCCCAAAGTTCCATTCTTGGCCGCTTGCTTTTCAATATCTTTATCAACGACTTCCACTCTGCCATCCCAAACACCAAAATCGTACAATACGCCAATGACTCCACTTTAATCTGCTGTGCCACCAACCTCCCTGAACTTCTAGCATACACCCAAACTGCCTTCTCCACCACTGAGAACTGGATGCTCCAAAACCACCTAGCTCTAAATGCTAACAAATCCAAAATACTACTCTTCCCCCCTCAAAATCCTTCCCTCTTAACAAACAATCCTTCCAAATTAGAAGCCACAACAACTCAACCATAGAAATTGTTCCCTATGCCATACTCCTTGGGGTCACCACAGATGAAAACTTAAAATTTGACACACATATTCATCTCAACATCAAGAAAACACATCAAAAACTAGGCCTGTTATACAGAAACATCCACTATCTCTCTCCTTCTTCTACACAAACCCTCGCCACTACCTATCTTCTTCCCTCACTATTGTATGATGCCCCCTCTATTAACCAACTTATCTGCCTCCATTTCCTCAAAAATGGAAAGTTGTTATAATAAAATTTCATAATTTGTCATCAAAGCCAAACACTCCTCCCACCATTGCTCTGCACTCCACTCACTAAACTGGCTAGAACTTCCCAACCTTCTAGACTACCTCCAACTTACCACTGCCCACAGGCTATTATTTAACCCCTCTAAATGTCCTGCGATATCCAACATCCTACAACCATACACCCCTAACAGGCCACTTAGATCTGCTCACCTAAACCTACTCAGTGTCCACAAACCAAAGCGACCTGCCGGGCAGTACCTCCTATTTTTTCCTTAGCCAAAAAGTGGAACTCTCTCTCTCCTTCTTTACAAATGACAGAAAATTCTGACAACTTCAAAACTCTACTCCATTCCTACTTGTTCTCTAGGTGGAAGTGCAACTGCACTTTCCCCACCTAGACTTTTACTCCACACACACTAACTGTATTTCTAAACTATTTCCTACTACCATCAACTTTGTTCCTGGATTTACTTTCTGTCTACTGTTGTCATGTGTATGTATGTATGTATTGTAAATAGTTTGCTCTCCCTTTATTCCCCTCCCTAACATTTATGCTTGTTCTACCACTCTGTCATAACAAGACTCAGACTCTATGTAACCTTTGTAATCAACTATGTCAATATATGACTCATATGTCAATATATGACTCATATGTCAATATGTCAATACACAACTCGTATGTTATGTAAATACTATACCTCTTAATGTCTCTGTTTCACAATCTACCAGTATTCTTATCATTTAGGCTGACTGTTGCATCTTTATGTATCTGTATCATTGAACCGAATTTAATTTTATCTTTTGTATTTTCTTTTGTTTTTATCTTTTATATTATTACGTAATGTGGAGCTTTTCTCCCCGGGCCTCCACTGAAAATGGGCTCCTGAGCCCAGTGGACCTCCCCGGTCATCAAACTGAAATAAATAAATAAATCTTCTAGAACTGTGCATTAACCGAAGATGCCACAGGAGAATAATGATCATAGTTGTCACAGAGCACACAGTTGGACAGATAACTTGAGCTTTGTGTTTCAATGCATAAATGGCTACCATAAAAGCCAGTACAAAACATGGATGTTGTCTGTCCAATTGTAAATATTTTCACTAAGTGGAATTGTACACATCAGATCTCTCCAATAAAAGTAAGTCCTGCTTATTAGTATTCTCTTAAACACTCAGCAATTATACTTTACCAGAACTGAATACCTAGCTATCTAAGGCACATATTCCATAGAACTGTACAATAACCACTGACACCACAGAAGAAGTCATATCAGATGTGTCAGAAAGCACACACTTAAAGGGATGACTTCAGCAGTGTGCTGAAAATGATACAGCTCACCCAAAAGGGTGTTTAAGGATTAAAATCCTGTACCCACTTTACCATAAGGCTGAATTATCTATATCACATCTATTAATTAAGCCAGTCCTGCCCATCACTTTTCCCTTAGATGCACACAGTGCTTACACATTTGCCAGATTTGAATACCTGCCTACTTAAGTCCATATTTTATAGAACTGTGTATTAACCATAAACACTACAGGAGAAGTGCTAGTACAAGTCAGACAGCACACACATTTGAATGGTCTGCCCAGGCAGTATGTTGCAATGCAAATGTGCTACCTAAAATGGAGTACAATAGTTGGAGAATTGCACTCTCTATGTAAATGTAGCAACTAAGCAGAATTGTGCACATCAGATCTGCTGGACAAGCCTCTTCTTCCCAAGACTATTTTCAGAAAAAGGCATACTATGTACATATTGATGGATTCAAGCAGTTGCTTTCCTAAGTCAATATTGTATAGAGCCATGTATTAACTGCTGATGCCACAGGGAAAAAATCTTATTGTAGATGTCAGACAACACATAGTTGTATCAACATGTTGATCACAGCTTACAACATACAGTAGCAATAAGTCATACATCACATAATTAACTGTTGTAGTAGGGAATGATAGATATGTGTGTCACATTAAGGTGCACTGAACATTTATGTCATGTGTGATAATGACAGATGTCAGCTAGTGGAGTGGCTTTCATGCATTCCTGACTGCTAATATGCTGATTATTGCATATACATCTTGTGTTTATTGTGCACCATTGGCAAGTCTATGTGGTGTGTATACAGTGTGCAAGTAATTAATATGTGTAAAACATACACACTACTGTCATCAATATTACTCTGCAAATATGTTTGTAATTCTACCATTTCAATGAAACCACTTGGAAGGGTAATGTAAGACAGTGCCACACTCATTTACATACAGAGGTAGATAGACTGCATTACAATGGGCTCCTCATATCAGGGATAGAACATGCCAATATATCATATACAAGAAATAGAGGCCACAGACATTACTGTCTGTCTGTCACAGTCACTTCCGGAAATGCATTACTGCCAAGCTCATTTGCCCCAGAAATGGCAAAGTATTGGCATATGAATATATTATTTTAATATAGGACATGAATTAGCAGTGGGCCTTCCTGCTCATTGCCAAGTTTCACACAAATGATGAGTACAGACATAGACATTTCTGTTTCTAAGCCATTTCTGGCCATGTGTAGTGTGTGAATCTTATGTTTTTGACATGATTAAAATTGTGAAAGGGGGTTTTCAGCACAGGGTTGAAAAATAGGGAGCAAGCAGATGTTTGGATACTGGTAGAGTAATTAAAAAATAAGAAGATTGGTGGTGTGAAAATAACATATCCATTTCATCGTATAATAATGAAAGCTGTTACAGAATTTGTACACAATGCTAGATTCCAACACCTGCCAGTCTTTCTCAACATTCTGTTGCCTTGTACATTGAGCACACCACAGTGGAAGTCACTTTTCAGTTAACAGAAATTACACAGTTGAAGGACAATGACAAATGTATAAAGCAGGGAACAATGTGTGGATCAGATGTCCCAACAGTAGTGGTAAATGAAACAGCCCAAAGTACATTAAACCATTGAGCCTGTTATATATATAGTAATCACATCTCCTCGTAGTGATGTCAGTATTTCTTTCTGTCACATTGTAGGGCTAAGCACAGTAGTCCAAGGAGCACTGCATAAATACTTTGAAAGTACAATCTGACCAGTTTGTGCCACAAGACATGAAGCAGCAGTTGCCATTCTTGAAGCATGGATAGCAGTGTTGCTTGGTGCCAAGCATCATGCAAATGCTTAGGACAGAAATAGTTATTGTTGCTTAATTGCCATTTCTGGCCATGTGTGTGAATCTATTTCCTTACCAGATTAAAGATGGGAAATGGGGTTGATAACACAGAAGTGAAAAAAGGGAGCAAGCAGAGGGCAGGACTCTGGGGGAATAATAAGAAATGTGTAGAATGATGGTGGGAGAGCACTAATGTTATGCACTTCTTCACAAGCTAAGATCGTATTTGTACCTGTAATTTGAGCTATATGGATAGTGATATTTATTTTATTTATTTAACATTTATTAACCAGGAGAGTCTGACTAGGAACAAAGCCAATTTTCAGTGGAGGCCTGGGGAGAAATGCTCCAGAAGCATATCTTTGTAATGTGGGAGGAAACCGGAGTACCCGGAGAAAACCCACATGAATGCAGGGATGACACAGACTCCACACAAGAGGTACTCCAGTCAAGAATCGAACCAGAGAACCTGTTGCTGTGAGGTGACAACACTACCGCTGCACTACTGCACCTTCCATATCATAAAGGATGTGTGGCAAGAATTTAATAATGTTATGTGGCCAGTTGGACTAAATAAAAATTTGCCATATACACACATATGTGAAATGGAGAGCTATGTATTGTATGTGCTATTTAGTTAGTTAGTGAGTTAGTGAGTTAGTTAGTTAGTTAGTTAGTTAGTTAGTTAGTTAGTTAGTTAGTTAGTTAGTCAGTTAGTTAGTTAGTTAGTTAGGCCCTTTCCTGTTTTAAGATAGAGGAGTGTTGAGGAAGATATTTAGGAATAAGAGGAGTAGATGTGTAGGATACTTTAGGTTACAGTGGAAACATACAGGACATACATATAAGACAAGGATAGTAATGGACGCAAGAAGTTGAGGAATACCATGCCTGGGGAGAGGTACAGGACTTAATAGGTACATCCCCCATCAAACATGAACATAGTGGGACTCTAGTTCACACCCACTGAAATGTCACCTCTGTCTCTTGTCTCAGACATTTGGAACAGCATTGGATGGGCAGCAATTTTGCGATTCACTCCAGGATCCTTTCCATACTGCTGATGTGGGCAACAACGTGCCTCTTCTTAATTTCTTCCATTAGCACTGTCATGTGACATAATACATCTAGAGGCACTACTCCTAGTGGGTACCACTGCACCAGCCCCTGGGGCAGAGCTGGTTCACACAGATAGTGCAGGCAGCATATGGATTATGGAAGTAATGCTGACAGATTGTGTCCAAGAAGTGCTGGGTACCTCTGTTGCCTGTAGTGGCACTAACACAGCCACCTGTGGAGGGATGGAGGTCCTCACTGTTGTGGCCAGTCTAACACCCCCGCCTGTGTTGGTGGTTATGTTGCAATAGAGTGATAGTTCAAGTGAAAAGGTATGAAAAAAAGAGAGCAGAGTGTGGGGACAGGATGGTGGTGGGAGAGCACTATAGTTATCCACTTCTTCAAATGCTAAGACTGTATTTTTACAAGGAATTTGTGATATGTGGACAGTCACATCATAAAAGATACAGCTCACATCCACTAAAACACGGTCTTGAAGAGATAGCCGAGCTGGGTCCTGCGCCCACTGTCGTCTCAGTTGGAATAAACACCAAAATAACAAGCTGTTCAGCACAAATTAACGTAGTTTAATCCAAAGGTAAAATAACAGTAGGGAGAAAGCGCTAAGTTGTGTCTTAGCTTACATGCTGTTATTTTACCTTTGGATTAAACTACGTTAATTTGTGCTGAACAGCTTGTTATTTTGGTGTTTATTCCAACTGAGACGACACAGTGCTTAGGACCCCCAGCTCTCTTCACATCATAAAAGATGCAGGACAGCAACTTAATAATGTTGTATGGCCAAACAGCATAAATGTCATGCAATTCAAATATATCCCAATCACTGCATATTCCACATTAATTTGTAGACTTTTCACATCCAGATATGACTGTAAGGCCATAAATTTATGTTACAATAAAAGTTAATCTCCATGACTCTCACTATTATGAGCATTGTATAGAATGTGTCAATACAGGAAAGCGCATTTACACAGAACATGTCTTTAAACGTATATGTGAACTGAATATATGTTACTATAACTTAATGATTACAGAATATTAAATATTAAATCATACAGAGTAATTTATGCTGTGTGGAATTGAGTCCACAGACATCTATGTTTGACTACTGCAATGTTCCTGAAATAAATGTATGCATTACTTCTTCAATGCCTACTTTAGGTGGCACCATCACAGTAAGACCTGGCCATATATGCTGATCAGTATATATATATATATATATATATATATATATATATATATACATTTTCCAAAGCAGCTTGAACAAATGTTGATTAAAGTTTATATGTCAGTTACATTTCAAATGATATATTGGCACCTTTGGGTATATACCCTGTGATAGTTTATAGCACTCATAATGTGAATAGTGTGACACAAAAATAGGACATCATCTCCATGATATTATTTTGTGTTGTCCTTGTGTGCATTTTGTTTTTTTAGTGCATGTTGCCTTCGCATCACATAAGAAAATGTTATAACGTGTGAGTGATACCACCTTGGAATTGAATCCATGACAAAGAGGAACATGAAGTTCTGAACTCTGTATATTAGTTGTTAATGCCATGGAGGAACTGACATTCCAAGAGTGTAAGTTGATGAATACAGATTTGTATATGCATGGAAATATATCACCTTCTGACAACACTGAACTCTAGTGCACTATATACAGTTTTCCTTTATTGGAGTTATAATTTGAACAAGATAGACAGGGACAGACAGACAGACAGGCAGACAGGCAGGCAGACAGACAGACAAACAGCCAGACAGATATATATATATATATATATATATATATATATATATATATATATCTCATTGCATTCATTTTTGTAATATATTCAATGCTAACTGATGTTTGTTAAATCCAAGCCTATTTGTGCAGCCAAAAGCTACGTCATAGTACATGCATGATTATTTTTTGTGTTTTTCCTATAGTGTATGAATTGTCTGTTGTCTACAGGCATTCCTGCACAGTGGTAGTGCTCCCAGCCAACTGCCACGCGAAGAATAAGGAACAATATAATTGTTTACCATATGTGTGTGATGTGCTGCTGTTTTACCCTACAGCATTATAGGGTAACAGATAGTGAGGAAAGGGGGGATAGAGTGCACAGGAGGTGATGTTCTTCACAGCATATTCCAATACAGTGTTCACTGATAATTATACATTATAAATATTTGCCACTAAAGCAGTGTTCAAACACATTTACTCATTTGCACTCATTCATATAGCTTGTGATATTTATTTCTTCATGGTATTGTGCATGTACTGTTTATTCCACAGCATGTACACAGAACTGTGCTATTAGTATAATTAATGATATTAGCAATGCAGGTGGCAGAGCTCACAGTATTAGGTTTGTCAGCCATAGTACACAATTAAACTGCAACATTAACGTGTATACATCACGTGTGCAGTTCAGCTTGAAGTAAAGAAAAAGATTGTATGTGTTATGCCACATAAAAGTAAACTATACCTAACATTGCTTCAAGCACTGCACTACTCCTGCTGTTAGTCAGAACATGCCTCATCAACACATGGAGCCATTCGCTTGTTAAGTAAGGCACACCACCACTAGTCTCATTTGCATGACTGAGAGCTAAGTCTTTGCACATACAAAATTGAATTTTGAGCTTTTGCCATAGGATAGGAACTGTCATTCCCTACAGGGCATTGATGATGGATGAAGCAAAGAATGTGGTATTTATAAATCAGTGTAACGAGTTCTCAGCTGTGTGGGTTTATAGACGTAAAAAGTGTACAGCCCAAATCCCTGTTTTCACATAGATGAAACCTTCTCAAGATCATAACACTGTACCTATTACAATGTTGCAATGATGTGATGAGCATCCCTGAACATTTTAATGAATAGGGGGAACATGAAGCACTTGTACTTCTGGCATTTGCATTTATTCTACACTATATTCATGATAACAGACTGTTGTAATTTTTCCTGTTACAGTACAAATGTGTGACTGTGATCTTTAAAGACATGAGAATGCTAAAGGATGTAATGTTAAACATCTGTCTGCAAGGCAAGATTTTCTGATAGTTGTTATAATGCATTACCTCAATGTATTACCTTTGCACAATTAATATATTGCAGTTTACCATGTGTAAACCTTTCTTTTTACACTATATATATATATATATATATATATATATATATATATATATATATATATTTATTTATTTATTTATATATATATATTATATGTTTCAGTCTATTTATGAGCAATCTTCATCCCATATGTGAACAGGCACCATGTCTTCTTACAAAGTTTAAGAAAAGTGTGTATTGAGATTCACTTCTAACTCAGTAATTATAACTTAAACCTGTTTTGCAAGTCTGCCTTTGTTCTGACACATCGTCTATAAATGTACTTCTCATTACTAGGGATGCTGAACAAATCTTTGAATGACCAGTACTGCTAATAACACACACTCACAAGGCACTAGCTAGCCAAAGCTCTTAATGCCCACTCTTCAACTGCTCAGCCGTGTTCATGTCATCATGTAGGAATTGACACCCCGTTTACCTGCACAGCATGTCAGGTAAATTGAGTGATTTACAAATGATAATGAGCTGAAACATAGTTAACATATTCAGCATGCCCAGGGTGGGTTAATCTACACTCTATAAACAGAAGATTGGGGCTATGGAACTTCCATTGTGCTAGGGAAGACTGGTTTCCTGCTGGCAAACAATTTCTGACAGCAGTGTCAATTTGCAATACATGGGATAGCTGTATGAAATATTCCCAGGTCTGTAATCTTCTATACAACAACTGCTCCCTAGCATATGCTTATAAATTATTTACAATGAGTGTTGTGTAACCTGGCAGTGTTTTTGAAATAATAGTTGTACTACAGTTATCCCTTACTTCTGTTCATGGTGGTGGTGGTGGGACAACACACCAAACATTAATGTGTTAAGAATTCTCTGTAGTATTATTGCAACATCCTTAGATGTTCAGAAATATGCCTGAATTGTAGGAGTTATGTGGGTTTTTCTTACATTAATCAACTGTCTCTATTTATGCTGTTTTATCTGCTTAGTAGCTGTATACATTCTTGTACGTACATGAAATTATTTTTTTCTGAAGTTATAACTCTTGCCCTTTGGGGGTTAATGCGTATGGGAATATAATAAGGCTTACTTTGTTATTTAAACTGTTTTCTACAATGATAATCAATAACTGCATAGTAACGTATATTGTTCTGCATATGTATAATAGCTTGTACTACCCTAGGTGTGTTGTGTTTGCTTAATATAAATATTTTTATTTTATCATATTGGGGATATAATTCCAAAATCATGGAAACTACCCTTTACAGATGCAGAGAATGAGGTCATAATACAGGTCCTCTGTCACCATGGGGCACAGCTCCTAAATACACTTTCCACCAACAATCCTTCAGTGGCCATTTCTTGAAGCAGGTGATCAATGATGTCAGTCCTGTGGGTGGCCAGGCCATGACTACCTAATGGTCTGACAAAGGGCCACTGACATGATAAGGCTACTGACAGATCAAGGGCTGTGGCATGGGAGTGAAAGGCTACTGGGGGTGGGCAATCTACTGAAACACCACTCACTGAGACAGAGGTGTTCCTGTCAACTGTAAGGGAACCAGGCAACTTAGAAGCGTTTCACAGTTTGATGCTGGATGTTGTGTCAGAGATGGAGGAGAACCAGAGGATTTCCAATACTGATATATCAGGTATGCCATTAAAATATATGTACTACATCCACCTTTACAATTTCTATTAAGTTGTATGCTAATAATATCTCCATCACCTGAAATGTGTGTGTGGATGTACATCTGGCATTGGGATATATTGACCACCTGCTCATGATATGGGCATATCTTTTTGATATTAGTTATATGTAGTACTGTCTAAGACTACTTGCATTTGCTTGAGTGGATGATTATTTTGGTGTAGGTATTATATATTTTTCATGTTTGTTATATTTTTCTGTTTTTCTTTGTTTTTTTTTCAGAGGTGAAGCACTGGCTGGCACCAGTACTGTGGACCTCCCTCTGCCTGATATTAGATGAACAGGAATATCTGGCAATGATGGTGGTGATGAAAGGGCACAGTATGGGGTTGCATAAGGTAGATCTGAAATGGAGATTCTGACAGTATGGACACAGTCATTATTACTACTCATACCCATGACACAGACCAATCTGAGAGTAAACAGGTTGATGGGTGCATGGTTGAGCAGGTTAGTGTGGTTATTCCCAGAAACAGAACTGTCAGAATCTCCCCAGCCTTTCCAAGGGAGAAGTACCAGACTGGTGTGTCAGTAGAGGTGCTCAGAGAAGGTATACTTACCACTCTCCTCCGAGGTTGGTATGACACTATCTGGCACTCAATGTATGAACAGGGCTATCTTGGAGATAGTGTTCTACTAAGACTTCAGAAGAGATATTCAGATTACTGTATGTCATGCATTCTGATGTACAAGACTGTATGAACCATGTGTTTGACTCCTTTGACAGGATTAATAGCACAAGGGACCATGCAGTGTCTATTCTGGCTTGTTAGCTGGATTGAGGAGCAGCATCTATGAGGCCAGTCTGCCGATTCACTGGCAAATCTCAGCTGACATGGTCATGCACATACCAGAACCTGCTCCCACCCGGTGCTGCTTCCACTGTTTCAACAGTAGTGGATGTGTCTACACTCAGATGTGGTCATCCTTTTATTTGTGAATGTAGTTGTGATGGTAGCTCATCCAGCAGACATCATTCATGTTCGGGTAGCACTCCGACTTCTTGCCATGGTCAACTAACTGGCAGTGAAACTCCTGGCAGAGGTACTTCATGTGGTCAGTAGCATCCACAATGACCATCATCTTCTACCATGCACTGCTCACAGCTGTCCAGGATGCCAGGACCCACACACAGTACACCTCACATTGACCATGGTACCTCACATATGCACACACGCACAGACACGTTTCAAAATCGACTTCATTACATCTGGAGATACTGACCTAAAAGTACATATTTGCTATGAGCTCATCTCTCACACTCCCACACACTTCCTCTTTGTGAGGTTGCCATTCTATAATCCCCAACACACACACACACACACACACACACACACACACACACACACACACACACACACACACACACACACACACACTCTCAAACATTTTGTGCAAATGATGATGACAGTGCCCTGCTCTTTGCACTCTTTGCATAATCTCTGATTTAGGGTTGTGTATGTCTGTTGTGTAGAAGAGCCTGCTAATGTTTGTGTAGTCAAAGGTCACGTCTTCATTAGGATACATAATAATTTCATTTTTGTTTAGTCTGCTTAGCCCAACAATTGTTGTTAGGAGAGAAGATTACAATGGAGAGTGTGGTTGATTGGTGATCCCAATGGGCATGAGAGTTCATGTTCCATGTTATTAAGGAGGCATCCTGGGATAGTATCTAGACCCACTGATGTATTGATTGTGGCCTTGGACAGATTTCAGAGGACCTGCTTTCTAGTGGAACTTGGGTGAGTTATAGATAAAAGAATTTCAGGAGGGTTACTCAGGGGCTGGGGGGTTGCAGTTAAGCTTCTTAAACAGAATAGTATTGCCTTTGGTAGTTCAGACATAGCTGAAGAATCTTGTGATCATCCTTGTCCTGGGAGATTATTTTTATCACAAACTTGGCTTTGGCGGACATGATGAGCTTTTCTAGTTGCCTTTACAGATTCCTGACTGAGTTCTACCTTGCTGGGTATCGCAGCTCATAGTGTTTATCATGATTTTTTCCTGTTGTTATATATCTTATTGATGCTTGGATTCTACTAAGATGGCCTATTTTTTGAGGTGGTCCTGCATTTCTTCTGGGTTGATGCATTTTAGCCTATATCTTCTTCTTCTTCCAGCTTTTCCTGGTTAGGGGTCGCCACAGCAGATCACCTATCCGCTCATGACTGGCAGTGGAGTTTTACAGTGTCAAGTTGCCAGCCCGGCGCCCAACCTTCCACAGAAGGCACACACATGTACACACTCACACCTAGGGCCAATTTTGAGTGTCCAATCCACCTACTGCATGTCTTTGGGATGTGGGAGGAAATGGGAACACTCGGAGGAAACCCACGTGACCACAGGGAGGACATGCAGACTCCGCACAGAAGGCACCCCAGCTGAGGATCGAACCAGAGAACCTCTTGCTTTGAGGTGGCAATGCTAACCGCTGCACCACCATGGCTGCCAAGCATTGTAGTCTATATCTAGTTCTTATTTATATCTTTTATCTAGGTCTTAATATGGTTTCACAGGGTTTGAGCAAATGCTTCTGCATGGGGATCCTTTTTTCAGGGTTTGGGAGGTATTCTAAACCTACCATAAGTTCATAGGTTAGTATTAGGCTACTTGCTTTTGTGGGCCATTTTAAGTTTAGCCAATTTCTCTCAAAGGTGAGAAACAAACCCTGTACCTTGTATCTGTGAGGTAAACATCTTAACCATTACACCAACCATTCTAGGGTTAGCAGCCAGATGTGTCTTGTTTTACATTTACATCACAAGTGACTGCTTTATGGTATGACCTGACCAATGCAGACATTATCCTATAGAGGGTGGAACTAGTGTAATGATGCTTGCATCCCCAGTTGGTATACAGAACACTTGGTCCAGGCTGTTTTCATTTACAAAGTCAAGAAGTTTATGGGCCTGCATCTTATGTGTGGTGTAGGATGGTGCTGGTTTGAAAGAAGAGTGTGTCCAGTATTATGGATATCCTGAGTAGGGGAACGCATACCTGTACCATGGAAGTGACCTGGCCACCTATTACTGCTAAGAGGAAGCAGATCAAAGATCTCCTAATGTAAAACACTGTATGGGGCCACCCAGATTGCAGACCAGAATGGAAATTGTAGGGACACAGAAATGGCTATAGAAAAAATCCAGGGCCTTAAGTAATTCAAATAGAGAAAAGCTTGAAGTGTTCAGTGCTCAGTATTGTTATGTCATTCCGTCAGTCTGTACAAGCACCAAATGTCTGCATGTAAAGGTCAATTTACAGGTATGAAATAACTATTTATTTTACATTTAGTTTTATTTATTTAGTTGTATATACACATTTTATACATCTTTTTAAAATAAATACATTTTTCATAATACTGATCTGTATATTATATTCTAGTATTAAAATTTTATGCAATATGCATTCTAAGTTATATATATCACTATGAATTATCTACCTATATGTCTAGACATATCTAATGCCTGCATTATAAAGTACATCACTATGCAATACCCAAACAAAGGTCTCTCTCTCTCTCTTTATATATATATATATATATATATATATATATATATATATATATATATATATATATATTTATATATATATATATATATATATATATATATATATATATATATATATAAATGGGTCTACCTGAAAACACTGACACGCCAAAACACCGACGACGAAAGCACTGAGACCAGAAGATCAACAACTGAGATGACCGACAGTTTAAAAGCCCGATGCTAAGAACAGCGACATGTTAAGAGAAGTGTGAGATAGTGGCAGACTTTAGGGTTAGGGTTAGGGTGCGGGTAAGGTAAGTGTGCAATAGTGACAGACTTTAGGGTTAGGGGTGGGTTAAGTGAGTTAGGGTTAGGGTGCAGGTTAGGTGAGTGTGCGATAGTGATGGACCTTAGGGTTAGGGTTTTTGGTTAAGGTTAGTGCATAGATAGTTGTGTATGAAAGGTTTAGTGTATGTTTGTAAGGTTTTTGGTGTGCTTCTGTTGTGTGTTTGTTTTTCGGAAAAGGTATTTGTTTTGTTTTGTTGATTGTCGGGATTGTGGTTTGTCGGGCAGGTGAATTTCGTGCTTTTAAACTGTGGGTCATCTCAGTTGTTGATCATCCGGTCTCGGTGTTCTCATCATCGGTGTTTTGGCGTGTCAGTGTTTTCAAGTAGACCCATATAAATATATATATCTATATCTAGACCTTTGTTTGGGTATTATATACATATGCATATACATATACATATATTTATATGGATATAAAATGTCTATATGTCTCTCTGTCTTTATCTATATCTATATCTATATATACATATATATATATATATATATATATATATATATATATATATATATATACATATATATATATTTATATACATATATATATATATATATATATATATATATATATATATATATATATATATATATATATATATATATATATATATATATATATATATATATATATAGATACATATATATATATATATATATATATATATATATATATATATATATATACATATTTATATACTTATATACAGAGAGACACACACACACACACACACACACACACACACACACACACACACACACACACACACACACACACACACACACACACACACACACACACACACACACACACACACACACACACACACATTTCTGCTTTATACTTTTAAATATCATACTAGACATCTGCGGTGGTGCAGTGGTAGCGTTGTTGCCTCACAGCAAGAGGTTCTCCTGTTTGATTCTCAGCTGGAGTGCGGGGAGTGCCTTCTGTGTGGAGTCTGCATGTCCTTCCTGTGATTGGATGGACATTCGAAAGACATGTGCAAATGGGCGGCGTTCATGAAAATCTACTGCCAATCATTAGTGGACCGGAGTTCTGCTGTGGGAACCCTAACCGGGAAAAGCCGAACAACAACTTTTAAATATCATACTCAATAATCATATTGAACTATTTACTATATTATAATGTTATATAAGAGAGTCACAGGGTTCAGTATCATGTCCCTTCCCTGGGGATTGTGCATTCTCTGGCCTAATATAGACATTTATCAGCAGGTAGAGGGAGACACAGACTGCAACATGGGGCTTTCAGGGAGACTTTGACACTATGTAAAATAAGCACTATTAGTAGTAAATAGATTTGATATAAGACAATGCACTGAGGACATCTACATTCATAATCATATTCCTGACCAAAACACTACATGCTACATTTTTTTGTGAATTCTTTAATTCTTATTGAAAAGTGATTTAATCATCTTCAGTTGTACATAATTTTTATTTCTCATTTTTGTTTTCATAGAAAATGAAGCATTGCATTGCCGTGTGAAGTAGTAATGGCCACCACTGCAAAGGCAGTTTCAGGCAGAGAGGCAGGCTAGGTGGCAACCTTCAGATAAGTGTATTCTGTGGCGAGTATTTTTCAGAGGATCAGTTCACCATAACAGACAATAATACATGGTCAGCAAGAACAGTTTGGTGCTGTCAGTATGCATCAACGTACCTGTGGCGATCAATATGTCATACCTGTTATTGACATTTGTACTCAGTGTATGTTTAAATATCTGTAAGTATGATGTAAAGCCAGTAATATGACATAGCTCAAGAAGTCTAAGTAATGTACACCATTTACCTACTAAGTACACTATATCTGTAGAGTTTGCAGCCTGACTGATACCTATGCATAGGTTTACTTACTGGTATTATTAGTACATTTTGTTTCTGATCTCTACTTATATTTGATTAGGAACATAAGATGGCCTGAGTGCAGACAGATCCTAGGTACTTCAGTGGTGGCAGATGGACCACTGCAGCTCAGACGTATACATCATATGTCCATCATGCCGCACAAGTTGCCATGCCATCAGTGAGAATTAGCAGCACTGCCTCTTACACTCAGACTCATTACATTAATGTGACTGCAGATAATCAAGCCATTGGAGAAGATTCTGAGAAAGAAGGTGTTACCTCAAGTTTAGATGCTGATAGCAGTGATGCTGATGAACCTGACTGGACCACATCAACATGCAGCAGTGATAGAAGTAACTCTGCCAGTTTTAATTTCTCCAAGTAGCCCTGTTCTATACCTATACAGTGTGCATTACTTTCTGAATACTGTGTCATTGGCATTGCTCCCCTTATGTAAGTAAAACTGCATGTCTTTCCATTGGAATGTGCTGTTATAACTTAAGTTCTGTTTCACATCCTCCCAACTGAGGAATAACCTGCCCCTGGAGAGGCAGAAAACATTTTAGATATTTGAGGGATCTGTTATGGCAATGTTATCGACATGTCTGACCTGCCTAGGTACTTGCAATGCATTAATTTACAGACTACTTGGTTATTTAGCTGTCCTGATGTAAGTGTGTGGCAAGAGGCATTGGAGATTGATCCATATGTAGGCACTGCTGGGCTCCATGGCAGCAGGTAACTTGCTGATTGCATGCAGGGTGTAATTTAGTGGTGTGTTTTAGTGGTGACACTACGTTACGTGTACTGAACATGTTCAAAACTATGAATATGATTTCCATGTCATGAAACAAGTATTTAATCCAAAACTCCCACCTTATTCCATTAGTATACCACATGTGGCATTCTAACCAAAAGAAACTGATAGTGGGTTTACTTAGTGCTGCGGTACACCTTGGTGGTACTGTCAGGTGCTACTCTCCAACCCATACTGCAAAGAATGGTTGTTACTCCTTCATAGACTTTGAAAGCAATTGGATCATCAACTTGAAGTTAATGCAAGGACTTATGCAGATTGTTGGTGCATTGACAAGAAGTACAACATAAGCATGTTGCAAACACATTACTTTGCAGTTATCCATGTACAAAATGCTCGGTATCTTTTGAGTATTTTTTAAAATGCTATTCTTTTTTCTATTTAGTTTGTTGCCAGAGCAATGAGATTTCTAGCTCAAACACCATGAAAGTGAAAAGAATGAAGGATGATCTTCTTTTTCTTGAGAATGAAGTTGTTCTATTCAGCAGCTTAACCACAGGCAGAAATGTGTCTGTTAGGAAATACAGATATGTGTGTGTTAGGAAATACTTGCAAGATGCACATTACAATGTGAAACACTCGTCCAATGTGTGGAATATAGCCAAAGGTAAGTTCATGTCCATCAGCCTTAACAGTTGAAAAACTCCACAAGTACTTTCTGAACCTAAGACATGATATTGCTTTAGTGATTGACACTGTAGAAGTACACATGGCTAGTCTATATTTTTAGGAGTGAAGAAACAGATGGATGAGAGGGTGAAACATGTCTGTAACAGAATTCTATGTGACGTGGCACAGACTGTAACAAACCACTTATACAGTTGTTACAGAAGTAAGAGTGCTGATGGAGAAACTGGAATAGCAAAATGGATGTCCTTGTTAAATCATATCTGCAATATCCATGAGAACTACATCAAAACTTTTATGCAATGTCTGCATGAGGTCATAGAGGAAAGTACCTAATTCAGGAAAGGTTCAAATAGAAGTACTAGTAGTGGCAACAGTATTCACCTCCAAATATAAGTACTACAGCAAGACAGATCTCATTGCACATCTGTGAAGCTGATTCCATTGCTGAAACAATGGCAGGACATGACTGCAATGTGTTGTATGTATGGCACTGACTTTTTGATACCGATTATGATCATTGAAAGTCATACATTGTAAAAGGATATTCATTGCACTGACTTACATCTTGGGAGTGGGCAGCCATTGGACACCCATTTCTGAAGCGATATATCTCTGATGCAATATATCTAATCTAGCTGTGGTGTTTGCTGCTGGGTGACAAAGAATCAAAAATAAAAAACAAATTAGGTGTATACATGTAAGGATTTGTAACAAACAGGTTAGCTTGGTAACTACAACCAATGTTACTTTGTTGTCATTCCTACTTAGGTATTTATGTGGGAAGGAAGAGCAGCACATTGCATACTTTACTAGCAGACAGACTATATTATTGGCTTGCTGTTATGGCAATCACCTTCAGCATAACGTTTCATGATTATACCAAAAGTGTAGTTTGCAGTGATTACTCATTGTTCTTGTAGACAGTCAGTGCAGTGAGATGTACTGCAAATGTGATCTCTCACTGAATGATGACTCTATGTCTCACTGATACGTGTGTTGCATAGCCATTAATAAATGGATGTAGGTACTATCAGGCTGTGCTGTGTATATGGTATGTTCTACCATGGATAATTCATGGTCTGTGAAGTGTTCTATTTGTATAACAAGGTATTGCTCTTCTGGCAGAGTTAATGTGGATAAAGTTGTTATAAACTGCTTATGTGTAACATTGTCTTCTTGGCATGAAGGACAGTAAGAATGGATTAAGAGGTAGTATGTGCTGGTTATGCATTACATAGTGAAGGGAATGAATGGGGCAGTTAGGTGGTGGAGCAGCACTACAGATGAGAATCAGGTGATTTGCATTTGGCGATAGTACGTGCTATGAGTTCTGATAGTAACACTTTGTAAACATGGAAGACTGGCTTGTATGTACTACATTTGCACACTGATTGCTTACAGGGAGGATAGAGATCAAGTATTTATAAGGGAGTTTATGCGGCATGTGCAGCTTATGCACAACATCATGTGCAGACTTGGTATGTTGCTCACAAATCACATTGCTGTAGGTCATTACTTCATATAACAAACACCCAAAAATACAATTGTTCCACTTACTAGTAAGGCTATAAAGTTATTAGCCACTTACAAATGTACTACATATTTCCTAAACAGTTGCCATATGAACTCTCAGATTATGTGTCCCAGGCAGGTATGTCCTTAGCACTAAGTATCATTTTACCTTCACCCAGGATGATCCCACAATACAAACAAAAAATGATTGACTTCAATAATTGACTTAGCTTATGGTGTCAGTCCAAGGGGATCCAGTATCTGTCAGCCTGGGAAGATATGGTCGACAGACCATGCTGCTTTGCAAGAGATGGTCTGCACCTCTAGGCTTTTGGATACTGACAAAGACACTTGCCTCCCGCATAGTGCCTTTTTTAGGCAATGTCAAAACAAAACTTTCCCGATGTAAAAAAATCCACTCAAGACAAACTTAAGGTTATGCTGCTTAATGCTAGGAGCCTCAAAAGAAAACTGCACTCCTTGGAAGTACTCCTCACCTTGGAAGATGCTGAAGTCTGTGCAGTCACCGTGACTTGGTTCAAGGCTGCAGAGAGCATGCAGACAGCATCCCGGCCACACAAGGCTACTTGCCCTTATTTATGACATGGGCAATGTAAAATACTTTGCTTACTACTGTGGACACATGGTGATTGAAGTCTAGATTGCTATCAACCTGTGTTCCCAAGTTCCACACCACTTTGTTTGAGCTTAGAGGGGTGCTATCTATATTGTAAATGGCAGGGGTTACTTCTTTGCCAAAGGGGAAAAGTGAGGCATTCTTTTGTGTTTAGTTTCAGTCCATGGCCCTGGCAGCAATCATTTGTCTGTGTCAGTCCCTTCTGTAATTTGTTGATATAGTTGCAGGACTCTATGATTGCTCCCAGTTTACAGTCATCTGCAAACTTAGTAAGCCACAGGCTATCAGCTTTTCAGTGGACTTCAGAAAAATAAATTCCAAACAGTAGAGGGCCCAGTACAGATCCTTATGATACACCATCGGTAACTGATCTACTGGTGGAGGTGGATTCCCCAACTCTAACAGTGTGCATCTTATCTTGGAGCCAGTGTGCTACCCATCTAATGATGAATGGGTTGATACTCAGCTGGGAGAGTTTTTCAATGATCCCTGAGTGGGGAATTGTATCAAACACTTTGGCCAAGTCAAGATAGGCTGTGTGTACTGCTTTAACCTTATCCAGTGCTTTGGTGACTTTCTCAAAGAAATAAACAAAAAGCACACTAAACAGCTAAACAAGATAAAAAATCAGTCATGGCTTCTCGCCAAAGTAAAACAAAGCTTTAAAAGCTTTGATAAACTGTAATTTATTTGAAGAGCTTTTCATTTGCATGATGTGCAAACTTCATCAGAAAACAGTATAAACATTTTTAAAAGTCATATAAGTAGTCACAGGTGTAAACATTTAACCAATCAAGATGAGGCAGAACTTCATTCACTTCTTCCTTAAAGGCACACAAGAAAACCAAATGCATTTCCATAAAAAATATAAGTACATATGAAGGTACATCACTAAAACAAAACATATAATCATAAATAAAAAAATAAAATTTAAAATAAAATAAAAATTAAATTAAATTAAAACCAGTTACTAATGACACATAAACTCAAATTATGTATGTATTATGTATTATGTATGTATAGTGAATACATAATAAATGCTGAACCTACAATGTCACTCCTTCATCTCCTTAGGCTCTTTAATTTTAAAATACCGCTTAAGGAACAGGTTTCATTCAAGCCTGGACAATTATATGCATTTAGTTTAATCTACCAGGCTAACTCTAGTTCCTCAAGTTGCAAGGGCAAGGGGCCACCCCTGATGTCCTGATAAACCCGGTCAATGACCAAATATTTAAATCTATGTTCCTTGTTTCCCTGGATGTGTTTGGCTAAGGCTAATTTTATTTAAAATTTTATATATGATTATATGTTTTTTTTTAGTGATGTACCTTCATATGTACATATATTTTTTATGGAAATGCATTTGGTTTTCTTGTATGCCTTTAAGGAAGAAGTGAATGAAGTTCTTCCTCATCTTGATTGATTAAATGTTTATACCTGTGACTACTTATATGACTTTTAAAAATTTTTATACTGTTTTCTGATGAAGTTTGCACATCGTGCAAATGAAAAGCGCTTCAAATAAATTACAGTTTATCAAAGCTTTTAAGGCTTTGTTTTACTTTGGCGAGCAGCCGTGACTGATTTTTATCTTGTTTAACTTTCTCAAAGAAGTTCACCAGGCTTAATAATCAAGATCTACATTTGACGAAACCAAATAGGGTTGGGTTAAGACATTGAAGATTGCCTATGTCCTGGTTGATAAGATCCATGATGATTCTTTCCATGGCCTTGCAGATAAGGCTGGTTAGGCTAATGGGTCTAAAGTTTCCAGGGTTGGTTGATGGACCCCCTTTGTGCATTTGTGCAAGGGGATTACAGTTGCTATGCTCCACTCCTACAGCACAAAACCAGTGCTCAGGCTGTGGTTAAAGAGACAGTTAAGTGGTTCTGCTAGGTCTTGTTTTAGATTGTTTGTTATGCAGCCTGTGATGTTATTTGGTCCCACAAAAGCCATATTTTGTCCTTGGAGATTACTTGAATGACCTATTCTTTGGAGAGGTGTCAGGAATGCTATGGAGTATGGCTGGTGGGGTCAGGGCAGTGAAATTGCGTCCAAATCTGTCAGCCAGCAGGATAACCATTACTTCATGTTCTGTGTGAGTGGTGCCATCCACCATAAGTTCGGCACACAGCTGGGTATTCCCTTTAGGTTTTGGACTTAGCTAAAGAATGCTTTATGATTGTCTTTAGCTTGGGATGCCACTACAGTCTCATAACTTGCTTTAGAGGACTTTATAATGTTTCTCATTTGGTTGTTTAGGTTGTATAAGGTAATCTTCCTTTGCTGAATACAGTCCTTCTTGTTTTTACATATCAGTGTCTTTCTTTTGTTATATAACTTATTTATATGTGCAGTCTACCAGGGTGGCTTGGTTTTGTGAGAGGATCTGGTTTTAGTCCTGTCAGGTACTGCTGAGTCACTACATTATCTTAAGTGGCTATATAGTTGTATAAGGTAATCTTCCTTTGCTGAATACAGTCCTTCTTGTTTTTACATATCAGTGTCTTTCTTTTGTTATATAACTTATTTATATGTGCAGTCTACCAGGGTGGCTTGGTTTTGTGAGAGGATCTGGTTTTAGTCCTGTTAGGTACTACTGAGTCACTACATTAGCTTAAGTGGCTATATAGGGCATTTGAGTACTTCTCTGCATAGGAGTTGTTATTGCTTGTGTTAGCAGAGGCTTTGAAACCATTTATACCATCAGTTAAAAGACAATAGTTTACTTTGGAGATTTTTTTTTCATCCTGTTGGAGTGTTAGGTCTGATATTTACTTCAAATGAGACAGATTTATGGTCTGATTTAACTAGGGAGGGAAGCACAATGGGGTAGTGCCGTAGCCCCCCCATGTTGGTAAGTACTAGGTCTAGAACATTTGAGTCCTTTGTTGGGGTGCAAACTAACTGTTCCAGTAAATTTGATTAACAAAGTCCAGGATCCTCAGTGCAGTTGTGTCTGTGCTCGTGTAAGCTGCCCAATCAATGGATGGGTAGTTGAATTTTCCCATGACCAAGGTGTTTGGCTATATACTGTGGGGGGAAATGTCGAATGCTTTACAGAGATCAAGAAAGAGGTCTGATACTAGGTTGCCTTCATCTCTGTTTGTGTTGATTCTATTAATGAAGCTAAGGATAGCCATAGAGACTAAATGCGTTTATCAAGTATCTTTTTTGGAGGGGAGATTGGTGATGGGCCTATAAGTATTGAGCTCAGTTGATTGCTCACCTTTATGGATGGGGAGGATGTAGCATTTTTTCCATAGAAATAGTACAGAGGATTCATTCATAGAAGTGTTAATATAGAGAAAAGGTAGGCTGTGGCTTCTGCTGTAAGTTTTAGGTATTCATCTGGTGAAGACGACAAATATAAGGAGAAGAAGGAAGGAAGAGAAGTCAGTAAGAGGCTGGACAGATTTGTTAGAAACTAGAGAAAATACATAAACATCAAGCAGTAGTAGTAACAACAAGAAGTTGAAAAAGCAAACAGATACATAGTGAAATGATAAGGAACTGAGCTGAATACTGAATGTACCTCTAGGTTCCATGGATAACCTGCTTTATAAAAATAAAAAGAAGATTAGGAGATTAATATGAAAATATTCAGGTCGTCCATCTAAGGAGAAAGTAAGCATTGATAGAGGGCTATGTAACAATTTATGTTTGGGCTATGTAACAATTTCTGTTTGGGTATACAAAAGCTGCTTTTGAAGATAAAAAATCAGATTTGAAAAAAAAAATGAAAACATGGAAAACCATGAGCTCAGCTATCAAGTCATTTAAAAATGTTTGGATATGAATATATTCTCAAAATCAACATACATGTAGTTGAAATGAAATAACAGCAGCAAGTGGAGCATCAAGATTCAT
This sequence comes from Protopterus annectens, assembly GCF_019279795.1. Classification (NCBI taxonomy): domain Eukaryota; kingdom Metazoa; phylum Chordata; order Ceratodontiformes; family Protopteridae; genus Protopterus; species Protopterus annectens. The sequence goes on from NC_056731.1 coordinate 1,507,643,211, forward strand.
ACTGGACTAGTATACACAGACACACACACACACACACACACACACACACACACACACACACACACACACACACACACACACACACACACACACACACACACACACACACACACACACACACACACACACACACACACACACACACACACACACACACAGGCACACACAGATGCATGTGCCCAAACTCACCCCACACAGGCACAGTCACATACAGTTACACATGCGCATACCTATCCATACACACAGTTGCACATATACCCCCATCCCAAACACATGCAGAGCTTAGGATGTATGCATATGCAGATATATACTACAATATGAATTTGAACAAAGTAAATTTTTATTGCAAGTGAAATAAATACAAAATAAAACCAAAACTGTCAGCATATGATTTAATTGGTAAATTAAACAGGAGTATGATGAGTGGCAAGGAAAAGCAAACACATTAAAATCATTACCACAGTAGCCTTTCACACAAAAAATAATTGTGGGCTTCAATTACCAACTGTGACTATCTGTTAGCACTTCATGGTATTCTCTTCTGGATAAAGTTGCTAAGAATGTGACCATTAAATGTCTGTAATCGATGACAAACAAAAGATTTGGTTCATGTCAGCAGTACACACTGTAATGTGAATAACTGATGCATTAATGCCTGGAAGTTGGTATTTCAACTGAAAGCATTAACCACAGGTCAGGGTGATGAAACAATGTAAAAGTACGGTAACCACCCATTAACACACCAAGAACTGCATGTGGTGCGGTACATCCCATAACCCACTAATTACCTTCCACTTGTCATTGGGCAAACTGAATGCATGGAAAAAAAAAACTGTTACAAAAAAATTGAGTTGACATCATGAATGCTTGGAAAAAAAATGACAATTAGAAAATTATTTGCAATGAATACAAATGCATTGCACTGTAACACCTGTCATGCAAAAAAGTAACTGTACATTAAAAACATTAAAACATCACTTACCAGATGCATTGCAGAATCCAGTGTATGAATCAGAAGGGAATTATTTATGTATGTTGCATACAACACAAGACAGAATGATGCACCTTTTCCTTCTGCCTAGATGATGCCAAACCCAATAACCAAAAGACAGCAACCATGTAACACAGGCACCTGTGGAGAGAAAGAAGATATTAACAAAGAAGTTGTATTACACAAACTCACAAACACTGCAAGAAACATATGATTCTCAATGGACTGTTTAGGGATAAGCACTGTCGAGATGTAACTTTAGACTATGACTTGAAATATTGTGGAATATCACTGGAATCAAGGAACATTAGAACAAAAAGCAAAGAAACATTAAAGTTCAGACATGAAACTAAGTCACATCAGTAATGTGTGCAGACAGTAGTATACTCACATAGTCAAAGGCTGGTCATCTCCAATTGACCCAGTATGTTCAACATACTAATGCAGGGAAGACAAAAGTATACCTTCAGTGCAGCATATTGCATCAAACTGTGGGTGGTCAGTCATGCAACAATACTGTTGATCTTGGGAAACATTTCATGCAATACAGTGTATGATCAGCAACACGGATTCTCACTAGTGATTGACATCTGATGGTACTCACCCCATTTGCCCCTGGAGGAGATGATTAGGCTTCTCAAAAGTGACAGAGTGTGACTGGATGAGAATTCTCATTACTCACACATTGAAAAGTACAAGCACAAACACAGTTTTAATTCTGTTAATACTATTAACAGAGATATGTATACTTATTGGCATTACTATGAAATTCCACATATGTACTACCAAGCTGCCCAGGGTGTGGGAAAAGGGGTGTTTGTAACTCACTAATTATCTGTCTAACACATGACTTTGTTGAGTCTTGCTGAGGACAATATATGCAAACATATCGTTGATCAACCAGAAGTGGTAAAAAACTGTCACTCTGCATACCTATGTCCCTGTCGACTGCAGCAGCAGTTCAAGCAGGTTGTTGTGAGTGATACAGGTTAACATATTTTGCAGCAAGTTCCTGACCAGCACTGGTTGATCAAATGCTATAATATGGTCGATTGCCTGAATATAGGGATGACAAAATGGAAATGAAAGGATAAAAGCATGTAGGGAAAAAATCCATAAAGTTGAGAATCAATGCATTACAATGGAACATGAGATTGAGAGTAAGCAGATAGGACTTTTTATTATATGTTCATACATTGTTTGTAGGCTAACCGCCCTTGCATGTGGCATTTTAAGTCTAGACAGTAAACTGACTGTATTTTTATTTTATACAATGACATGATGTATTTATTAATTTAGTATGTATAACATATGCACAAAAACTAAACACAAAAAAGGGGAAAAATAATACATTACACATTACTTTTGTGTTTTCTTACTTTTTAACAACTGTCATTCAATACAGTATAACACAATTTGCTCAATTCCTTCTTTCTCGTAAACTTCAGTCCTCACCCAGAACATTATTCTGCATGTATTGTTAACACACATTCCATTTATTGCTATATAATCTGCTCCTTCCCTTTTCTAAGTATCTCACTTCACTTTTACCTAATTGACAATATTCAGTTCTTCAAATACTGTTGGTTTTCTGTTCCATTACAATTTTCCAGTAATTCTTGTTTTGGCAGGCCAGAGAGTCACATGTAATAAAGACTGATGATTGCTGAGCCAGATGTATCAAAAGCCGACCTACGCAGCTGTAACATGTATTGGATGCAACCCTCTACTGCATATTAAAATGTCTTTTTTGATTGTATGTGATCTCTTATTTTATCTTGGAGATTTTATATGGCAGACCTTTATTCCCTGGGCCTCTGCTGTAAAGTGGCTACTATTAACTCAATCAGACACTCCCAGGCAACAAAGGCAGATAAGTACATAAATCATAAATAATAAACATTTCCATAAAAATCATATTTTGATACTCCTTCTGCATTTTGTACCTCATATTCGTTTTCCTCTTCATCCTTTCCAGTATTTCCTAAAATATTTTATACTTTACTACTAATATCCTTAGCACTGCATCTTGCTTATTCTCAATTCTATTTTTTCAAGATCCAATTTATCTTCAAAGATGCTGCATATACAACTGGATGTACGAATCACAATCTCCCTTATTTTCCTTTCAAATACAGAATACCCCTCTTGACAGAGTTTAAACTAGAACACATGGTAACTAGAAACACCTTTAGCAATACCTCTTTCTCCATCTTAGTTGGTATCATGCATACATTTGCCCAATATTCCAGTCTGGCCAGCACTACTGAATTAATTACACATTTTCAAAGACTATTTGAACATTTTCTAGAACTTGCATGCTTCCTTAATATCCCCAGTAACTTTGTTCCATTATTTTTCTATCTCTTCTTCCTTGTTGCCTTTACCAAATGTTCCAAACAAACAAATACTATCCTTTGAAAAATATGTTTTTTCTGTTCCAACTGCCTCCCCTTAGCCCTTTCTCTTTTCTCTGTTTCTCAGTATGCCTCATCCATCTGTGCCATATTCCTTGCCATCAAACTTACATCATCAATGTATAACAAAAATAGGAATCTCCAGATTTCCTTGCATTTAATATACCCATTTGCTTGCACTTTCTTCCATCTGAATTGTCACTGCATTCATTATCAAAGGAAACACAATGCTACTCATCAGACAACATTGTCTGACATCTCTTTTAACTCATATTTCATTACTGATCCAGCCATTAACTAAAACCCTAACTTTGCTGTTCTCATATGCATCTCTTAAAACCATAAACAATTTTCCATTAATTCCATAGTGCCTCACTATACTCCATAAATGTTTATGTCCCAAATGATCAAAATTATTACTTACATCTCTTATCATTAGTTTCCACTCCACTCCTCCATAAAAGATATCATCTACCACCTCTAACTATAAATAATGGCTGTTTAATTTTCTCTTTAATGCAATATATCCCTGTCATTACCACTTTACATATAACTTTATCAAAGCTGATCTGAACCAGTTTCATAAATATTTTGCAGTCTGCATTATTTAAAGTAATTAGCCTCCAGTTTCTAATTTTTTCATTTCTCTTCCATAGGAATTTGATTATACCTTTACAGATCTCTTTTTCTGAAAAAGCTTCCTTCACGCATTCATTTAAAACCATAAAACATGTCTTTTGTTATATTTTGAATTGTTTATACGCACCGTGTTATGTATCATCACTACATGAAGCCTACTGTTCTCATTTTCTCTTCTTGTTAACTATCCACGGCCATTTTCAAAAGTATTTTAGTTGTTATTAAAAGTCCTCATCTTCTTCACACTCCCCATAAATACTCTTCACATATTCATTTAGTATTTCCATTACCTCCTTTTTTATTTTATTTTACTTCTCCCTTACTGTTTTCATTTGCCTGATCACATCATTGTTATCCTTAAAAATTTCCCTAAATATGGTGAAACCACCTTTGTCTTTCCTTTTTAACAATACATTTCCTTAAATAAAATATTCCCAACTTATTTTCTCATTGCTGTCATACTATGCTGCAAACTATCCAACATATTTTTTATACATCACCATGCACCCTGTTTTTTAGTATTTTTCTTTCTTGCAGCTCTACATCCAAATACACTTAGCATCATTTTCTTTAAATATTACCCACTATTCTGTCTACAACTTACAGTTTAATCTCACAGTATGTTAATTCCTCCACAATTGCTAAACATCCTTGTTTAACATCTCGCAATTTAAGTTTCCACCAATAAACTCTTAATACTATTCTCCTCTACAGCTATGCAAAGTGAAATACAGTCAGAAAATCATGCCATAACTATTCCACCCTGTCTTTACTCCATCACTTTTGATTTTCAGAAATAATATATTTCTGTCCTACACTAAACATCTATTGTTTTTGATCTCATATTATTAAATTTTCCTATTCTACTAAGTCTTTCGCTTTCTTTACATCTTTACATATATTCCCTTCTTCTTCTATCTTATGTTACATTTGAAATCACCCATCATAATTGTTATTATATTAACTGCAACAAAATGTATAATCTTTTCAAATAACCCTTTCTAACTCATATGAGCATATAATCCTAACAACCACCAAGCAATGTTTTCCTATCTTAAAACCATTATAGTATCGCGTACTGCACTGATTATACATTTAGCTAACACCAATACTTTATCACTGAAAAGAAAAACAAGCTCTAAACACCACTCATTTTCCAAATTCCATAGAATCTTTTTTTTCCATTTTTTTTTTAACTTTCCTTTGCTGACCTTCATTCTCTGTCTAATATAATGTTTCCTTAATCCTTTTACACATTCTCTTCCTCCTCTTGGTCCTTATGTTCCTGTTCTAACACAAAAACATGTCTCATTTTCACCTGTGCCTCTTCCACCCAAGTTTATTTTGAAACACGTCTTGTTCTAAATACAACAATTCAATCACATTCATATCTTACTGCACTCATCCTTCATTTGCATTCTCATATTTATCCTTACTGCAATTATTTTCCCTTCCCTCTTCTTGATTAATACAATCAAACCAAAAAATGCCCTAAGATGCCTTCCTTCTTACACACTTTACATCTCATTTTATACTTATTCACAGTACATCCCATTTCAACACAATGATTTCACTTTACCTTTGTACTTGTGATATGCACCCTCAAAAAATCATTCATTTTTGGGTGTAATTGATACCTCAGAGTTCCCCTTGTACCAGATACAAAAATAACACATACAAATCATAACATTTTCTTTTACATTTGAAATAACATTCATTTCCCAACACGCATTTAACACATTTCTTCCATCCCTTGTTTTCACAATGCCCTTTATGTTTGTGCATTATTCATGCAAACAAGTCTTTATTTTTGTCATCAATATAATCTGTCCTGAAATGCATATATATTGTTTCTTTTGATTCATTTCTTGGCAAAAACAATAACCATCCCAATTATAATTATCTTTTTTTGTTTATCACATACAATCATAAATGTTTGTAATTTGTTTACAATCTCAAAAGTCAGGATACCATCATAAATGTTTGTAATTTGCTTACAATCTCAAAAGTCAGGTCATAAAAATCCTCCTTGCATCCCTCACATTAAACCCCAATGGCACTATAATATCATTCCATACAAAATGTTAGTCTATTATGCATTCTTTTTATTGTATAGTCTCACGGTTGGCCTCTTTTTACTTTTTTGTATTTGTACAAAATTATGTTTTACTGTCCTTTCTCTCATACAACTACTGTTTATGACATTCTTTATGATTCTTCTTTGTAGATCATTTCTCCATTTCTTCCGCAGTCTTGTTGTCACCCTGTCCTTTCTAAATAAATGCCCTGTCATCTCTACCAAAAAAATCACTGAGTCTTTCCTGGAGCTTCATTATTTATAATTTTTCCAGTACTTCTGTAATTCTTTACCAGTACTTTGGCATTTTCATCATGAAAGGCAGCTAAGTGCTGCCTATTTGTAACATCCAAAGTTTCCATCATGCTTTCCACATCTCCAGCACTCTTCACCATCTCATCACCAGCTTTCTGGTCTGCTATAATTATATTTCTTATTGCAATGCCTTTGCCACTGTGCATCCTCCATTACAACATTTCTCCAAGCCAGCATTGCACCAGGAACAGAAGCAATCGGATGTCTCCCCTCTATGTGAAAAAGAGTAGAGGCAACGTTCCTTGGTGCCCTGACCTCATTTTTCCAAGTTAGTATAATCACCTCTCCCCTGAAAAGAGGCCATTGGCCTAATGGGACTGACCTGATTAAGAAAGTCTAAGAAAATAAATACATAAAATAAATATTATGAGTCTGTCAGGTGCAACCAATTATAAAACATCCAGGAGGAGACACATAAAAGCAAATATATAGTCTTCATCACTCTGGGATTAATAGCTCATTTATTTCACGTACCTGAGATAAATGTAGCAAACAATATAAATAATTTCAAGTTTTCTGTCCCATAGTATCTTATTCTGTCAGCTATCTGAAAATGGCAGACATTGCCAAACCTGAAAATCCATCCAAATCTATTCACATGGTTACTGTGTGTTTGTTAATTTAAACTGAGACCACAGTAGCCTACTGATACAAGATTATCCTGTTTTTCCACCTGAGAAATGGTTAAGAAATGACTTACAGTTTCAGAGCAGTCCTTGGTCAATTCTGATTGTCTCTTAAGCACAAACTTGTATTTGCTTTGGCTCATTAGCAGCAGTACAAAAGAACTGCCTGCTCACACCCTTGTTTTCCCCCTCCCCCTTCTCTGTTTATTACCTCAAGCCAATCCCAAAGTTAATAAATATTACCTGTGGCAGGTACCATTTTTAAAACTACAACCACCCTTTGTCACTATCATATGTTCATTTATCAGTTTACTCTGTTACCTAATTGTTTCCAGCCCCCTCAAAAGAGCAACTAACAGGGTCTCTACCCACTTCGCTCCCCACCCTTCCCCCTATTCCTTCCCACCCCCAGTGGTCCTACCTTTATTATACTCACAAACCCCTCCCATCTTTCCAATAGCCAACCACAGCGCTAACCCAACACTGCCTCCTCCATTTTCCCACTACTATCACACCTCCTCAACTAACATGTACAAGCATACCTTACCTATGCTCACTGCATGCACTCTCCTTGCATATCTTACATCCTACCAAAGCTCCATCATTCCCCCACTCAACCACTTCCACTGTACTACTACTCACACCACTACTCAGATCTCACCCTCACTCAGCTCCCCTCTCACCAACTCAAGAACCATCCCTATGCATCCCCCGCATATTCTACCAACTATATTACTCAAACATTTTGCATCCCTACAACTTAACATAGTAACCCTCCCACCATACCTATTACCCACAGAGCACAATCATAAAGTATCCCTAATAAGCAAACACATTCAAAAACTGAGAAAACTAATAACCCCATGCATATCAAAACTAGCCCTAAGTGGAGACATTCACCGCAACCCTAGCCCTACCATCTCCAACCCCAATCCTTATAATCAGACTAGAAACCACAACTTCTCCCATATCACAGCCAATAGAAAGCCAATTGACTTCCTTCTACTAAGCCTAAATATTAGAAGTATATCCAACAAAGTCCATGAACTCCATGCCACCATAGACTTGTACTCCCCAGATATAGTCATCCTGACAGAAATCTGGCTAAAACCTCACATTACCAGTGAGCAAATACTCCCTACCAGTTATGGCATACTAAGAGTAGACCAGCTAAACAAGAAAGGAGCAGTGTAGCTGTAATATTTAAACAGCATCTAAACATCCAGATCTTAAAATCATCAGCTCCACAAATAGGCAATGAAGAAATAATATATACCAACCTCAAAATAAACCAAAACAAAACCATCAACATATTTGGATGCTGCTTTCCACCTGGCCAAAACATCCCTCCACTAGAAAACCTCCTCAGCTGGTTTACCCACCATCTCCCCCAAGAAACTATAATTTTAGGTGAGTTCAATATTGACTGGCAATCCTGTTCTGGCAACAATCCAACCCATCATATAAACCTTCATGGCTTCACCCAACTAGACCAGTCACCAACCAGGATAAATAAAAACTCCAGCAAGCACACCACCCTGGATTGGATACTAGTCAGTAAGAGCCCCCAGTCATATATAACAGACTGCTTATCAGATAGCCTCAGTGATCACTCCCCAACATTCCTACTCAAAAAATACCTATACCAAGCTAAACCTCTCATCTACCATCAAATACGTAAAAACCTAAACTTTAACCCACTCACATTCATCTCATCCCTCAAAGAATGTAACTGGCATCCCCTAAAGTACCTCAGTCTTGATGACGCAGTTGAATTTTTAATACTACCTTCCTGAGCATCCTTAATTACCATGCCCCCATAAGACTTTCCAGAATGAAAGCACAACCCTCCCCATGGCTACAGAAAACCACTAAGTCAGAAATGAAAAACAGGGATAAAGCCTGGGAGCACTGGCGCAAAACCAAAACCCCCTCAACTAGACAGAAATTCCTACAACTACGCAATAGAGTTAAAAAGCTAATAAAACAGGACAAATTACAATACTACCAGTCTTCCCTAGACTCCTCCCAACACAGCCCCAAACAATTCTGGTCCTCCATAAACTCCATCCTCCACCCAGGTAAAGTCAGTACCCCTCCTCCTAACATCCCTCACTCCTCCAGAAATATTGCTACCTCATTCAACACACACTTCACACAAACCATACTATCACTAGCTAAACAACACAACCCCCTTCCCCTCCAACCCACACCTTCAACTAGTAATCTCCCCACTGCCTTCTCTTTTTCTCCTGTACCTACCTCCAACATAAAAACTCTTAATTAAACTTAAGCCCACCAAGTTAGCAGCAGGCAACCTCCCAAGTGAATACCTACAAATCGCAGCTGATGCTTTGGCCTACCCAGTATCCATCTTGATTAACCGATCTCTGTCAGAAAGTTACGTTCCCACACTGTGGAAAGTATCACATATAATTCCCCTCCACAAAGTAGGCCCCTACACAGAACTAACCAATTACCGCCCCATAGCTATTCTCTCTCCACTCTTCAAAATACTAGAGAGATGCATACATTCTCAGGTCTCAGACTACCTCCTTACTAACAACCTCCTTTCCAATACTAAGCATGGTTTCCGACCAAACCATAGCACCACCACTGCATTACTCTCCTTTACTAACACTATCCTTCAGCATAAAAACAATGGCTATCTCTCCTCTGCTACTTTCCTAGACCTATCTAAAGCATTTGACATGGTCCCACACAAACAGCTCATCTCTGTTCTCAATAACCTATCCTTCTCACAATCAGTCACCAACTGGTTTCAGAGTTATGTGTCTGACTGCCAACAATCCATTGTATGGCAGAATGACATATCTCCCCAACTACCTGGCTCCATAGGGGTTCCCCAAGGATCCATCCTTGGACCCCTACTCTTCTCTGTTTTCACCAATAATCTAGCCTCTACCACCAAACATGGCATACTCATACAATACGCAGATGACTCAGCCATCATCTGCTCAGCCCAGTCCCTACCCAAACTGCAAAAAGTCATACAGGAAGCCTTTTCCTCTGTTGAAACTTGGTTATCTGATGCCCAATTAATACTCAACCCAAACAAAACTAAACTACTCATCTTCCAACCCACCAAACATACTCAAAACAACTCTCACTTTAACATCACAGCAAAAGACAACACCACTATATACCCAATTGAACACACCAAATTGCTAGGAGTGGAAATAGACAATAAACTAAAATTTGACACTCACATATCCATGACCATAAAAAAGTCCACAAAAAACTAGGAGCATTATACAGAAATAAGCAACTTCTCCCCAAAGCAGCAAAGATTTCAATAGCAAATTCCCACCTTATCTCCACCATACTTTATACCCCTCCAATATATACCAACCTAAGGCAATACGATCTAAACAACTAGAGACCTGCTACAACAAAATTGCCAAATTCGCCACAGAGACATCCTGCCATAGTCACCACTGTCTCTCACTTGCTGAACTGGGCTGGCTTGAACTCCCTCACCTCCTTCAATCGTATCAACTATCACTCGCCCACAAACTAGTAAACCATCCACTAAATGTCCCATCCCTCCAGAATCTACTACAACTCTATCGCACCACCAGACCACTAAGATCCAGCAACAAAAATCACTTGCAGATCACTAAAGCCAATAACTCTGCTCGTGAAGCACCATTCTCTTGTGCCATAGCCAAATTATGGAACTCCCGCCCACCTACAATTACCTCCATACCATCATGCACCCACTTCAAAACTTTACTAAAAGCGCACCTAAAAACATGCTGGCTATGCCCTTGCAACTCCCACTCTAATATCACCTACCCCATCCAACCACTACATTTCTTTCCACCCCACTAACAATCTTGATTATAGCAAGCTCAGATGCTCATAAGCCTAGTACTTATTATACAGCAGGAACTTTTTATTGTAACATTTGTTAATGTCTGTTATGTACTTCGCAGATAAAGATTCTAGTTGTCTACTGATGTACTATGTTCTTCATCTGTAAATATGTTTGGAATTAATTGCTATGTTAAATTGTTAATCGCTATGTAATCCAATGTAACTACTGTCTGTTTATTTTATCTGTGGAGCTTTTCTCCCTGGGCCTCTGCTGAAAATGGACCTACGCCCAGTTGGACACTCCCAGTCAACAAATGTAAATAAATAAATAAATAAAAATAAAATACCATTTCTTATCCCATGTAGCCAGACTCTGAGTTTCTATGGGATTTTTTTAAACTATTAGTAGGTAATACTGGCTATTACATATGATATGAGATTATATTGCACATCTCACTGCTATATGTGGTTGTCTCATTATATAAATCTTACACTGCCTCATGCTGTAACTATATTTAATGTTCTGTCACTGTGCACTTTCACTGCAAGTGATCATTTCTTCTCTGCCTATCTGTTATCATCAGTTACAGCTTAAACTTTTTGCTGCCTTTGTGCATATCTATGGTATTTGTCATATTTGTATTATAAACCATTTGCTCTGTTTTTATTTGCTTAGAATGTTTGAATATTTTATGCCATACATAGTCTACCTGTTAAATAAATAATCAACAAATGAAAGACAAAAAAAATGAACATTCATAATATCACAAAATAAACAAATCGACATCAAGTGCATCAGTAAAGGAAACAGATTTCCTTTTCTGGTGTACTGACAATAATTCCAACAGACACATTAATCCCAAATGTATCTGAATACTAATAATGTTATAGAAAGTTTTTTTAAGGTAAAGTGCATGGTTAAGGGCCAGGGGCAAGGTTAGGATGAGCACTCATTACTAATGTGCTCTATCTTAGTAATATGTGTTAACATTCACCATAGCTCTATCCCTGCCATTACTTCTAACCCTAAACCATGCCACTTACCTTATAAAAGAAACTGTCCATCAAGCTATAATTACACAAGACAACTTGGGCACACACACACACACACACACACACACACACACACACGCACACGCACACGCACACGCACACACACACACACACACACACACACACACACACACACACACACACACACACACACACACACACACACAACACATACACACAAAATACAGTACACCTATGCCCAAAACATAACCTTGACCCTATCCCTAAAACAAACCCACTCACACATAAACTCTCAGCCCACACAAAAAGCCAGTTACCTCTGTCAACCAATCTGGAAGTTACCCAATCATGTCCACAACTGTTTGTTCAATCAGTATTTTATGATCACTTGTACTGTGATCATTGCTGTATTACATGTTTCAAACATGTTCTAATTAGACAGAATATGCAATAAGACCCATATTTATAGGTTCATAGGTGTATACTAGCCTTAAGACCACAAGGACCCTTATAAGCCCAGCCATGCAACCCAAAACTTTTCTGTTGAGTGGAAGTTGATACAGCACAACTGTTCAGGAAGCTATGCATAACTGCCATTGAAGCCACACACACAAGTTCCCCAAAGTAATATTTGAACTTCCTACCTATCTGGTTATACAATTGAGGTGCACATTATTAGCTCTAATTGCCACAGGAAAAGTCTAAAAATACATAGGTTCATACTAGGCTAGCTGCCTTTACAGGCCCTTTTTAGCTTATCCAATTTCTCTTAAAGGTAAGAATCAAACCCTGGACCTTATGTCTGTGAGGTAAGCACCTTAATCATTATACCAACTCCCAATGAGTCAGTGCCATAACTACATCAGGGTGCGTGGACAGCTACCTTAGGTGCACGCTGTCAGGTGCATGGTCATTAGGCATTGAGAGTGTATTGAGGATGTAAGAGTGCAGTATCAGCACTGATAAATTAAGGTCAATATTGTATTACATCTTGGCTTAAGAACTAAATAAAAGCTAAATGAAAGTGGTAGTAACTACTGAATTATAGTTTCTACAGTTTTAACATCCAAAGCAGCCTTTTTATTTTTTATTGTTTTTATTCCTTGACTTTGAGTTGAGGAAGTACCTGTCTGGGGTTTTATTTAGGGCATCAGTGTCATCATGAATTTATTGACACTCCAATCATCAATATCCTGAACTAGATCATACTAACAGCAGTTGCCCCTATAGTCTATACCTAACAGTCAACATAATAATTACACATACCCTAGCTAAAATATTTCTCATTATATTAAACATAAAAATATAAAACTAAACCTAAACAAACTGTGATGTTACAATACTCCTAAAAACATAAACTGAAAAAAATCTAAAATAGAATGGCATTCACTACTATAAATCCACCGAGTGTGCTTTGCATATGCAAACAAATCACATTTAAACATTTAAATAGCAATAAATATAAAAAGGGATCTATATCATGAGATTGACAGGTGAAAATGTCAAATCTCACTTGTTCGACACCAAAATGCTACATTAAAACAAACATATTTAAGTTGGGTGTTGGTGTTTGGCCAACCGATTTCTTTCCATTGGAAAGAAATTGGTGTTTTGGCCATTCGGGAAACTTGGAGTTAAACATTTTGGTGTCAAATAAGTGAGATTCGACATTTTCACCTGTGGATCTCATGATATAGACCCATATAAAAATATTTACCTAATACCCACAGCAAGTCAGACACAATTGTGTTTGCAATGTATAAGACTTAATCCCCCAAATAAAAACAAAATTAAAAGAAAGAACTGCATATAGAAGAAAAGAAAACTTTAAATGAATCTAAACTCCAAAGGGAAAGAAACATAAAATACATTTATATTAAATGTTTTGTCCAGCCTTTCCCAGGTGTTCAAATGGCCAGTGTAAAAGCTATACACATTTCAGTATAATAAAAACTCTGCACTTTATATTTAGCAGTGATGTTAAAACTGCATCCTAATTGTCATGTAAATGCCATCATAAAGCTGAAACCTAGCCAAATATTTGATTAAATTCTCCAAATAGTGACATGAACCACATTCATGTTCATTTGGTGCCAGAAAACAGAATACCCTTAATAACACTATAATATTAATTGAGCTTTATGTTCACTATGCAATAACTAAAAAAAACTCATACAAAAAAAAATTAAAACCATTACGCATAATATAAATCACCCCTTGCACCACCTTACTCGTGTGCTAACACTAAATCTAACCCCACCCTAGTCTTACACATTACTTTACTAAAACCCTTTCCCTATCAGTACTACTTCACAAGTCAAAAGAATACATAACACACACAACACCAAGCATGCACAACACTAAATCTTTCACCTTAGCTAACCTTTATTCTAACCCAAACCAGTAAAAACTCATACCTGCACATTAACTGACATAATAAGATCTTGCAGAATTCAACAACAACCACATTTTCAGTCATTCATGTTTCTGCAGACTCTTACATACCTACACTGTATAAAACTTTAAGTCAGCTATATGTGATTCACACAACTCACTTGTGCATTGTCTCTTTTTTACACCAACAAACATTTTCTACCTAATGAGTTAAGACTATACATATACATATATGTATACATGTACATATGGATTCATGCAGACTCATCAAAGTTAAATTCTGTGAGTCCTCACTTACACCTGCACATGGAAGGAACCCTCTGCACCATCCTACCATAACTTCACAGCCACACAACACTGCAGAAAGGGCATACTCCCTTTTTATTGTATGTAAACAAACCATGTTTCACCCATTGCACTGAAGAAACCATGTTGCAGACATGAAATCTATTTTGCACTATTCTCTAGCTGAGGTCTGTTTTAATAATGAATGATTTAGCTTATATTCTTTAATCTGGTGCTGTGGTGGTGCTTTTTGGAGTTGGTTACATTTTACATGCAACAGTTTGTGTTTTCATTCTTTATACACACTCTTAAGTTGATACAGGTCTAGATATAGATATATTGCGATGTATTTTCAAAAGTATACATTGCAGTCCAGAACACCAAACCAGTAAAAGTAAACAAAATAAAAATGGATGAATAAGTAAATACTTAACTAAATTACATTGCTTCAAACTGCTGCTGAGATCAGACAGAATATTTATGAAAGTCAGAGTGACAAACAGGTTGTGAAGTGTTCAAGTTAATTTATTTGATTGCCTTTCAGCACTGTTTTATTTATATATTTATTTATTTAGCTATATATTCATTCATTTGTTTAACTTTCAGAGTTCAAAATACTACTTTTTTCAAACAGCATTGCTTCTGACTCCAGCAAGATTATAGACAAAGTTGTCATCTATGTGACTTGTTTGTAAGACTGTATATAGTTCTTGCTGTGTCCAAAGCATTGACATTCAGAGGATTCTTTGAATGTAAGCACACTATTGATTTTCTTATGGCATTTTTTCTTACTCACATCTTGGACACGGTATCTTGCTTTACTTGGAAACTACAAAACACATTCTAGTTTAATTGGATCTCTCACCAATCTTAAAAAACAAGTGTCACTAATGATTACATTCAGTGTAAAAAAAAAAAAAAAAACATGCATCTAGCCTAATGTTTATGTGCAAAGTGGCTAATTTGTAATGAACTGCAGTCTGTCCTGGACATTATACTGCAAGTAAAAAGATGGGGAGAGAAGTAAAACAGCAGTTCATTGATTTTTTCATCCTGTCTGAGGAGCATATTTAATACATAGTATTTTTTCATCTGCTTGGAAGTGCATCATTTACTCACCAGTTGCTATACTGTACAAAGTGCATATGAAGGATACAAGTACCTTGTAGAAAATTAGGGTGCATGATTTGTTCCATCAGTCATAGTTGTAGTCTTGCATAATGTCTGATAGCTGTCCAGCAAAGCACTATTATGATCATCATACTGTTATCAGATTAAGTGCCTTTGTTACAACATAGTTCAATTAGAAGCTTTTATTTGTATTTTATTCAGTTCTAAAATGCTAAAAGCCAATGTTCAGTGCATTTAAATCATGTCCACACACTTAAAGCCCTCACATACAGTCATATTTTGTTTCAGTCACTGTTTGTCTCTCTCTCTTTCCACTCTGCTGTCACATCAGAAAATGCGCACACGCGCGTACACACACACACACACACACACACACACACACACACACACACACACACACACACACACACGACACACAAATTCCAAAGCTTCAGGGCATATTCCATGCACAAAGACCATTAGTCATCTCAAGCTGAGCTGACTAAAAACAGATTTGTATGCAAATTCCTTCAGAACTTTCCTGCCACCAGAGTACTCCTTTTGGGCTTTTGAAGATCAGTGGCCAGCTAAACCTTCCACATCTACTTTGTATGATATAAACTGATTTTTTTGTGAAGATATTTATTATAAGCTAGGAAAAAGTATTTTTATTGACTACCGTGTGATTTTTACTAATGTTTAAACAGGAACATCACTTTTTCCTTTGTGGAAAAAGGTTCTTAAAATTAATTTAGAATTACTTTTTCTGAGGTAAACATTGAGTTATTTTACTTTTGGGGGAAGCAGTTAGTGCTTAAAATGCTATTATTGAATTGTTTTTGGGGAGGTGTTCATTCTTTTACTACTTACCTGTTTTACCAACTACTGCTACCAAGCCTACCTAGGAATCAGGCATCTTTTTCAGTTTAAACATGTAACATCTACCAGTCACTCAGTTCTTCCTTTGTCCAGTCACCAAAAGAAGAACATTTCTATCAGCCTTTGCCACAACATCAGGCCTCTATTGCAGATGAATGATTATTCTGTGGCCATTTTTGGTTCTTCAGAATATTATCCTTTTCCTTTGGGTCCTTTTGGTGTAGTCCCTGCAATTACCACAGACTGAGGGTTAGACACATCCTCCATTGCTGTTGGAGTGCCTTTGGTGGGCAAGGGAGAGACACTGATAAAGGTCTTGGGACAATGGACAAAGAATACCTCTCTAGCTTGACAAAATTATATACCTAGCGCACAAAGGAGAATTTTCCCACCAAAAGTGAGTCTGCTTCTTCGGAAATTCCTGTAAAAAAGAAGCAAAAATTTGAAAAATGTCTGCTCTTATATCAGTCACTTTTCAGAGCTGATTTTTTGGGCTTAACTCAAGGTGTAGTTTAGGCTCTTGACCCTTCCAGTTTAGATGTTTCTGGTAAAAGAAAAAGTGATTCTTCCTTTTCTGAAGAGATTCAAGTTTATGACCTAGAAAAATGATTGTGAAGGAACAAATTCTATTTTGTCATCCCAGGCTTCTGTTTCAGATTCTAAGGATACTGTGGCTTCTGCCAGTTCCTTTGAAGGATTTTATTTCTCTGAAACTATTTCCAGAATGAATCATTTGTTTCATTGTGAACATAATAGTATTACACAGTCCCCAAAGAAATGTTATGATTTTTTACAACTGGATATTCCAGAGCCTACCCCAGTTCCTCCTGCTCTTTCAGCATTGGAGGATGCTTTGGTCATAGCTTGCATCTTGCCTGACACCCAGATGTAGACCCCAAGAATGCAGATGGGTTCTATAAAGTTGCTGTAAGTTTTTATATACTCATCCCAGATCAGAACCATCAGCTATTGCCTTAATGAACCCAGTTGCTGCTAAATGTGAGGGTAATGCTAATCTCTTCCATTCTGACAAGGATGGTAAAGCTTTTTATAGATGTGGGTAAAAAGTGTATTCTTTGGCAACACTTTTTTTAAGATTATTCAGCTGTCAAACTAATTTGTTAAAGTGTATACTTGCCTCTTTTGAGATGATGAGGAATACTATGGCAACTATTTCCTGGCAAGAAAACTGCCTTATGTAACTTAATTGTTTTTGTGTCTTAAATGACTACTCCTCGTTTGAGTTGTGCTTATGATTCTGCTGATGCCACATTCATGGCTGCTGTTACTACAGCTGCCATGAGGAGGTTTCTTATGTTGTGTTCTCAAATATTTCTAGAAGATGTCAAAACTGAAATGTTGAATTCTCCCTTGGATAATGAATTTATTTTCAGACCGTCTGCTGCAGAGGTTTTAAAAAATTGCGGTGAGTGATGTAAAATGATTGAAAGAATCTCTCAAAAATTTTAGCCTTCCTTCTTCAAGTTTGCTAAGGGATGTTATACCACCCATATAACCTTATTTATAAAGCAAAATAATCAAACTCAGCAAGCTGTTGGTAAGCAAATGTTTATACAGCAGTGGCAAGAAGGTTCCAAAAAGAAAATTGAAATCCCCCAGGCAAAAGGACAGTTTAATAAGTCTGAATGACTTTCTGCAAAACTTCTCTCCCCTCTCCATCCCACCCTGGCAAACCCTTAATCTTTCATGAAAGTCTGAACCTCCATTTCACTCTTTAGCAGTAGATAGTTTCAGAGAGTGGTTTCTAAATAAATTCCATCAAGGTTACAGACAACAGTGGGAATGCAATCTCTCTCTCTCTCTTTCCTTTTTGAAGGATTCCTCCTCATCCAACAGACCAAACTCCTTCTTTCCCCCCTGTCATTCAGCACCTGCTCCCAAAGGAGGAGATAGAAGTGGCCCGTCCTTGTCCGCTAGAAGAAAGGATGCACTCAAGAACATTTCTGGTGTCAAAGACCAGTTCTGGATCTTTCCTTTTTGAACTTGTTTGTGATAGTGCCACCATTCAAAATGTTATCCTTTCACAACTTGTTACCTCTTATTTCCTTTTTTTTCTTTCTGGTGAGCTTAGATTTAAAAGAAGCATATCATGACATTCTTATATATCCAAATTTCAGATGTTTCTTAAGGTTTTCTGCATCTGGGAAACATGATCAATTCTCTACATTATCCGTTGGTCTATCCACTGCTCCAAAGACATTCACAATGTATACTGCTTCTATGACAGCCCACTGCATACTGCAAGGTATTCACATTTTTCCTTATTTAGACAATTTGACTACCTCTACAGAGTCTTTTTCAAAGTAAGAATAAATTTAAAGGGACCCCAAACATAATTTTATGTTTGGGTCCCTTTAAATGTATTCTTCCTTCTTTTGGCTGTGTGGTTGGAGGGGATTTTAAAATGCATTCTTGTGTTTTGCCTTTTTACCTGAAGAAGTCAACATTTAATGGACAAAAGTGCTTATTTTGAAAAATAAAGCTGTTGTTGGTTGCTGGTTTCCATTTTTTTTGTTTTTTCAGTTGGTTTAGTTTTGCTTTTGATCTCCTACACAGACTAGGGTTCCAGGAGTACATACAAAAGGGTTGTTTGACACCGTCTTACAAGATTGCTTTCCTGGGATGTCTCATGGACACCTCAGATCAAAGAGCTTTTCTTCTACAGGAAAAAAAGTAGATCTGTAGATAAGAACTATTGCTGAGCTTTATTTCACCCAGACTGCTGTCTTAGGCATGGAATTTCTCAGGGTTCTGGATCATGCTTTTTATGAGTCTCATGATCCCTCTTGAAAGACTCCACATGAGAAAAATCCAGTGGTAACTGATATCTGTTTGATCCCAACATTAACATCCCCTGACATTCCAAATTCCTCTTTTGGGCTTTGTGAAAAGTGAGATTTTTTTTTTTTTTTTGGTGGAAACATCAAATTTATCAGAATCCAGAACTTCCATTCTTCCTTTCAACTCCAGCACAGTCTGTCACAAGAGACACCACAGCCTTTGCTTGAGAGCAAATGTCCAGAGTCTGTGGAACAGAAAAGGCAGTCCAAAACCAATAAATATAAAATATATGTTGGTACTTATAAATGCTGTCAGCTCTAACCTCTATAAGTTTTTACACACAATAGCACAGTAATGTGATACACAAACAAGGGAACCAGAGCATACCCTCCATGTAGACTAACCATGGTGGCCTAGGCTATAGTTTTTCAGCACAGTCTGACTCTACAGGTATCTTACATATTGGCAGAGCAAGATTGTTTGCCAGAGAAGCTGAGCATAACCTGAATCTGGGGTTCTTCAAGAATAGATCCAGCTGTGAGAGCACCTCCAACAGACCTCTTCATCTCTGCTCTGAACAATTAGTTGGCAAAATTCTACTCCAGGACTCCATGCAAGAAGGTCTTGAAGATAAACATTTTTTTCTTTTCCTTGGACAAGAATATCCTTGTATGCTTTTGCAATCTTTCTACTAACATTCAGGGTCATTCTAAAAATTCCAAAAAACTATTCACAATTTGTGGCGATTCTGTTCTGGCTCAGGCAAAAGAGGTTCTCCTTTGTTTTGTAAAGAGCCAGGGTCACTTACCAGACACTTCCCCTGCTGGACCAACTTTTACAAGAAACGTGGATGATAGACCCTTAATAGCTTTCCGGCACCTTTTTTCTGAGGATGTGTAGCAGGTACCAGAAGGCAAGAAAATATATATTAGTAAATGGAAAGGTTTTCCGATTGGTGCCAAGAAAGGAATCAGCATTATTTGTGTGAGTTACTATCCTCTGCCCTGTCATACACCTCCATAAGAGTTCATTTGTCAGCAATTCAAGCATATCTGTCCACAGATTTACCTATCCCTTTAAATACAGACTCATGTGAAAATGTTTTTGAAATGGGGTGTTACATAATAAGTCTCCTAGAAGACAGATGACTCCTCTTTGGGATCTTAATTTTAGGTTAGAAAAACTAATTATTGTTTCACTTCAGCTGGCTTATCAGTCTGCAATGAAATTCTTATCTTGTAAAACAGTGTTACCCCTTGCTGTGACCTCTGCAAGAAGATTATCTGAGTTGCAGTCTCTTTTGGTGGGTCAAGCTTATCTCACTTTCCATGAAGATAGGGTTTCCATATAAACTAAGCTTTCATTTTTGCCTAAACTAGTATTCCTGTTTACTTTTATCCAAAGTGTCCATCTCCTTGTCTTCTTGCCATATCAAAATATGAGTAAGAAAGGATATTCCATGCCTTGATGTTGACAGACAACACAGGTACTATCCTGACCGAACAAAATCTTTCAGAAACCCTGATCATTTATTCATTTCTTGTGAAGGTAAGGAAAAAAGGACAACCTAAGTAAAAACAGAATATTTCTATGTGATTGTCTCATTAAATTATCTTTCATTATTCCCACCACAACAACACTTCCAGCCAGGGTCAGGGTCCATTCTAATAGGCATTTGGCTTCATCTGTGGCTTTTTGGAAATGGTTGAATTCTAGAAGTATTCCAGAAGCAGCAACCCTGTCTTCTGTGCATATTTTTCAAAACATTATAAACTAGATTCCTTCTCCAGGTCTAGGACAATCTTTGCTTGGACCATTCTCCAGGGACTCCTGGACCTTCATCCTGCCGTCATTAAGAACTATAGTAATTTGCCCAAATAGCTATGGCTACAGATGCATGACAATGATTCTCATGATGAGCATAAACTTACTAAAATAGTTGATGTTCAAATAATTACTGCTGCAGAGAAGCATTTTGCTGCCTCTAGAATACTGCCAGATTCCACCACATGCCAGAAAACAATCAACAAAGCCAAAGCCCTCCTGGAATGAGCTCTAACCCTGTCTGGAAGTGGCTTATTATGGTGAGCATAGTAAAGCAAAACAGAATGAGACAGCCACCTGGAAATGGTCTGCTTTGAAACTGGTACCCCTTTCCTCAAAAATTCATAGGAGAGAAGCAGATGATTAGCTTTCCTGAAAGTTCAAGTTTTGTCTAGGTAGTATTTGAACTATACCTGGACATCTAAAGTATCTTTTCATTGTTCTTTGATTCAGGAATGTAAAGGGAACTAAGATTCATAGGTTAGTACTAGGCTAACTGCCCTTGCAAGCCTAGCCAATTATCTCTTGTGAGGCTCAAACCCTGCACCCTGTCTTTGTAACGCAAACACCTTAACCACTAGGCCACCGTCAGAACCCTTTTTTGTGTAAATTACTGTCCAATGTCCTTTCTGACTCCTTTATCAAGGTACATTTGTCACCCATTTCTGCTTGTTGGACCTTGGTTCATCCCCTTTTTAATAATTTGAGATTAATAGTCTGACTTAAAGTAAACTCTGAGACTGCTTTATGCATAAATGTAGGGTTTGTTTTCAATGAAGCCCTGTTGTAGTGGAAAATAAGGTAGAGGAACTCAGTATTATAGTGTGTATTTTAGACACTCTTACAAATGTCACTGCATTGAGTAGAACATCCTTCCAAATTGAGAATCTCAATTCAGCCAGATAAGCTGGTTTGAATGGTGGCAGAGTAAGCTTCTCAAGCACAAAGTTCTGATCCCAAGAAGAAGCCACCCCTTTCTTAGGTGGTTGAGGATGTTACACCCCATTCACAAACTGTTTAAACTGAGCATTATTAAAAAGGGGATGAACCAAGGTCCAGCAAGCAGAAATGGGTGACAAATGTACCTTGATAAAGGAGGCAGAAAGGACATTGGACAGTAATTTACACAAATAATCAAGGACCGGAGGCAAACGGGCCTGAAGAGGATCCTGGTTCTTTGACTATGACCAGCTAGAGATTACTTTCCTCTTGCACATATAGGATTTTCTAGTAGCAGGTTTTCTTACCTACTTTAGTACCTGTGCACATCCTCAGGGAAAAAAGCTACCTAAAAGGGAACAAAATTCTATCATCCAGACAGTTAGTTCAAGAGTTTTAAGACTGGGATGTGTGAGTAAATCCAGTCTGGGGAGAAGCTAGTGGCAATGGTCTTTGGTCAAGCTGAAAAGAAAGAAAGAACCTTTGCTGCCCTGGACAAAAGGGACTGTAAAACAAGATTTTTGTAGTGTCCTTCTGGATCTTTATAAGAGCCATGGATATGAGTGGAAAGGGAGGAAAGGCATGCAAGAATATTCCCTCAGTTATTCAGAGCTGCTCATTGCTTGGCAGCAATGCCACCAAGTATGAGTTAGTTTACTTGCATCTCAAGCCATCCTTAGCAAAAAAAATACAATTAAGTATTATTTTGTACTTGCATTGCTTCTTTTCAATGTATTCTCAAATATTTATGTGCTACTTATTGTTTTTCCTGCATTTGCTTAGGTTTTAATTTGCATTTTTCAACTGCTGTTAGGGCTGCTGTCCTGCAATTGTAATACCCTAAATATATTGTGTTTTCAGTTTTCAACACCTTTATACACCTATTCTTGTGATCCCCTAACACCTGGCCCCCAAACAAGTCATTTTTTATTAAGAGAGTCAAAGTCTGCACTTTTGTGGCAGAAGAGGCTGATTTCACCTATATGAGCTGGGAATTTGCTGGTGGAAAGCTTATTGTGTGCTTACCTGATAGGCTTTAAAATTTGTTTTTTTTTCTGCTTGTATATAAGCCTTGCATTTGTCCAACACTGCTCTTCATGCAGTGACAGTTAGTGTTGCTCTGTATACATGCAGTTGCTAACAGTTCTACTTTTCCCTATAAATAAATAACTCTGAAATGTTCCATAGTCATCTGCTACCCAAGGAGCAACTAGTTTGCACGCTGAGCAGCATTGTCGCATTTAGGTAGTTCTAGATTGCATTAATACAGCACTCTGAACTGTGGCTGCTCAAAGAGCAACTGGTTTTACACTCTGGGCAGCATAGCTACATAGTTTAGCTGTAGATTATACTAAGTAAGCACCCTTCACTCTTCCTGTTGCAAACACCCAACCCCATTCTCTTCCCTTGTAAAATACATATTAAGGACTTGCAACCATGGATAGCCACTTTCCTGCTATTTCTGCATCTAACTTGTTGGACAAGGATATATTGAGGCAATGTAGCAATTGTCTCATATTCACTGACAGGTCCTGTTCAGAAAATCAAGTCAATAGAAAGAGACCATATGATCGGCTTTCTGAAATGTTGACGCTTTTTAATGGAGATCACGGTACTGTGGGGATTAGTAATTTACCCTTTTTTTCCCACTGTAATGTAATCTCGGAGTTGGTATATATAATATGCAGGGGGTGAGAGGGGGTGCAGGGGGGAGCTTCCCCTGCTGCAAAAACATAGATTTTTGTTGTTTGACTTTGAGGAAGTCTCGACCATATGATGTTGTGTAAATCTTCTGAAATAGATCAGCACTGACAACCACTTAATTCTGAAACAGATGAATACAGTATGTGAGATACAGACACAAAAAATGCCAGACAGGTTGTCAGAGATGCACAAATAACACTCATCACACTTAAAAAGAACCAGACATATAAACCCACATATGTGGAGGTGCTCAGGTGCAAATTATCCAAACCTTAAAGGCCTCCCGTACTCAGTCCTTAGAAAATCTGCATGCAAATAAACAAGACAACTTCCACCACAACATATGCAACCATATTCCGTAGTGTCCCAACTACCAAGCCCATAAGGCATACCACTTCAGAACCCAATATCCAAACCCAAACTCCATCATGAGACACACTGATTTCCCTCTTATCAGGCTGGATACAGAGGCGAACAGTTAGTTGTCTGTCAGGGGCAAGCACTCACCAGATCACACAGGTACTTAGGTCACTAATCCACAAGTACCAGTAGGACTCAGTCATGGTCCATGTGGGCATAAATGACTTGAGATGTACCTCCCTGGACTATAAGAAAACAGACATGATTGAGTTATCAGAATATGTGTTACAGGTGAGTATGAACCTATTACTGAGCAGAATACGACTGTTTCCAAGGATGATGCCGCAATACCAACAGAAAATAATTGATTTTAATAATTGGCTTAGCTACTGGTGTCATTCCAAAGAGGTCCAGTATTTGTCAACCTGGGCGAACATGAGTGACAGTCCACACTGGTTTGTCAGAGTTGGTCTTCACCTGTTGGCCCTAGGCTTTCAGATATTGACCAAAACATTATCCACCCTTACAGTGCCTTTTTAGGCATTGCCAAACAGGCAAACCTTCTAACATAGCAAAATCTACTCAGGATAAGCTAAAGATATTACTGCTCAATCTTAGGAGTCTCAACAAGAAACTACACTCCCTGGAAGCATTCCTCACCCTGGAGATTGCTGATGTCTGTGCAGTTACAGAAATATGATTCAAAGTCACATGAAGCACCTTCGAAGTGCATGGCTATATTGCCTTTCATACATTCCGACCACCCACTGCACAAGAAATGGCAAAAGGTGGATGTGTATCCATCTATATAATGGACAGGCATACCTCAAGACTGGTCAAACAATATGACATGCTTGAGCTACTCCTTGTCTAATTAACCATAAGAAACCCCCCTTACCATATCCTTGCTATTTACAGGTCCCCCATCATGAACCTGGAAAACCATACATCATACCTGACTTTACTAGACTCACTTACCATTCAGCCCAATACCATACTCATTCAACTGATCCTCCATTAGCTGGGAAGCATACTTGACCACTAACATGCAAACTCAAAGATTTCTAGACATTGCCAATGCAAATGTCCTGGATCAGCTCATCTGCACTCCCACTAAGGTATAAATATTCTAGAACTGGTACTCACAAATACAGGAGACTTTACATCCCCCCCTCCAAGTGTGATGTCCTCACTAGTTAGATCAAATCAGAAAATGATCTCCCTTGAAATTAATATAAAGCTAGAACCCTCACCTGCTCCCAAAACCTTCAAGAACTTTTGTAAGTCAAACTACCTAATATTAAGTGACAGCATAGCTAATTTCTAAGCTCTCCAAACCCAGAAAACACAGAAGCCTAGGCAGAAGCATACAGAAAAGCCCAGTATGACCATAGAAACAACTGCATAGAAACAGCGGTACCAGAGCGAAATAAGCCTTAGACAAACCACAAAAGCAAGCCACCCTAATGGATCCCTGGTAAAAAATAGGGTTGTACAATGAAAGAAGAAAGATCTTGTCTACATGTAAGAGAATGTGCGCAGCAGAGCAAAAACTTCCTCATTAGACTAAACAAGCAAATGTGGGCACTAGTCAAGCCATCAAAAGCAGATTTTGAGGCAAAAATAGCTTCCCAAGCTATGGATAACCATAAGTCATTTTTCAGTTATGTCCACAATCTTAAGGGCAACATCCAACATGTTGAATTAGCTATAAATGGCATCACCTATACCCAGACAGAAGATATAGCAAATCTGCTGGGCGATAAATTCAGCTCAAATTCTACCTCCCATCACATCCAGTTACCCTCCAGGAAACACTGTCCACTATTCCTCTACCAGTTATTACCAAAGAACAGACAGACACTGCATTCTCTAAAGCTAAAAACATGGCTTCAGTGGGTCCCAACAATATCCCAGAATGCTTTGTAAATAGCTTGAAATAGGACCCATCAGGCCCACTAGGATCTCTAACCACAGCGTCCAGACTGGGTTTGTCCCTGTGAAGTAGAGGGGAGCAACAGTCATCCCTCTGCACAAAACCATTAATAGACCCAGGAAATTACAGCTCCATAAGTTTGACTAGTCTAATATGCAAAGCTATGGAAAGAATAATCATGCACCTGATAAATAACAATATAAGACATTTCCAAACACTGGACCCAACCCAGTTCAGCATTGTCAAAGGCAGGTTTTGCTTGCTCAGTTTGGTGGACTTCTTTTAGAAAGCCACTTGGGCCATGGGTGTATACTGCCTACCAAGACCTGGCTAAGTCATTTGGTACATTTCCCCACTTGGGTAATATAGATAAACTCGCAAACCTGGGCATAAATTAATCCCTACTTCACCAGATGGATAGCCAAAACGGACATGTGTTGTTAGAGTGAGAGAATCCAGACCCAGCAATAGGCCAGTTACTAGTGGTGTGCTACAGAAATCAGTGCTCTCTCCTCTCCTGTTCAGAATACATTTCTCAGAAGTCAAGGCTAATGTAGAAGGACTTTGGCTGACAAGGTTTGCTGATGACTGCAAGTTGAGTGCAATCACTGAATCCCTCATTGATGCAGATATACTTTAGAAGGGTCTGAATCAGACAAATGATTTGTGACAGAACCATGGCCTAAAAAAAAAAAAAAAAAAAAAAAAAAAAGGAATGATCATACCCTTTCGGAAGTAAAATACCCCTGAAAATTTCAACATTAATAGAGCACCCCTAAAGTGGACTCAGAGATGGAGATCTAAGTACTCAGATAGTAGCCTAGACTTTGACAACCATATGTGCAGAGTAGTGAAGAAGTTCTTCTATGTTGCACAGCTTATAAGTAAAGGCATAGCATCCATACTCAAGGAAGTTAAAGTCCCACTGTGTTTGGCCCTCATCAGATCAATAATCGAGTACAATGCAGCTTTTGGGTTGTACTTGATCAGGCACTTGAAACAACTAGAGTGGCCTCAGAAGTTCCTTATAAAAAAAAAAAAGAAAAAAAAATACAGGGTGTAAACAACATGTCCTATGCGGATCTATTAAAAGCCCTATCCCTTTAATCTGCCTGTTACTGCCTATTAAGGTGTGATCTATACCTAACCTAAAAGGTACTCTGAAATCCAGCCCTGATGGAATTTATAACACATTCACAAGGCAAACTTCACAAAGACATAAGGATCTAAACCTGGACTGTGACATGAACAAAATATGATGGAGTGACAGATATTTATCTCAGAAAGTACCCCTTCTCTAGAACAGGCTACCTATTCACATAAAGTAGAGCCCTTCCCTGACCCTCTTCAAACAAAGTTTGGATCACTGGATAGAGAATTGTAAACTCAATCCTGGGATGACAAACCCATAATCTTTATGGACAGGAGTAGTCTGTAAAATACTCAGTGGCATAGGCACATACCTAAGCCAATCTCTAACACTTAGGCATTGAAAATTATGTAAAATTTGAGTAGAAATGGTGAAGCTTGTGTGGGCTCTTAAGCAGTTAGCCTAGTAATCTCCTATGAACCTATTAACCTATGAGACAGCAGTTGCTTCCAAGCCTTTTTGCCAGGAGCCCTGGAGCAGAATTTCCTTAGTTATCTGTTTTGATGGCAGGCAAACAAATTTCCTAATGGTTTTCCAAACAGTTGGATCAATTCCCCAGGATTAAGATTAAATCTGTGTAGGTCTGTTCTGGTCCTGCAGAAGTTATGTGTAACCAAGTTTTGATCTGATGGACTATATGAAGCATGAAGAGTCATATTTAGCTGAACCACTATCTCTGAGGCTATCATAGCAAGTCTGCAATGGGGGTAAGTTCTGGTAAACCCTTTTTTATATGATGCCTAACTGAGTGTGTTGGTTGTGTACACCTGCAGAGATCCTAGGACCAGAGATGATTCAAGGCCTTCAAAGCAGTGACAACTGCTAACATCTCTTTTTCATATCGTTTGGGCTTCTGTCTCTCTAAAGAATCCAACATAGCTTGTATTTTTATCCATTTTAAAACCACTTCCAACACTATGTCAGAAGTGTCTATGGTGACTGGCTGGTGGGAGAGGGGTCAGAAGATAGAGAATGAAAGATCCAAATTGCAAGCTATCTGGTCCACTCACCATCCAGTCTCCTTCTATACAGACTCCAGACCTGGGATTTGAAAGGACAAAGGGTGTAGATGCTGAGACCAGACTGTTTTAAGATAGCATTGCATTTTCCTACTTAACTCCTAAGCGAGTCATTCAGTGAGATGAGGTAAGAGAACACTTCCCAAAGTTTATTTGAAATCCCAAATTGTGCAGAAACATCGCAGAAGCGTCTGAACAGTTGTTAAAAACTTTGACAGCTGAGAAAGGAGTCTGAAAATATAAGAAGTTTGTCAAGATACATAGAAATCTGAATATCTTGAAGTCTGCATTAAGCAATGACTGAATCTAGCTATTTTGTGAATACTCTTGGTGCTAAGGAAATTTCAATGTGGAAAACAGCAAACTGATAATGCAAGCCAGAAAGAGCAAATCTTAAAGAATGTCTGAAATATTCTGCAATGGAGATGTGACGATAGGGTTCATTTAGATCCAACTTTACCCTGAAAACTAGAGAGGGAATCAGAGCTACAAGAGACCAAAGAGATATCACCTTGAACTTCAGAACCTAAACCAAAAGGTTTAGAAAATAAATACCCAGTACAGGCTTCCAGGATCCTCCTGAGTGTTTTTGGAGGGGAGATTAGAATTATTGAGTAAAATCTTTGCCTAGGAGATGGGGGGGGGGGGGCACAGGTTCTATGACTCACTTAGACATCATGTGTTGTAGGATGGAAGGAAATACAGAAATCTGGTTCCCTAGAAAAAAAGGAATTCCTTGGAAGATGGTGGGGGAGGATTTCCATTGCCGCATGTACTGCCACTAGATTATCTTCAGAAACAAGCTGTGTGATGCACTCTGATGCCACAAGGGGAGGTGAAGTCTCAGAGAAATGTAAAGTTTGCCAGGGTGGGAGGATGGATGAGCCTGAACAAGCAACAAGCAAAAAGTCATGCCAACTGAGAGGACTGTTCTTCATTATTATATGCTTTTACTTTCTTTGCAGAGCCCTATTTCCATGGCTTTTAAAGCCCTATTTACTGGCTCATTGCTGCTAAAATCATGCATTGTAGGAGGGAGCTGAGGAGAAGAGGAGATTACTGCTTGTTCTAAAAAAAAAAGGGCTGAAAAATCAGAGATGCTACTTCAATCAGTTTTCCCCTTTCATCACACCTTTTAAGTAGCTCAGCTTCAGAGGAGCCCAAGAGAGTGTCCTTATCTAAGGGAGAATTTAAAACCTCACACTTTAAATTATCTGCAAGATTGTTGAGAATGAAGCAAAGCAAATCTCATTAAAGCTGATACAGATGCTGCAGCTCTGGAAAAAGAATCAGCAGTATCCCAGGCACGCTTATTCTTAGTCACATGACAAATAGCTATCACAGAAGCGTTTAATGAATTATTTAACTCTGAAGAAGGAAGGTTTGGCTTTAATTCCTGTTTGTTACTAAAAAATAACAATATAACTAACATAAGAGACTGAAATTTTACATTTTTGAAAGTTAAAATTCTAGAAGAATAGATTTTCTTCCACAGCTTATACATTGCTTTCTAATCCTTGTAAGGGGAGAATGGGAGTTAGTAGTTGACACTTGTTTAAGCGAAGCAGATTTATACAGAGAAAATGACTGCTGCTTTAGGATACAAAAACAAGTACTGATGCATATGGGGTACCTTGAATAAGATGTACAGGTAATTTAAACCTTAGGAGAAGTACATCTCTATGTTCTGAGAAAGTCTTGAGGGTTAAAGATGAAGGCTCTAAACTAGATTGTTTATTTTATATGTTTTATTGTTTTTTGTTCAATAAAAGCTGGATTTCACAATTTTGGCAGACTAAGCTGGTATTGGAATGAACATGGTTGTTGACTAGCTCTGCTAATTCTGGACTACGTGGACCTTTTTGGTTTTCTTAATGATTTACATATGGCTGCAATGAATTGTGGGTAAGTAAAAAGAACTTACCTCTTTAGCAGAGCAGCTTCTTGCTTACATTGTAGTTTCACTACTACATCATCATGTGCTAATTTTCTATGAGGTATTCTAGTTGCAAGAACTAGTTGATAATTTACCTTTGTATGACGTAGGAAATTACTGTTGATGCATTTAGCATGGAAATACAATAGCCTACACATTAATTGATGTAGTGAGGCAATGTGTTTTTAGTCTATCACCATTTCATGGCAAGAAACTTTCACTTTGATTAAAAAAAAAAATACATAAATAAATAAATAAATAACATATGTTCAGTTTGCCTTTTCTTAGGAGCAAGGCAGAAACTATGCTAGAACCATGGTTCACACCTTTATTTGAAAACTGGGCAAATGCAACTTAGGCCAGAAAATCAAGAGTCAATGATAGGGTGTTATTATACTCACTAGTCAAGACATCTAGAGACCCAGCACCATC